>NC_046664.1:58202520-58251030 GCF_010883055.1 Belonocnema kinseyi
ATATTTTATCAAGTATTATTAAATATTTATGATTTCAAGGAATACCTTAAGTCATTTTGGTGATTGAAGGAAATTATAATGTGGAAAAATCTCAAACTGGAATATTTTGTCACAAGAATTGCTTATAAAATTTGTTATTATAAACTTTCAAATTATTTTTGTAATTAAATGTTATTCCTATAATAACATGAAGCACTTTCAGCAAACAGAAAATTTTTTTATCGTTGAGAAGACTATTTGCTAATTTGTTCATAAAATTTGTTTGTAATAAATAAATTGAATAATGAACAAACTATTTGTATTATATGAGTCCGTAAACATTCATTTAAGATAATATAAAGTTTTCCTAGTCAGTTAGTAAAGTGTAAAAAATTGTTATTTGCAAAATTTTAGTATTTCCATACTTTAGGTTGAAAAATTAAAAATAAATAAATCGAGGAGACAAAAGTTCGGCTCATTGAAGGCTCTGAAAGTTTTTGAACGAAAAAAGTGCGTTTTCTCTCACTGTGGGCCTGACGGACAGACATATCGATGGCATCGTAAAAACATGATTTTCGGATTCATGGGGTCTCTAAACGTGGAAATCCGTTGAAAAACTGTGCTTGCAAATTTTTGACAATTCTAATACTTTCTCAATCCTGAACGATGAAAGTGTAAAGAACTCAAAATTCTGGTCTGGTTAATCAATAAAATTTCTCGAATTGTCTGTATTATACCGGCTTTCAGTACTTTCTAACAAATTTTCGTTTTTCGAGGAAAATAAAAGTAACCAAACTTGTGCCATGTGAAAAATGTTCAAGTTCTGACTTAGAAAAATCACAAGCAAATACATTCTATTCCAAAACACTGGATTAAAAACGTGGCAAAAATTAATTTGAATGTATTTATAAAATCCATCAATTATTGAAAATACGATAATGAAATAATAATTGCAAATTTTATTATGTCACCATCATTGTTTTACATGCGCTGTGTAGGGATAAACAAAATAAACTATGATAATACTATTTATTCCTATTTAATAGGAAAGCTTATTTTCACGTAATTAACAACTTTTACACTTTTAAATTTCGAACTTCGCGATAAACATTGAAAATGAGTCCCGCAACCTGGGTAAAAGCGCAATAATTATCTTGTATGTTAAATGAATAATCGACAATGGTCAGTCATTTCCGTCTTGGCAGCTCGTCTATGAAAGGGCATTGGGGAGTAACTTTTGCTCTTGTCATTGGCTCCAACTCTCTATTATCTGCGCGTATTGTACATCATCTGTCTTGAGACCTATGTATTTGACTAATAGATAAACCTTCTTGCCATATTATTAGGCCAAATCTGAAAAATTACAATTTTCACATTATTTTTGTCATTTTTTATAAATACTGTGTGCTTACTTGTGTTGCTAAATTCGTAATTCGTTGGGTACGGAACACGAATTAAGCCGTTTTTAGCTGGGGGAAAAGTCACCGTTCTTGAGCGGTTAGAAAATTCTCCAGATATGAATCCCACTAAGAACGTTCAAGACGTCATTGAATAGATTCCAGTAAACAGGCTACTACAAGCAAACAAGAGCTAATTCGGATATTTAATCAGACTTGTTCCAGCTACCCAGAAATAAACAGAAAAATTTAAAACCATGTAAACAATATACCTCATCGGATTTAAGCTGTATTATCTGCTAAAGGCGCGCATGCGAAATACTGATGTTAATTTAAAGTCAGTTTTTACATTCTCATCAATCATGATTGAGAAAGTATTAGAATTGTCGGAAATTTGACATCACACTTTTTCAACGGATCTCCACGTTTCAAGACCCCCTGAATCCGAAAATCAGGTTTTCACGATGGCGTCTGCCTGTCTGTCCGTCCGTCCGTAAATACGATAACTCTCGAAAAAATGAACGAATCAAATTCATCTTCGGCACACTTTTTTTAGATCCTAAAAGAAAGGACGAGTTCGTGAACTAGCCATTTTTGATGAAAATTCAAAAAGTGAGGGCATTTTGAAAATTTTTGAGACCACTTTTTTCTGAATTTAAAAATTCTATGTACGGATATTTATAGTATTAAAAAGAACAAACAATTCGATAAAAAGAAAATTGTCAGAGTTATAGCGTTTTCAACAATTTTTAAATGAAAGGTATATCTAAATTTGAAGCCGAAAATCGCACGATATGAAAAAAAGTCAAGAGAAGAAGAACATTTCTTTTTGCAAGCCCTACAAGATTATCAGAACGCGCATGCGAAATACTGATGTTAATTTAAAATCAGTTTTTACATTCTCATCAATCATAATTGAGAAAGTATTAGAATTGTCGGAAATTTGACATCACACTTTTTCAACGGATCTCCACGTTTCAAGACCCCCTGAATCCGAAAATCAGGTTTTCATGATGGCGTCTGCCTGTCTGTCCGTCCGTCCGTAAATACAATAACTCTCGAAAAAATGAACGAATCAAATTCATCTTCGGCACACTTTTTTTAGATCCTAAAACAAAGGACGAGTTCGTGAACTAGCCATTTTTGATGAAAATTCAAAAAATGAGCGCATTTTGAAAATTTTTGAGACCACTTTTTTCTGAATTTAAAAATTCTATGTACGGATATTTATAGTATTAAAAAGAACAAACAATTCAATAAAAAGAAAATTGTCAGAGTTATAGCGTTTTCAACAATTTTTAAATCAAAAGTATATCAAAATTTGAAGCCGAAAATCGCACGATATGAAAAAAAGTCAAGAGAAGAAGAACATTTCTTTTTGCAAGCCCTACAAGATTATCAGAACCAATTTTTGGATTTTCTTTAAAAATCGAAATTTCAAATTTTGATTACACCAAAAATAATGGAAAATAAACAAATTTCATTTTGTGGACAAACTATGTAGGATACGGAAAAAGATGATTTAACAAAAATTTTATCCCAAAAAAGATCTACAATTTCGTTAAGAATCACTTCTTGATAGGATGCGTACTTTTTGTTTGATTCGTGAAAAATAACGATGAAAAAAATAAAATAAAAAAAAATATGTGGGAAAACGACGAAAGTTACGAGAAAAGATCCAACAAAACCTGTTTACAAATATCTGTCGGAAATCGAGCGCGGAGTTTTGAGATTTAGCGAGATTCAACCGTCGCGCGCCCTAGGCGCCCTCAAACTCGCGAGCGAAGCTAGCCGCGCGCGCAGCACGCGATTAGAATGTGCCCGCGCAGCTGGTAGAATTTTACTGTAATAATGCTTAAGTTTAATTAAGATTATGATTTTATGAATATAATTTATCATATATACTTCTGGAAAAAGTTAAATGACACATTAAATATTTGCGAACATGTGTAAAGAATAATTCTGCTAGGAGACATAAACGGATGGGTGGGCATCCAAAATCAGGATACAGAAAGAGTACTAGGTAATTTTGTGGATCCAAGAAAAAACTATAACGAAGTAAAATTAGTTGGTCTATGCTCAGAAAGGGGACTGTTTATTACAAATACTTGTTTTAGGCATAAAATGATCCACATGACACCTGGTCTAAACCAAATAGCCACAGTATAATTGACCCTGTTGCTGCGGATGAAAGACCAAGAGAGTTAGACCAAGATACAAGGGTCATAAGGGGTTCTGAATACAACACTGATCATTACCTTCTGATCTCCAAAGTTAACGTAGGTCGGGGGTGGAGATAAAAGAGAACAAAGAAAAAAAAACGAAAGCGAATAAAAATTGAGAACCTGCAGAAACGGATGTGCGAATAGATGTTCAAAATAAGATAATCGAAAGCATAGATGGGGCAACATGGGAGGAGCTTATAAAAACGAAGATATAGAGGGCGCATGGACAAAGATCCGGGATATCATTGTTAGTTGTGCGATTGAAGTGTAAGGTACCACGGTCGTAGAAAGAATATTTGGTGATGCGTGGTGGAATGATGAAATTCAGGCTGCCCAAAAAGCAAAAAGAGAAGCGTACAAGAGAACTTTGAACATCGCAGGTCTTAGCAATGAGGAAATAAGTAGACGTAGAAATGATTACAGACACAAAAAGAGAATACTCAAACGATTGATTAAGGAAAGTAAAGACAAAATTAGAGAAGAAGAAGAGCAGAAAATACAAAACAACTTTGAAGGAAGCAAGAAACTGCTTTATAAAAAAATGAAGCGAAACAAAAGTTCATAATTTGTCAATATGAAGAATAGTAAGAGTGAAATGCTATATGATACAGACGGAATACTAGACGCTTTCAGAGACTTTTTAGAGGACAATTCAAAGATAAAGCTATAGGATGCCAAAACTACGATGTAGAATACGATTGTTAGAAAACTCAATTGAGAAAGTTTGTGTCACTGAGGTTAGGGATATAATTAGGAACTTGACAAACTTTAAGGCTGCCGGGGTGGACAGTATTAACGCTGAAATGCTTAAACACGGTGGCGAGTACACACCACACAGACTGTGCGAATTTATAAATTTACGCTTCGAGATGGTAGACGTTCCGGACGATTGGGAAAAGGCAATTATTGTACCAATGTAAGAAAGAAAGGAAGAAAAAAGCGACTGCAATAATTATAGAGGAATTAGCTTATTAAGTACCGTTAGTAAAATATACTCAAAAATACTCATCGTTAGGCAATGAAAATAACAGAAGAAAAAATTTGGGAAATGCAAAGTGGATTTATGCCAGGAAGGTCATGTACGGATCAAATATTTAGCTTAAGGTAAACCACAGAAAAAAGTTTGTGAATAGGAAATAAAGTTTTCTGAGCATTTGTGACCTAGAAAAAGCTTTTGAAAAGGTAGATAGAAGTAAACTTTGGGAAGTTTTGAAAGTGTATGGAGTCAATGGATGGCTCATACAAGCTATAAAAACAATATATACGGGTAGCAAAGCAAGTATAAGGGTAAATGGGAAATTGAGTGACTGTTTTGATATTATTTAAGGAGTTAGACAAAGATGCTTTCTGTCCTCATGGTTATTTATATTATTAATAGACAAGTGTTTGGGAATTGGCTCGTTTTACGAAAGAAGGTGAGGATCTTGAAACAGGAAGGCACGTAGCCGAGCGTTCGCAGATGATGAGGTTGTTATGGCAGAGTCAATCGAAGAATTGCAGAGGATGTTGAATAAACTGAATGCAAGCATGAAGAGCATTGGCCTAAAAATTAACGCAAATAAAAAAAACTATAGTTTTATTATTGATGTAAGTTTTTTGACCAAGAAAATTAATTAATAGTTTAAGATGTTAATTTTTTTTGTCAATTTGGTCATAATCAATATTATTAAAATGTTTATTAATTTGTTAAGATTGCGAAAAAACGCTCTCTAGCTCCGCTGAAATATGAGCCCAGGTCCTTTAGATTGCCGGTCTGATGCTCTACCAACTGACCTACGGAGAGACGAGAACACTTTCTTCACAATCTCCTTACAAGCAGAATGTCAACGTCATTCGTTATACTTGTAAGATTTTTCTTTCTAAACATGAAACACATATTTTATTATTGATATAAGTTTTTTGACCAGGGAAATTAATCAATAGTTTAAGATGTTAATTTTGTTTGTCTACTTTTTCATAATCAATATTATAAAAATATTGATTAATTTTTTAAGATCATCATACAGGCAATCTGAAGGACCTGGGCTCATATCCCAGCGGAGCTAGAGAGCGTTTTTTTCGAAAACTTAAAAAATAAATCAATATTTGAATAATATTGATTATGACCAAGTAGACAAACAAAATTAACTTCTTAAACTATCAAAAACTATAGTGTTCGAAAATCAGAGTGAGAAAATGCTATGCAATATTTTGTTATATAATGAGAGAATTGGACAAGGTGATAAGTTTGTATACCTTTGTAACTTATTTGCTGCGGACAAGGAGATAGATGATGAATTAGAGAGACGCATAAACGAAGGTAAGAAGGTTATTGTTAGAGCAAGCCCCTTGTCAGAAGTAAAAATGTACCAAATAAAACTAAAATGGCCATACATAAAATCATATTTGTACCGACTCTACTATACGGTAGCGAGAGATGGACTTACCAAGAAAAAGGTGAAAGTAAAATTAACGAAATTTGCATGTGATGCATGCGCATAATATGCGGGAAAACTCTGATAGACAAAGTGAGTAACGAGATAATTTTCAAAGAATATGGGGCAGAAGAGATGCTAGTAGACATATGGGAAATAAATTGGTTAAGATAGTTCGGACATGCTGAGATAATGCCAAATGAACGACTAACGAAACAAATGTATCAAGGTAAAGTAAATGGCAGTGTGCTTAGGGGCAGACCGCGAAAACAATGGTTAGAATGTCTAAATGAGACCTTAGTTAAAAGAGACATAAGAAGCCGCCGAAATACGAAAGCCTGCATCAAAAAATGCATAGACGTAAAAGAAGCTAGAGAAGTATGCTAGGACATAACAGTATAGCGGAAAATAGTTAATAAAAAGAGTGTCAGTGGAGTGAATGACGCCTAAAACAAAAGACCTCGGACACTAATAGGCTAATGGCTTATTGGCGTTAATGTTGTGGTAGGGCTTGAGATCTCCTCTCATGACTGTAGGTTATAGCATTGCTACTGTCAGGGTTTCCCATATCAAATGGACGATAACGAAGAGGAGAAGGACTAAGTAGAACACCAAAACACATTAATGAGAAATGGAGATTATTAAAAACTTTGAAACGCTTGTAGCTTTCCGAGGGTCGTCGGGTCGCCCCTGGAGCCACATCTGGGGGGGGGGGTCACAGCATGCGGTACGGTGGCGATGGTGAGCTGCGAAACGGTCAGACAGATCTCGCTAATCTAACAGCTGGCCAGACAGAGCATCTGCGACAAACGGTAAGCAGTGGAACATTAACTTTTCCTGCTGAGAATGCTTTAGCAAGCGTCAGCTATTTGCAGCCAACCACCTCGACAGAAATACTGTGGGACAGCATTAATTCGGATACCACAACGAATGAGGAATTGGTGCGTGTCTATTACGAAAGTGCGAAGTTTGAAACGAAAATGGAAAAAGGACACAATTTAAGAACGAAATTTGCTGAAAAGTGTCGTAATATACAAAAAGTAGCACTAAAAGATCTTATCGCTGAGATGCAGGACATCAGGACTAATCTACACGTGACAGAAGACCGAGCAGTGGAGATTAAACAACAGGTTAATTTGGCGTGGAAAAACGACGGCAATGAACATCAGAGGATGCCGCGCGAACGGTCAAGCGGGAGCAATTGATGTTCTCCCTCAACCTATTGATGATCCAATATCACCACATCCTCCAGGGGTGGATTGCCTTATACAACCAGAGGTAGAAGAAAAGGTTCAGCAACAAAAAAAGCGACGAAAATCGACATACCAAATGAACAGAGATGTTATGCGCCTTTATATTTGGCAAGAAAAATGTGGGCAAAGTGTAAGGAGAGAACATCATAGACTTTTCTTACTTAAATATCCAGAGCTAGCCACAAAAATACACGAGCAGAATCTGGCAGATGAAAAACGCTCAATTTCTGTAAACAGGCTGGTTTCAGCTGTTGAAATAGCTGCTATCAAAATGGAAGTGGAACCGCAGCTTCCTATTGATGAACCCGCCTTGGAAGATGTGGACAACAAAGACTTGATTGATGCTGGAAACATAGGTGCTAAGGATAATGAACATCATGTACTGTATCCATTAGAACCACATCCGGATATTATTAACGATGATGTGGATAGGGAAATCCTAGAAAAACTACAGCACCTTGAAAGGAATGTTGGCCATACTTCACTAGAGTTCAGATATGTAGAACCAACACTAAGGTATTTTCTTCCCAAAATGAGCATCAGAAACGATCTGCGTCAAGGGGAGGCACCAGATGCAATTTGGACACTGCGTCATTTCAACTGGAGAAAGCAGGGGCAAGCAATAGCCCTGAAATGCAACTGACTTTCGACCGACAGCCTGTCTTCTAACAATTTATTAATGTATTACAGCTATCATTGCAGATAACATATATTCTCATTGCGACGAGAATGACATTCTTACTAAAGAACAAAAAGGATGTTGTAAAAACTCGCGACGCTGTAAAGATCTAGTCATTATAGACGCTGTTGCCATGACTCAAGATTGTAAGCCTCAAAGGAAATTATGGCATACATTGACGGCAAGCAAGCGTTTCCTTCCATGCCGCATGACCATTTGCTTGAAGCCTTAAAACCTTACGAAACCTGCTTACGCATTATTGACTTTCTAAGCCATGCGATGAGCCTCTGGGGTACAAGAATCAAGTATTTTGAACATGCCCAATCAAGGATAATTAGATCAATACGCTTCATGACGGCTATATCAAACATTCGAAAAGTCGTGTAACGTCTTGTATGTCTTGTCATGCTTATGAAATGATGAATTTCATCATTTATTATGTTCCCCGACCGATATGTAAAATGACAATAAAAGTGTTTACTTTCAGAAGGCATTTAATGTATTTAAATATTTCAATAGTCTGTGGCTATTTTATTTTGATGACCTGAAAGCATCATGCGTTTTAAGCAAAAGGTGATTGAATGAGGCAGTTTGACGGCATTTAAATACTTCGCCCGAAGTATCAAAAATAATTTTATAAGTAATAATTTAAAATTGTTCACAATATCATTTAAAATTATCCTTAGTTATAGTAAAAAAAGACTTGCATGAAATGTTTTAGAATGTATGTAAAAGTCTATAAAATGTTTATAACTCTCATCATAAACTACGCAGAACATCACAAAATTCCGAATATACTAAGACAGACGGCAAGTTGTCAATGTGTTAATATTTATATTTATGGTACGTTATACCAAATAGCTTATAATTGTCAACAGTAAAGAATTCTCATGATTTTGCCCGAGCACTGTGAGTACAAAGGAAATTACTTTATTTCATTTGAAAATGTTAATGACAATGTAAAATTTTCTATTCTGATAACTGATGGATAACGTTTTTCAATTGTATTTTTTTAACTGAATAGAGTTATGTCAGTTAGTCAGAAATTTTTTAAGAAGAAAGCTTGTAAACTTTTCTTGCTTTTCGTGGCCGCATTGTCCATATCCATTTCACATCTTTAGCTTCAATCAAATATGATTTGACATGTCTATGGACACTGGTATAGTAACCTCTTTCAACACTACCTCCGTACTGTAGGAGGTGGTGCATATTTGTTTTGAACATTCTGTAATGACATATTTGTTGTACACGTGAACTGTGTTCTGCTGCATTTGCAACCACTTCTGCATTCTCTTTATTGCCGGATTAGTACAGTTTGTCAAACTTTAGTCTGATTAATGTGGATGTTAAATTGTTTGAAGATTTAGTATCTTGCTTCAATAATGTTTAAAGTTCGCTATAATTTTTATCATCTAAAATGTAATGTCTAATTATTTTTGATTGAAATATACATTATTTCGCAGCATTTCAGTAACATTCTGAATTTAGCTCTTATAATAATAACCTTATAATAGAATCATTCAAACCTAAACCTTGACTTTTGTGAATAGTAATACCATAACTGAGGTAGAGTAGAAATCTTTTACGGCTGAAGAAGACCTTATCAGCCAATTGAAATTTCACTGTTACACTATAAATAATATGTTCCTCTCCCAATGTTAACTTAATTTAACCTCTTTCAATATTTCCTCTCTTATGTCTGCGTTATTAAAGTAACAGTATCTCTTGTATCATTAATAAGCCCTAGATTAACGTCAATGTTTCTTCTCATAATCAGTTTTACTCCAATTTAAACTATTACACCGGCACACAAAAACAGTGGTTTGCTCGACAGACTACACTAGCATATTTATATGTTTTTGGGGTCGTTAAATTCAAATCCGGTGTCCAAATAACCGAGTTAGCTCGTATTTTTCTGAAAAACGAAAAAATAGACGTAAAATCGACAAAAACAGCGATTTTTTAGGTATATTTTTGCACAAAAAATATATTTTCTCACCCGGTGGACTTAACCAACATATTTATATGTCTTTTGGGTAGCTGCATTCGAATCTGAGGCCCAAAATACAAATTTGACTAATACCTTTCCGAAAATCGCAAAATAGACGTAAAATCGGCGAATACAGCGATTTTTCTTGTATACTTTTGCAACAAAAAATTTTTTATGCCCTGTGGTCTAAATCAGCATATCCTTAGGTTTTTGGGGTCTCTGTATCCAAATACGGGGTCAAACTAACCCAGTTGGCTCATATTTGATCGAAAAATGCAAGAATGGTTGTAAAATAGACGAAAACAGTGGTTTTTCGTGCATATTTTTGCAAAAAAAAAATATATTTTCATCCCCGGTGGACTTATCCAGCATATCCTTATGTTTTTGGGGTCACTGATTTTGTAATCGGGGATTATAATAACCCAGCTGGCTCATATTTTATCGAAAAACGCAAAATTAGACATAAGATCGACGAAAACCTTTAAACCTTTACCTTCCTCGACTGGGATTGTCGTTCACTGTAGATTCCCTTTGCGTCCCAAGTTTCGGGGTTTTTAATTTCCGTTAGTCTCTTTGCATGGAAATAGTAGGATTTGACAAACTGTTTCACAAGACCCAGCTTTATATAAAGGGGTGGAATCAAAACTTCTTTTGGGTCAACTAGAGGATCTTCAATTATATTTTTTTGTCCTTGCTCAAACGACGTTCTGTAGAACGATGTTTCGTAGAATGTGCGAATTGCTTAGAAGAGTCAATGAATAGCCACCAATTTTCCGGTCTATACAGTCCAGGTTTCATTTTTTCCATTAATCCGTCAATGTTTTTACAATAGACTAATTTTCAATGATCATTTTCCTCAGAAGTAAAAAACTGTCTAAACTCTTTTTCCCTATTTCTGTAGAAAATTGATTTAACTCCTTTAGCTAATAAGTTCTTCTTTTTCAAAACGGAAGCAAGATACTGTAAAGCATCTTTAGGGAAACCGAGATCTCGTGATAAATAATTCAATTTTTAGACGTAAATAGCTTAGGAACCTTATTCTTTTCATTGTCTGGTATGTACACTTCTGTATTCACATCGCTGCTTTCATCATCATCCTCGTCATTACCATAATCTGAAATGTCACATTCAACACGATCAACATCGAAATCTTCATCAGTACTTTTATTTTCTTCTGCTTCAGTCGTCTGTCTGTCAATTGACAAATTTTTTGAGTTTTTTGTAACATCGTTATTTTCAACAGATTTAGTGACGCTAGATACATTAGGATATTCGATAGCACTTTTCTTTTTTCTATTGATTCCTGTCAAGTTTCTCATACACAAGTAGCATTCCTCTTTCCAAAGAGGTTTCCTACATATCGTAGGTTGCTGAATTTTAAGGGTTTTCTCATCTCCTCCTCTGTCTTTCAATCGATTGCATGCCTTATAACAAGCACTGCCAATTTTGTGAGGAACCCAATTTTTACTTTGGTTTCAAACTTCTAACAAAAATAGCTTTTCTAAATTGTTTTTATGTCATTGCGGATTACTCTTTGATTTTCTAAAACCTCAAATTTACCACATATATAGCAAAATGCATCTGGATCACCCACACAATTAAGCGTTATAGTGGAAATAGTAAACTAATGATTTAAAAACACAAAAAAAAGAAACTTATAATGGTTTTTAAAACCGTGCCGAAGTCACATTAAGAAGCAGGCTTAAAGAGATTGTCACCACTGCCCTCTTTACTAATGTGAAATTCGAGCGCGAACTTTCATTTGTCTGTTTCACAGTTATTTGTTTTGACGTGAAGTTCGAGCGGGATCTGTCATTTGTTTTGTTCGATTTTATCTCTATTTTTGCATTTTTCGAAGAAATATGAGCCAACTCATGAGTCATGAACATAATTTTTTTTTGCAACAATATACACGATAAATCGCTGTTTTCGTCGGCTTTGCATCTCTTTTTCATTTTTTGATAACATTTAAGCCAACTGGGTTATTTGAACCCCGGCTCTGAACCAGGGGCTTAAAAAGCATAAGGATATGCTGGATAAGTCCACCGGGGATGAAGATATATTTTTTTGCAAAAATTTGCACGAAAAACCGCTGTTTTCGTCGATTTTACCTCTATTTTTGCATTTTTGGATCAAATATGAGCCAACTGGGTTATTTTGACATCGGTTTCGGATTCAGAGACACAAAAAAAATAACGATGTGCTGATTTAGACCACCGGGCATGAAAAATTTTTTTGTTGCAAAGTATACGAGAGAAATCGCTGTATTCGCCGATTTTACGTCTATTTTTGCGATTTTCGAAAAAGTATGAGCCAAATTTGTTATCTGTGCCTCAGATTAGAATTCAGCAACTCGAAAGACATATAAATATTTAAGTTAAGTCCACCAGGCGAGAAAATATTTTTTTTTGCAAAAATATACCTGAAAAATCGCTATTTTTGTCGATTTTACGCCTATTTTTTCGTTTTTTAGAAAAACACGAGCCAACTTTGTTATTTGGACACCGAATTCGAATTCAGCGACCCCAAAAACATAGATATGCTAGTGTAGTCTGTCAAACAGACCACTTTTTATGTGTTCCGGTGTTATTATTGCAGAAAGTCCTCCAGTTTGTCAGAAGTAAGCATACAGTTCGTAGGGTGAACTATCAATGAATTGACATGATTCTTTTAAATTCTGTATACAACTGTTGGACTTAAATAAAATTAAACGAGAAATGTAGTCTTTCAGTAGCAGATTAGGATACAAATCGGATTTGTATGTTCGATAATATATTTGCATTTATTGGATCCGAAAATCTGTCTCATGTTGATCCTTAGTTCTTCGTAAGTGAATAGTTCTGTCCACAAATTGTAAGTAGCTAACAAACCAACATATTTTTTAGCCTTTTTTGTAGTAAGCATCATGAAAATTGGTTCCTCATTAACAAGAGAAAGTTATTATCAATCTTCAAGAAGAAAAATATGTTTATTTCCAAACCAGCCATTTTGGAGCTCTTTTCTAATTGTTTTCAATGCCATATTTGACATTCTTGCATATTTCGGTGTAAATGGATGTTAAATTTGTAAGCATAGTAGCTGTGAATGGTTAAACCATTAACGTTGAATGCAGCGATACCTTTTGGCGCTGCTTTGCCGTATCTTTACCCTTTTTTTTAGTCCACATATTATGGTTTTTAGAAGGTAACTTTTTCCTATTCCACCTTCACCACTTACATATATGTGTAAGATATTTTCAATTGTGAGGGCGAATTTCTTAACTTTATCAAATACTATATTTTCATCTAAATTTAAATTTACAATCAGACTTTAAGCATCGGCATTATCAACTTTAATTCTAATATACTGTAAACCTTGCATAGCCTCATCCACATCCAGCATCACACACCCTGAAGGTATTGATTGTCTATTATGTTCTTCATTTTGATCCATATTTTGTTTCTAAAGATCAATTTGTCTTTAAATATTAATGAATGCTTCTTCTATTTCAGTTAAACGTTCGTGATACTGCAATGCCTTTGATAGTTTATTCTTCATCAAACTGAATGTTTCAGTATATGTTTGGAAACCATTCTTCATGGTGTTTATATCTCTCCAAGGTTAAAATAATAATAATAATAATAAATATTTTTCTGGTTTCTAATCAGCTTCGTGTCTGTAGTAATTAACAAGATGACCCCGATCTCTCTTTCTTAAGTAAAATTTTTTACTTACTTCGTAAAAAATAACATTATTAGAATTCGGTTCATATTTTATTAAACCATACCATCTACGAAGTCATAGAGATTTATGGCATGTAATGGTTTTGGGCTACTAGGATACCAATCATCATCAATAGAAGGACAGAAAATATCTCTTAAATTCTTGTTCATTGATTTGATAGCTTTCATTGATTTAAATTTTTTACTACGCACCATATTATTTTTAATCCACCTTATTGTTCTATTTTTATATGTACTACATTCACAATACCCGAGACGTATTTCTACTGCTTCAATGGTGCCACATTCACCGTGATTCAATGCTCTTATTCAAAAATTCCATAGTCAGGTACGAATAGATTTGGTTTAAATAATAGAATCAAAAGTGTCAGTTGCATGACTTTTTTTAGCCTGTAAAACATACTTCGTGCAATGAATGTGCAACATTGTTGATTTTTCTCCAAAAACTTGAATGTCCATGTTCCTTTTCTATACACATAAAATAGTAGGATTATAATCATTAATAAATCGTTCTTTTTCACTTCGAGGATTATCATATAATCTATTGTTAGCTTTTAAATTTTGTCTACGAGTAATACTGGCGCAACATCTGTAAGTTTAAAACATTTCGAACTTTTCGAGGAAAACCGAATCTACATATTGTTACTGACTTTTTACATCCTTTTTATTTCTGAAACAATAATTATTATGGTGATCTTTTTAATATGTTGTTACGCGTGTATGTGAAGTTGGTGATATAATTTTTGATTTGATTTTGCATGTCACGTATTTTATAATGAAATTCACAACTTCTTCGTTGCTTAAAATCCCTAGAAAAGGTGCA
Source organism: Belonocnema kinseyi (assembly GCF_010883055.1). NCBI lineage: Eukaryota > Metazoa > Arthropoda > Insecta > Hymenoptera > Cynipidae > Belonocnema > Belonocnema kinseyi. Next base: position 58,217,003 of record NC_046664.1, read on the forward strand.
TTTTCATACATATTAGAGTATGAAAATGAGAAATACCTCTTCCCTGATACTCCCTGCTCCAAGAATAATGATTTACTACACCTAAAGGACTATCAGCGCTGCAGATGGATTCAAGTAGTGTAAAGAATGGCTTGTTCATATATATATATATATATATATATATATATTGTTGTGGCACCGGATCAGCTGCTATTAAAGCACATGCTGATAAATGTTTTAACTATGGATTCAAACGTTTCATATATACAATCATATCTAAACATAACTTCTTACTCGGGCTATATGTAAGAAACCATGTTACAGGTCCATAATTATCTGACATGCAACTAACATTGCTTCTCGGTATTGGAAAAATTGTTCTGAATTTCTAATTCTTGCGAAAATTGTATTCAGATTTCGTTCTGATTCATTATTTGACAATTTTTTTATGTATCTTACTGCCGTATAATTTTCGTTTGGATAAGAAATATTAAGCATAAATAAATACTGCTTTACACTTGTCTATGAAAAGTATCATTTAAGACGATTTACAAATATTGCTGATTCAGCTTAAATTGAAAATTTTTTGATTTTAGACGTGACTTTATGCACAATCTTTTGTAATAAAATGGAACTGGACAATCATATACATTTAACATTCGATGTCAATTAGTGGCAGTATCTTTTGCTTTTCTTCCATGCCAAGGATATACTGTAAATTGCTCATAGTAATTATAAAGCACATCCTTTTAGTTAATAATGCTTGGGCAACAATTTCATGTTTCTTAATATTATTCTGAGCTTCATTCAATTCTTTATGACAATCTTTATTTATCATGCGCACATTACTATCCATGTTATTCAAATTTATTGTAACATCGACATCGAAATTATTTTCTGAAGTTTCCAAAAGTTCTCCTATATCTTCAACAAAGCTGTCACGTTGTACTTCATTTTATAATTTTTCTAAACATTTCGGTAATTGAATGCTGTTGTATAGAGGGTTACATGTTTTAATTCAAATTATGGCGTTCAAAATTTTGTAGACTCCGACAAATTCTTCCCCAATGAGTTTTTTGTTTGGTTGGCACACCTCTCACTTGAATGAAATTTGTTGAATGATGCTTATTAACTTGTTTTTCAGAATCACACACTTTCTTCAAAGTCTCTTCTATTGGTAATTAGAGGTAAAAAGTTTAAATATTTATTTGATCTATTTTATTTTTATAAGGCAATTTATTATTCATAACCGTCCCTAATTTTGTCATAACTTGAAAAGCTATTTTCCTATGAATAAGGATACGTTTAAAATAATATAGTTTCTATATAAACTTTGGCGTTGTTTGTACGTCTATTTGATTTTTCATACAGGCCGATGGTGCTTTTCTTTTACGAAACGAGTTACTTCATCCATTGCAATTCTTTTTTGAAACATAATTTCACACGCGAAATGCATGCTATCTCTGGGTTGTCCATGACATGTTTGGTAAAAGACTGGAAAACATTTTTGTAAGTACACTGTATGCGGTTTTCATTTAAATGTAAATTCATATTTTCTTTGAAATTGTCTCATTTCTTGATAGCATGATTTTCTCTAATGATGATTTTTTTATTGAAACGTTTGAAGGTAATTACTTTTTGTGTTTTTTCTTTGAAATTTTGTCTTTCCTGTCACTGATTTTTTAAAGTTCTTCTCGTAATATTTTTTCATTTTGTTAGATTGTTCAATTCTTCTTACATCAGGTTGTTTGATATAATTTTGTATGTTTTGGTGCAAGTATTTGTTCTTTCTTTTTTGTTAATAATAATTCCTTCTTTTATCAATTTAATTTATTTATTTCTGTTATAATATTCCTTAAAACGATCACAATCATCGTCTTCAATGTGTTCAAATTTACTTTACAGTTATATCTTCCAAATGATTCGGGTTTTTTCTAAAATTTTTTAAAAATGCTGCTGAAGTTTACAAAAATTCCTTAAAATCTTTCAGTTTCTTTCCTAGCACTTTTGGAAATCGCAGTGGATTGTTTTCATATAGTCTGCTAAAATTATTCAAAAGAAAACATAAAAAATTCTAGGAATCTTAAGAACATTTTTGTTGTTTTCTCTATATATTTAAGACCTCTCAAAAAGCTCCCTTTTTCGATAACTGTGTAAAATGTAATAATATATTTTATAATTTTTATTTAAAATTTAGCTTACAACTTAAATAATTATGTAAACTTCCAACAGGAATCTTAATAATGTTTAATTGTGTTCAAACTTATCAAAAATCTTCGAAGGATGCTTTCGTTTGGCAACCTTTGAAAACCTGTAATTTTTTTGCAACCTTGGGCATTTTATAAGATTCTTTATTTTTATTTAAATTCTAAATTATTCGAATTTTTCATATTTATAATATCTATTTGAAACGATTTAACACATTTTTCCAAATTTTTTTCAAATTCATTTTTCAACATGAACATAAATTTCTAATTTCCCCAGAAACATTCTGGGATATCCCAATACGTCTATTATTGTTTGCAAGCATTTTAATTTATAATCTAGTGAGTTTATATCCACGACAGTAATTTTGGCAGAAGTTTTTATTTTGTATTTAATTCTTTAATTGGTCCAATTGTGTTGGATGGCATTTCATTTGAATTTGGAATAAAAAAATAAAACTACGAGAGGATGATAATTTCGCGAGTTTTATTATTATTTTCCCTTTATTCTTCATAATTTTTCAGTCAAATTCTGAGTATTTCTTTTTTTTCCTGAAAAAACTTCTTATGTGAGAAGGTGCTGGTTGCTAGCACCACAAGTTTTGCAAATTTAGAAAATCAGTAAATCTTGCAAGACATTATACTTTTTCTGGGATTTTTTTTGGCACTGATTTGAATTATAACGCTCTTTTCTGTTTTTCAAAAAACTAGATTATGTCATGAGGTGCTGGCAGCCAGCATATCATATTAGAATTCTGTATTACTTTTTGGGCTCTCCAAAACAGAAAACGAATATTTGTTTAAAATCTATTTAAAGATAATAATCACGCCAATCACATTTGTAAGATTTTAAAATATGTCCACAACGTCACATTAATATTAAAAAAATTTTTAAAAACAGCACTGGTACATCTAAACAAGCCCTTAGAGGCTGTCATTTACTGAGAGATGCATACAAATTTTAAATAATAGAAGCAAATCGCCACATCCAACTTGCTAATACATATTGTAGATAAAATATTAACCCATATAGTAATACTCAACTAATTGTTTAATTGGTTTAATTGAAAAATATTTACACTTCACAACTTGCAATTTACTAATTAACTTTTGACTTAAGGGGGGCAACCTATGTAACGACTGACAAATAAGGGTATACTTTGTGATTTTTTGAGGATGAAGAATATAGCGAATTTTTCCAAAAGTTTTATGATTTATTAGGGCACTTTTGAACTGAGAAATAATTAATAAGAGCAGTTGTTGGACATATTCAGCCGGTAGATGTGAAATTGCCCGCACTCTAGTTTTTCACAGATTCATACGAAAAACAAAAGTTTTTTGAGGTTTATATTCATAGCTTATGTGTAAACCAAAAAAAAATTTGCATGAAATTGTTTGAAAAAATAATTCTTTAAACCTTTTTTTCCAGTTTAGAGACGTTCACACAACAGACAATCATCTCAACTGTATGTGTATGAAAGGAGAACTCAATCAGTAAAATGCTTTTTGAGTTATCTTCCGGGTAATTATGAAAAATATGAAACCAACAGAAACGCATTCAAAGATTCACATGTTGAAAAAAAGGCAGCATCGACAGGCTAGCACGAAGTGCGTGTGGTGCCTTATAGAAGTGAAAGAATGTACCTGCGACTCTCAGACTGTTACAGCGTGTTTTTGCGATAACAAGCTTCCATTTGAGCAAATAAAAAAAATCTATTTTTTTAAGCCGTTAACTGAGTCGCCCCCCTTAAATTTGTATATATATATATATATATATATATATTTAATATCTATATTTTCGTATTAAAGCATATCAACACTGGTGGAAATCGGATACGGGTTGTGGGGATCACAACAAATTACGAGATTAAGAAATTTAAAATGGCAATTTTCCTACAGCAATGTATTCAAATGTTTCTCCTCTTATCGGACATTTCCATTGAAAATGGTAATTTTTTTCATCTATTTTGAAGATTATTTTATTCAAACTGCTATCTATTGCAACTAAGATTTTATTATTTGATTTATGAATATAACATTTCCCTAACTTTAGTCTACTATGAAAGTTATTAATCTGCCTGACATAAGATGGCAGTTATTAGGTTAGTAATATAATTATAATTGATATGGAAAAAGTATTCCTTAATATCAATATGAAAATTTATAATATTTTCTTAGCCATATCATAGATTGCCATCGAACTCCTGTAATCAAAAATATTATAATGATAAATTATACACATAATAGTTTTTAACGTATATATCTCGATGGCAAAACTTGCTCGAAGCTCTTTTATGAGTTGCAAAAAACTTTGCCGTTGAACATTGAAAAATCGTCTCGCACCTTAAGCAGAAGCAGAACAATTACCCAATATGATCAAGTCAAGATTTTACGTGAATTGGGTTTTTTTTGTCGCAGGTAATTTGTATTCAAAAATACACGAAAATATTTCTTCTAGTTTTTACGTTCTCATCCATCATGAGAAGGTATTAGTTTTGTATGAAACCAGGCTTTCGCGTATTTCATAAAATGTCGACAGTTTTTGCGTCAGTGTCTGTCTGTCTGTCTGACGTCGTCGATGTTGTTGCTGTGTCTGTATACCGGATGAATTTCGAAAGACTAATCAAATTTGATTGTGCTTTGACACACAGTTTGAAATCAACAATATTTTTAAAATCGTATTTTCTGATTTAAACCCAATGTTGAATGATTTCGAGTAGTAAATTACTACATATAGAATTATTTACGTAAATATATATTAATATATATTTTATTTTGTTTTCCCGTATTTCGGCTTGATACTCATAAAAGACTTTTCAATGCTAGAATCAAATATAATCTAAATCCATTTTATATGCAATCTTATTATAACGCTGACCAAAAAAATGATTTTTTTGCCAAATACAAGGTTTTCTTTCTGATATCTGAAAACTGTGTTCCATATTTTTGTAAATAATAACTGTAAGATTTTCTTCGTTGTTCATCCACTCTTAAGCGTTTTTCAAGGGAAAATATCGAGATTTCATATCGAAAAAAGTTGCGTATATTTGCCGTGATAAAGTGCTGATTTTCTTGTCAATTTTGTCAATTCCTTCTTAAATTTCAAGATTGGCTTACTTATGGATGTATACCATCCATAGGCAATTTGAAGTAAATTATTTAAAAAACAAGAAATAATTATATTAACCAATAACATAAATCTTTTAGCAGAATTGAAAACTCAAAATGGACTTCCATGTTGGTGGCGGTAGTGAGAATATAAGCTCATGCAGACGGTGAGAACATTTTATAGAGTTTATGTGAAAGGTGTGAATGGAGCAGGAGGACGGAAGCCTGGGCAGTGAGTAGGGTTGTGAGGAGTGAATTAGAGAGTTAAAAAATCAATTTTCATTGTTGTTGTGGGATGTGAATCAGCTAAATTGAAAAATTGAGATTAGGTTGGAAAGGGAGCGAGGTAGTTTTGTGATCAGGAGTGTGGGCCTTTATGGTAGACAAGGATCGTTCTCCTAGTTCTGGGGGGTGTTAGGCAAGAGAAAAGGTTTTTTTCAGGGGCTCTTTTTGAATGGATAGGTCACAGTTACTGGCGGTAGGGCGAGAAGTGGTCAACGAGAGTACTAGCGGTGCTGGTAGTGAATTCGACTAGGAGGAAATTTCCAACAAGGAAAGGGAAAAAATTAAACGAAGGAAGTGACAAGGCGAGAGAGAAAGAGGGAGAGAGAGCGCGGCTAGTGCAAGTGAGGGGGATGATCTCTTGAAGAGGGAAAGAGACATAAGAGTATGTTGGAGAGCTTGGAAATGTGAAGAAGGAGAGATTTGATAAGGAAAGTATAAGGTCAATGGAGTTCAGAATGGAGAGAAGAAAGAAGGCAGATAAGAAAAATAATATTGTAATAAGAGGATTAAAGTTAAAGGGCCGGGAAAAAAGGGTGGAGGTGGAAGCACTGCTATAGAACATAGAATGGGTCAAATTCAAGGTAGGGAAAGTTAGGCTGAAGGAGAGAAATGAGAATGAAGCGGCGGTTGTGGTTTTTGAGAGCTGGAAAGAAAAGTTGGGGGTAATGCGAAACAAAAAGAAGATAATGGATTAAAATTTTTTTATCAATCAAGGTTTGACGAGGAAAGAAAAGGATGTGCAGAGAATGATTAAGGACAAGGCTAGAAGGGAGAGAAGTAAAGGGAGTGCGGCAAAGGTAAGGTATCGGAGAATAAAAGTATATAAGAAAATGTGGGTATGAGAATGAGATGAAGTCGAGCCAAAGTGTGCTAAGGGGGTATAGTTGGGGGCTACAGTAGGAGCTCATAATAAAGAATTAAGGAAGGGCTAGCAGGGGAATTAAAACAGGCGATAGGGATGGATTAGAAGAATAAGTTCATAGAGAGTGAGATGGGGAAGGAGTCTAAATAAGGGCAGTAAACATATAAGGGGTAACGTATAAATTTGTGACTGTGTACAAGAAGAATGAGATTATTAAGTAATTAGGAAATGGTGAAATACTAAGAGAGAGAAAGAAGAGGTTATAGTGGTACTGGCGGGGGGGCTGTGATGTGAGAATTGGGAGAAAGGGGGCCTGTACCGGGAAGGGGTGAGCTTTGAAAGGAAATCAAAGTATAAGATAATAAATAAGAGGGGGATTCGAAGGGACTAGATGGATGATAAAGGCTAGGCAGTGACGAATGGTACGATTCCAGGGGTTAGTCATAGACTCTGTGTTCATGAATATGCAAAGGTGCTAGAAAACAGAGAAATTTGCGGTGTAGAAGAGGATGAAATCAGACCATTTGCCACTAATCTTGTGGATAAAAGAGGATAGTGGCTGAAAGCAGTTTGGGGAGAATGTCTATTAAGAGAAAGGGTATCATGGACGATGGAGACGATAGAGAAGTATCAGCAGCAGTTGGAAAAGGTAAGCTTTAAGGGGGAGCCGATGGATGATATATGGGAGGATCTGAAAGAGAAAGTAAAAGAGCCTGTGCAAAAGAAGTTATTTGGTGAGTATAAAAAAGAAACGGTGAATCCGTGATGAGATAGGGTATGTGAAATTCTAAAGAGAAATAGTAAAAAAAGTACAGGAAGCGGATGAAAGAAACTGCGAAAAGGGAGGAGTACATAGAAATGAGGAAAGAATTTGAGGTGTTGTTTAAAAGAAAGTTCAGAAAGAGGAAACAGATCTGGAAGAGGAGCTAAGAAGTGTTCCGATAGAAGAGGATGTGAGAAAGATAATTAATAGGTAAAGGAAATGCAGGCGGGGATAAGTAAGAAGACAGGGACTAAGGAATGGAGGGAATTTTTGAAGAATAATTTCAGTGGTCAGATACACGGAAAAGAGATGAGAAAATTCAAGGAACGAGGGAGGTAGATGGAGAGGAGCTGAATGACCTGGAGAAAGAGCAGCAGATAAGCAAATTGAAAAGATCTAAGGGAGCAGCTGGATGATTTAGAGAACGAAGCGTGACTGTTTAGTGCACAAGATGTAAGGGAGACGCCGAAGAGGGCAGTGGCAAGAGTATAAAGGGGGCGGATTCCCAAGAGGCTCGAGGAAGGGCTTAATCGTACTATTAAAAAAATAATAATAAAAAGAGGCAGGGTAATTATAGAGGAATTACGCTAATAAAAACGGCGTACATAATATACGCCATGGCGTTGGCAGATAGTCTGCACGTGGTGGATAGAGAATTAGCTGAAAAGGGTGCGAAAGTATAAACGTTTTTTTTTTAAATATAAAACGCGCGTTCCCTTCAGTGGATATTGGAAGGTTAAGGGAGGCGATGGAAGAGAGTGGAGTGGAGAGAGGCCTGATCGAGAGGGTAATGGAGGTACCTAAGGAGGCGAAAGATAGGGTGAAAGGAGGGGAGGGAATCGCAGAGGGTTTCTGGATGGATAGGGGTTTAGTGCAATGGTGTCCGCTTAGCCCAACGCTTTTTACCATTTTAGTGGCGGGTATGAAATATAAGTTAGCGGACGTAGTGTTAGGAGGAGTTAGGGTAGGTGGAATCAGAATATGGTCAGTCGCATGTTCAGATCACATAGTGCTTCCAGCGAAGAGCCAATGTACTTTGAAGGAGATGATGAAGAGGTTCAGAAGATACTTGTACAAAAATGGGTTGCTGATAAGTCGAAGGTTATGGTGTTCAGGAGAAGAGATAAAAGAGATAACGGAGGGGAGTGAAGGCAGAAAGGGAAAGCGGTGTAGTAGGTAAAAGTGTGTGTGTACCTGGGCTTCATGTTTTGGAAGAATAGGAGAGTGGTTGGGCATATAAAAGAGAGAAAGTGAGAAGAGCAAATATGGTGGTACAGGAGTTGTGGGTCTGAAGAAGAGATTGTTAGCCGATGATTTTGTTAAGCGAATAGAATTGTTCAATTTGCTAGTGATGAGAGTCTTATTTTATGGAGTGTATGCGTGTGGCGTGTAAAGATCAGGAGACATTCTTGTGAGAGGTGGGAAGCATACTGTTTAGGGAGTGTTGATATGAAAAAAATAACAGGCGTAGGGGTAGGAAGCTAGAGGTGGAAAGGGTAAGGTATTTTAGAACAAATAAACTGCAGATATATGAAGTAAGAAGGATGGTCGAGGAAGGAAGGAAGGTATATGAGATAATTAAAAAGAATGGCATGGAAATAGAGAGAAGGCAGAAGGGAAGGAGATAATAAGAGAGTCAAGGTTTGATGAGTACCATGTTTGGATCATTCTAAAGGAGAGAACGCCACTTCTGTGAGAGAAAGGTTAGCAAGGAAGTCAGGAACTTATAGCGAGAATGAAATGCGAATGCATAGAGGATCATAATGGCTTCTGGCTTTCTAGGCAGAAGAGAATGTTTAAATTGTGCTGGATGTAGGATGCAAAAGTAGAGCAGTGGTTGGAGGAGTGTGAAGATGTGAAAATGCGTAGGATAAGCAAGGAGGTATAATTGCATAAAAGGGGGGACAAAAAGGCAGTAGCATGGATGAAGTCAGTGCTGGGTAAGATGGAGAAGAAGAGAAAGAAGAAACAACAGAAACAGAGAAGGAAGCATTGTAAATGAAAGACAAAGTAGGTGTAAGAAAATTACGAAGATTGTGAATGTAGATGAGTGTTTGGAGTGGGTCCATATTATATCACATGCGGCAAGTCTCTCTGCAGCGAATCACACCTACGGCATGTCTCTTCTAAAGAATTTCACATCTACGGCTTGTCTTTTCTGCGGCATGTTATATCTGCGGCATGTCACATCTTCGGCATGACTCATCTGCGGCATATCACATCTGCGGATTGTCACATTTGGGACTTGCCACATCTGCGGAATGTCTCATCTGCGGTATGTCGCAACTGAGGCATGTCACATCTGTGGCATGTCACATCTTCGGCATGTCACATCTGCGGCATGTCACAACTGCGGCATCTCTACTCAGCGGCTTCTCTCCCGCGCGGCATTTCTCACTATAAAAAATAACTAAACTAAGGCAAGTCTCGCTAGACTAATTGTCTTACCGACGGCATCTCTCCTCCGAAAACAATTTTTGGGTTTATATTAAAATACTAAAACTTTGGGAAGCCTCCCGAAACTATTTGTCACCTCTGCGGCATCTCCAACCAGCGAAAAGTCACCCTAGTGGCGTCTCTCATCCGCGGTACAGTGTTGAAGACAACATTAAGGGGGCAAAACTGCAGTAAGTGTGTGAGGACTGATTGTCACATCAGCGGCATTTTTCGCTAGCAGCAAGACTCCCCAGTGGCATCTCTGATTTGAAAAAAATTTTGCAATTTACATCAAACTCGCAAAACTGCGGCAAGTCTCCCAAGATTAATTGTCACATTTGCGGCATCTCTCGTCAGCGACAAATCTCCACAGCGGAATCTCTTCCCCAAGAAAAATTTTCAAGCACTTCAAAAAATGTCGTAACTGCGGCAAGCCTCCTCGGCGGCACGCCTCTCCCAAGAACAAGTGTTAAGCACTTTGGAAGATAGCACAACTGCAGCAAACTCGTTAGCGGCATCTCTCCCCCAAGAAAATGTTGCAAATACTTTCAAAGAAGGCAAAATTTCAGCAAGTCTTCCCAGCGGCATCTCTCGTGAAAAAATTTTTAGGTTCTTCTAAAGATATGAAAACTGCAGCAAGTCTCCCGAAAGGTATCGCTCTACCAAGAAATTTTTATAAGCAGCGGCATCCCTCCCCAAACTAATTTTCTAATTATTTCCAAGGACGGTAAACTGCAGAAATTCTCCCCAGCGGCATCTCTCCCCAAGAAAATTTTTTCAATACTTTCAAAGATGGCAAAATTACAGCAAGTCTCCCCAGCGGCATCCCTCCTCCAAGAAAATTTTTTAAATACTTTCAAACATAGAAAACTTACAGCAAGTCTCTCCAGCAGCATCTATCCCCCAAGAAAATTTTCTAAGTAAACATTGTAAAACTGCAGCAAGTCTCCTGAAAGGAATCGTTCTTCCAAGAAAATTTTATAAGCAGCGGCATTCCTTCCCAAACTAATTTTCTAATTATTTCTAAGGATCGTAAACTGCAGCTAGTCTCCCCGGCTGCATCTTTCTCCCATTAAAATTTTGTAGGACTTCTGAAAATATCAAAATTGCGGAAAGTATCCCTAGCTGCCCCCCCCCCTAAAAAATTTTCTAAGTGTCTTTAAAGATGGCAGAAATTCGGCAAGTATCTTTAGCGGCATCTCTCCCCCAACTCATGTTCTAATTAGTTCCAAGTATGGTAAACTGCAGATAATCTCCCCAGGGGCACTCTCTCCCAAGAAAATTGTATAAGCACTTCCTAAGGTGGAAAAACTGTGGAAAGTCTTCCTAGAGGCTTCTCTCTTCCAGGAAAATTTGTTAAGTCCTTCCAAAAATGGTAAAACTGCGACAAGCCTCCCAAGCGGCATATCTCCCCAAAGAAAATTTGTTAAGGTCTTCTTAAAATAGCAAAAGTGCGGCAAGTCTCCCCAGCGGCATCTCTCCCCCAACAAACATTCTAAGTAATTTTAAAGATGGCAGAAATGTGGCAGGTTTCCCCAGCGGCATCTCTTTCCCAAGAAAATTTTTCACGTCCCCTGAAAATAAAAATAGCCAGTCTGAAGGAAATGGCAACGAAAATTCGAAAGAGAGTTAGCTTCAAGTTTCCTTATTAAGCTTATTATTCTGTGCATTATTATATCAACTTCTTCTGTTTATTTGTATGTAACATATTTGCAGTCTTATTATGTTCGGAAAAACTCATAAAATTTTCTTGGAGCAGAGATGCCGGTTGGAAGACTTGCCGAAGTTTTGCCGTCTTTGGATGTACTTAAAAAATTTTCTTGGCAGAAAGATGTCTCTCGGGGGGCTTGCCGCAGTTGTTCCATCTTTGGAAGTACTTAACATTCTTCTTGGGAGAGAAATGTCTCTCGGGAAACTTGCCGCAGTTTTGCTATCTTTGAAAGTGCTTAACAATTTTTCTTGGGAGAGAGGTGCCGCTGAGGAGGCTTTGCGTAGTTACGTCATCTTTAAAACTACTTAAAACATTTTTTGGACGAGAGATGCCGCTTGAACTATTTGCCGCAGTTTGGCTATCTCTGAAAGTACTCAAAATTCTTCTTGGGTGAAAGATGTCTCTCGGGAGACTTGCCTCAGTTTTTCCATCTTTGGAAGTACTTAAAATTTTTTTTGGAGAAAGATGCCGCTGGAGAGACTTGTCACAGTTTTGCCATCTTTGAAAATAATTAAAAAATACCTCAGATGTGACATACCTCAGATGTGACATACCTCAGATGTGACATACCGCAGGTGTGACTCGCCGCAGAGAGATTTGCCGCATTTGACATGAAGCTGGCAATGCGAGCCAAATCGAGAAAATAGCGAAATGCGTGCCAGGAGAGAGGAAGACTCTGCTGTTGTAAAAAAATTCTGTCAAAAATAAAAGTGTAAACAAGTCAATTTCTCAAGGCCAGCAGGACGAAAAATACACGTTTATCTATCTACTAATCCTGAAAATCATTTAATATTATGCTACTGGAAAAACCTGCACTTAATAAGTTTTTAAAGGATCATAGTATTGACTTTTTTTGGTAATTATAGTTTTGTAATACTAAAGCTGATTCAATGTATAAAAATGTGTAGGTCTTACTGTCAAAACTTTTTGATATCATAGTCCAAACTTCTCTTATATCGTATGGTTTAAAAATTTATTTTTACACATGCTCAAATACTTTAAAGAAAAAACGGGTTTCCTTTTAATTTAGATCTATCATTGCTAACTTAACAAACTGAATTATTGTCGAGAGCAAAAAATAAATTTTTTGTGACGAATGTGGCTTTTCAAGTTCTTGAATTTAAGCGAAAAGGATAAAAATAACTCTTAGTTTTGAAAAAAGTTAAACACTGCCAATTAGAACGGTTTCGGATAAGAAGCAATTATTTACAAGAAATGCCGGCCCTAAAAAGCTGAAATATTTTCCTTATATAAAATTATTTCTGAAGTACATGGTTTTTGAAAAAAGTTTAAAAACGCCCTTTTCTTGAAAAATAAATGAAACAGTATCCATAAAAATAGATTAGGACAAAAAAAGAGAGAGCGCGAAAGTATCGGATTCAAAAAAGCAAAACTGTTTTTTTCTAACACACGCACGAAATGTTAGATTTTCGAGGTATGTATTGCGTGCGGGAAGTGACCAATTCCGAAACTGTGGTAAAAAGTAGTTATAAAAAGACTTTTTCTAGCTGCTGCGCTTGCGCTCTTCAAGTAAGATTACTTTTTCTTGCTGTTGCGCATTTCGATTGGGAATTACTTTCCAGGACTGTCGGAATCATAACTTCACTTCATTGTGAAGGGCTATTTCACTCTGAAGTCGAAAGTTTTGAACGTAAGAATTTTGCGTGAAGTCTTAACGAAATCAGGTAATGTTATGAAAAGCATGAAGTCGTAACGTTGAAGTCGGACGAAGTCAGACGAAATCGACACTTCCGTGTGCGGTAATTCCAAACAGTAGGGTGAAGTAGTACCCTTACATCGATTCTCCAAAGAATATTTTGTTCCAGGCACGATCATCTTCAGGTCTACGAGAAGAGCTAGATCAAATAAATTGGATCAACAAATGGAGCAGCAGGGAAAGTAAATGCAGTAAAGGCACAGAAAACACAATTTCGCACAATTAAAAAATTAATAATAATTAAAATAAAAAATATTAATATTGTTTCTTAAAACAATTTTATGTTTGACTCCCCTTTTGTGGGCTATCTATCATGACTACTTTTTGCAAAAAAAAACCAAGTGAGAAATAAAATATGGAATTCTACGATATAACCAATATTAATGAATTCCTAATACTGCTTATTAATGATTATTTCTTAATAAAAAAATTATTAAATGGCCAATAAATTTCAATAATAATGTATTTTTTGGTTACCTCGCTTATTTGCGTTAGGAAATGACTATTTTATTGTGGGAAAAGGCGATTTTAAGAATACAATTTAAAAATAATGCATCTTTAGATTATGTATTATAGGTCTTCCGTTTTTTCTCGACTAAACAGTACTTTTTTGTTAGAAAAACATTGAATGGTCAAGATAATTTACAATTTATGCAATTGTATGTTATTTCTTCTATTTCGGTTTAAATAAATATACTTTGACCATGAAAAGACTAAATTAGAAAATACAGTTCAAAAATATATTTTAAGGTTTTCTCTTAATTTTTTGGTGGGAAAGAAACCAATGTCTTATGCCGAAAATGGCGTAAGTTGGTAATAAAACTGACAAATAATGCAGTTAAAAATAAAAATAAAATAGCTATAGAAATTCACTGGTAATGGTTTTTAGGTTATGTCGGTTATATATAACTCAGTTTCGATGGGCAATAAATATTTTATGATTTCCTGACTCTGTATGTGCTGAAACGTAAAGACCCGTTAAAAATCAGACATGAAAAATTTTTGACGATTACATTGCACTCGTATAAATGAGAATCTAAAAATGTACAGTTTTAATGCTGTGCATTACTTCCTAGATATATGAATATATGTAAAGCAAGACTGTTGTATTAAATTATTATGGTTCTACATAAATTTATTTAAAAATCGAACTTAGTGGGTACGAAATAGTCGAAAACCCATACAATTTTATTTCTCACACTGAATAGCGTTAAAATTTAACCTGATGAATTTTAACGCTGTTTAATCTTTTCTATTATCATTATAATTATTACAAAAAAGGGAGGAATGGCGAGAAGGGGTTATAGAATTTTTAGATTAATCTAGAATTATTGTGTTATTCATTTAAATAATACACTTCTTCTGGAACACAGCTCCGACCTAGTTTGCTGATTATTATCTGTAGCAATCACTCCAAATAAAGAGTCTGATAAAGTCTTCGTTTGAAATTCCCCACTTAGGTGCATTAGTATCCAAGGTTTTTTTGCAGGCGTCATTCACTCTACTGAACTTTAAAAATGTGTTAAACGAGACGGTTACATAAAATTATTACTGTTCTTCCAAGACTATTTTATTATATTTTCATATTTATTTAGTTAAGTATCAAAGAGTTACCTAATTCGTACAAAATATTCAAAAATCCATAAAATTATATTTCTTACAACAAAAGGCATGAAAATTTAGACCCTTAAGTTTCGAGGATGTACACATATTTCTGCATATCTGAATACGTGTTGAACACGACTATTTCATTTCTTAATCATGGTCTTAAAGCTTCAAAACAATTGACAACATTTTATTAAATGTCCCTCAAGTTAGCGAAATAATTTTTTTAATGCAGAGTTATTCTATTAGTAATTTGACATTTTTTCGTCTCCAATTTTGTTTAAACATTTCCACACTTTTTAAATTAATTAACATGTTATGTTTCGCTAACTTTATATCAAGATGATAAGACATCCACATAAAGAAACCTCAAAATATTTTATTTAAAAAATGCGGCAATTTTTGTGTTTAACTAAATTTCGGTTTTAAGACAATCAATTCTCAACCATTAAGCTCTTTGATATCGTTATCATTGACATTGTCGCGTTGCTAATTTGATTTCAAGTTATCCTGACATTCAATCTTCAATAATAAAAAAAGTATGAGAACATTATTTTTCACACAAATAATTAGAAGCAAAATAGAAATAGTGCATTGTTGCAATTATCTAAAGTTATTGTGCTAACTCGATAGGCATCAGGATTGAGTGGCATAGACATAGTGAAAGGGGCGTCACGACGATGCAATGCACAGTATGCAACGAGTCCAACCGAGTCATGATGTCAGGACGAAGTCGTCATGAAGTCAGGACGAAGTCAGCACGAAGTCGAAAGTCATCGCTTTAATTCATTGAAGTCAACAACTAACGAATTCAAGAACTAGAGTCAAACAAAGTCACGAAAGTACGGTTGAAGTCGCTCGACATTGCTGAAATAACGTTACGTTGACTTCAACAGACTGTGAATAGTAGTGAATAGTAGTAGTGAATAGTGATTAGTTATTGGACATAATCGAAGTAATAAGTTACCATAAATTACTGATAAATTATCGATAAGTTACCGATAAATTACCGATAATTTTGGGGACTTTTAGATATCTGAAATTATCTTACTATTATATATTATATACTATTCTCCCATGATTGAATTTCTAAAGTTCATATAGTATCAAATAAATGTCGATACAAGATTCAACGAAATAATTTACTAAGTTTTTTTCCCTTGCAAACTGACATTACGAAAAATTAATATCTCAGGAGGGCCAGCATGATATAATATAATCAATCAGATAGCGACTCTAGTGTATGGGTGCTAATAAAAAAAGGTTGGAAGTTTAAATAAAAAAAAATAAAATAAAATAAAATAAATATATATTATAATTTTAGATCAAGATCAAATATTTTGTATTGATCTTGTATACACAATTTATACAAATAATAATTACAATTTTTTTGTATACTTTAAGTATATCTTGTAAGGCAATTTAACAATTATGCCTGCTTTTCAAAAATGAAAATATGAACATTATAATTTAAAAAACATTTCAGTGTTGAAATGTTGTCACAGGCTTATACTGCCCAACATGTCGAAGGCATTTTTGGTTAGAGTTGGATTTTTTATTTGATCATTTTTGCATGGGACTGTCCCGGTATATATCATCAGTTACGGACGCATTTTTATAACGCAATCAAGTGATCTGATGAGAGCAGTCTGCCCAGACATATTGGACAAAGGCTGGTTTTTACCCCATCATTGATGGACTGTGCTGCAGTCAAGTACACGATGGGGGGACCTACAGCTTAAGGTGAGTTCCGAACCACCAGAACCCCGGTAAAGGTACATTGAAAAATTTCTAGAGGTACCGGCTCAGGGATCGTACCCCGGACCTCTGAGGTGAAGTCCGAGTGTCTAACCAACTTTTACTCAGGTGAAACCGGTTATATATCATAGCCGCGGACTAAGTCAAGTGACTAGTGAGATTAAAATGTTATAAGGTAATCCAATACGATGTTTGAAACCAGCTGCGATGATCTTTTAGGTATACAAATCCGAGTGGCACCTAGCGTTGGAGGTGACAATTATTATCTCTGGATGCTTTCTTAAAGCTACCATTTGCACTCCACAGATTTTTAGTCGCTTGCATCCTGATGGTCAAGGAAGTTTCCTAAAATGCGACAGGTCTTTAATAAAACCGCCTTCTGCGCTGCTGCCTGTACCTTACTGACTCTTAAGTTTTCAAGATGTTCAGTGCATCTAGCGTTCCAATTGCCTGTAGCCAAAATCACAATGAGATGTATAGATGCATGATTTACATTTCTCCATATGGTATTTACTTCATGCGTTAACTCGCTATACTTGTGGATCTTGCTTGTATAGTTTAACTGCAAATTTCGGTTAAGTGAATAAGCAATGTCGATGATGTAGACTCTTCGACTTTTTTCTCTCGCATCACGATATCAGGTCGATTGGCCTGGATGTAATGATCCGTTTGGATAGTAACATCCCAAAATAAGATTCAATCTTTGCTTTCTTAAACGGACATTGGAATGTATCTATAGAAAGGCATCCATTTTCTTAAGAGTTTTAGGTTTAGGGCAAGTTGTTGGTGTGTAATGCCCGCTACATCATTATGTCTGTCCGCATTTTTTTTTCTAAGCCATGGCGCAACAGCTATCAATAATGTACTCGATAAAGTCGTTGGTATCTCCACATAATCGACACCAACCAACACCTCTTCATGTATCTTTGCGACAATTCCTGGTGCTGACAGCCTTGTCCTGTATCACAATTACGAATCCTCCCTTATGGCGCAATATTTCTATCGCTGTCCAAATAGTCTCGCGACCGTATAACGTGTGATGCACACAGTCTTTTGAAATCTTGAACACCCCAACACCCCCCTCCCATATGTCGTTGTAAAACTACCCTTTCAATCCTTGAATTTTTGTGGTGAATTCGTTGCTTCGTCATCTCTACGCGAACACTTCTGTTTAAATTTTCAAGGTTGGTATTGGGTACGGCCACGGAAACGGCCTGGCGCCATCTGTTACCTAAAAGTGGCAATTTTTTAGGGATGAATTTTACTTGTTTACATGCGATTGAAAATACATATGTTTATGCTGAAAGTAAGAGTTTAATCGTTACATGACGGGAGTGCCTGTACGAAAGCTGATAAAATCTCGAGTTAGGGAAGAAAAATTTTGCTCGAGTTTATTAAACGTTTTGGTCGGAGTTCCATTTTGAATTTCTCTTGTCAATGACAGATCTCCTATCGAATTATAAATATCACATAAAGTATTTCAATACTCTTCTGTTTTGAAAAAGAAATATTAATACATCTGAAAAAATGATTGTATTAATTAAGTCAGTAACATTATATTTATACGATTTATTATTTTTGCAAACGTGATGTGAGTTAGGAGATTTTGAGGATAGAAAGTTTAATTATCCCATAATAATAATGATGTATATTGTATTTCAATTTTAATTTCATTAAGTATATTTTGTGAAAAAATATTGTTTAAACAAATTTAAAGTTGCAGAAAATAAGTAAAAATTCATTACTATAACGATTGGTGAATAATTGAAGATAAATTTATGTGACTTAACGATAATACAGTAAGAGTTTTGTAAAAAAAAATTAAGAAGAAAAGTTATTTGAATAATTGAAATTCGTTTAAACAATGAACCATTCATTAAACCATGGTGGTTAATGTTTTACGAAAGAAATAGCAATAATTATTATTTTGAAAAATTGAGAAAAAAATTTAAACAAATTAAATTTGTTTAAATAATTGAAAATTAATAAAGCAATGTTAATCAATACTTCGCTAGACTAATAGTAATAATTTTCGAAAAAAAAACGAAATTTCGAAAGAAAAATAATTGAAACAAATTAAATTTGTTGAAATAATTGAAAATTAATCAATCAATGTTAAACATATACTATTATTATTACACCATTAAGCCATTTCCCTTTCGGGGTAGGCGTGACTCACTCGGCAGGGGAAAGGAGTAGTGTGTGGAAGGGATAGAGATTTTTCAGGTTGATCCAGAATCCTTGTGCTATTTAAGTAAATAACACGTTCGTTCCGCAACACTACTCCGACCCAGGTTGCTGATCAACCTCTCTAGCAATCACCCCAAGCGAAGAACCTCACGAAGTCGTTATATAAGGTTCCCCACTTGGGTCCATTAATAGCCAAGGTCTTTGTTTCAGGCTTCATTCACTCTACTGACACTCTTTTTATTAACTATTTGCCGGCATACTTTCCTGTCCTGGCATACTTCTCTAGATTCTTTTATGTCCATGCATTTTTTCATGCAGGCTCTCGTATTTCTGTGACTTCTTATGTCTCTTCTAACTAGGGTCTCATTCACACATTCTAACCATTCTTTCCGCGGTCTACCTCTGGGCACGCTGCCATTTACTTTATCTTGATACACTTGTCTACAAGCGTCTCTTCTGCACCACATTCTTTTAGAATTATCTCGTTACTTACTTTGTCCATTAGGGTTTTCCCGCTTATTATATGCATGAATCTCATGTCAATTGCGTTAATTTTACTCTTATCTTTTTCTTGATAAGTCCATGTCTCGCTACCGTATAGTACAGTCGGTACAAATATAGAATTATGTATTGCCATTTTAACTTTATTTCATATATTTTTACTTCTGATAAGGGGACCTGCTCTACCAATAACGTTCTTACCTTCATTTATTCGTCTATCTAATTCCTCATTTATCTTCCCGTCCCTAGTAAATAAGCTACCAAGGTATACGAACTTATCAACTTGTTCAATTCTCTCATCATTTAATAAAATATTCTTTAGTGTTTTCTCACTCTTTCCTTCGAACACCATAGTTTTTGTTTCATTTGCGTTAATTTTGAGGCCCATGCTATTCATGCTCGCATCTAGTTTATTCAACATTCTTTGTAGGTCTTCGATAGACTCTGCCATAACAACCTTATCATCTGCGAACGCTGACCCTCGTACCCTTACTGTTTCGAGATCCACACCCTCTCCATTGAAGAAAGCCATTCTTAAACACTTGTCCATCAATAATATAAATAACCATGAAGACATAACGCATCTTTGTCTAACTCCTTGAATAATATCGAAACAGTCACTAAGTTTCCCATTCACTCTTACACTCGCTTTGCTACCTGTATATATAGTTTTTATAGCTTGTAGGATCCATCCATTGACTCCATAGTCTTTCAGGACTTCCCAAAGTTTACTTCTATCTTCCTTGTTAAAAGCTTTTTCTAGGTCAACAAATGCACAGAAAACTTTTTTTCCTACTCTCAAACTTTTTTCTGTTATTTGCCTTAAGCTAAATATTTTATCCGTACATGACCTTCCTGGCATAAATCCACTTTGCATTTCCCAAATCTTTTCTTCTGTTATTTTCATTACCTAACGATGAGTATTTTTGAGTATATTTCACTAACGGTACTTAATAAGCTAATTCCTCTGTAATTATTGCACTTTCTTTTATCTCTCTTTCTCTTGTATATTAGTACGATAATAGCTTGTTTCCAATCGTCTGGGACGTCTCCCATCCCGAAACATGAATTTATCAATTCGCAAACTCTATGTGGTATGTACTCGCCACCGTGTTTAAGCATTTCAGCGTTAATACCGTCTACCCCGGCAGCCTTACGTTTTTCAAGTTCTTAATTATATCCCTAACCTCAGTGACACAGACTTTTTCAATTGAGTTTTCCATCGCATCGTGTTCAACATCGCAGTTGTGGTGGCCTATAGCTTCATCTTCGAATTGTTTCCTAAAATAGTCTCTGAAAGCCTCCAGTATTCCGTCTGCATCATATACAATTTCCCCCCTACTCTTTCTTATGTTGACAATTTTTTTACTTTCGTTTCC
This sequence comes from Belonocnema kinseyi, assembly GCF_010883055.1. Classification (NCBI taxonomy): domain Eukaryota; kingdom Metazoa; phylum Arthropoda; class Insecta; order Hymenoptera; family Cynipidae; genus Belonocnema; species Belonocnema kinseyi. Next base: position 58,237,501 of record NC_046664.1, read on the forward strand.
TTTCATTTTTTTATAAAGTAGTTTCCTGCTTCCCTCAAAGTCGTTTTGTATTTTTATCTCTTCTTCTGCTCTAATTGTATCTTTACTTTCTTTAACTAATCGCTTAAGTATCCTGTTTTCGCGTCTATAATCATTTCTACGTCTACTTATTTCCTCATTGCTAAGACCTGCGATGTTCAAAGTTCTCTTGTACGCTTCTCTTTTTGCTCTTTGGGCAGCCTGAATTTCATCATTCCACCACGCATCACCAAAAATTCTTCCTACAACTGCGGTACCACACACTGCGATCGTGCATCTAACAAGGATATTCCGTACATTGTCCAGGCGCCCTCTAAATTTTTGTTTTTTATACGGTCCTCCCATGTTGCCCTATCTATGCTTTCTATTAACTTATTTTGGAAACCTATTCTCACATCCGGTTTCTGTAGGTTCTCAATTTTGATTCTCGTTTGTTTTGCTTTCTTGGGTCCCTTTTTTTCTCCAACCCCGACCTAAGTTAATTTTTGAGATCAGAAGGTAATGATCAGTATTGCATTCAGGACCCCTCATGACCCTTGTATCTTTTACTAACTCTCTAAGTCTTTCAATTGCCCGAACAATCCTATCATTTAGGATACCTGTGAATATCTTATAAAGCGTGTTCAGATAAGTAATTGGCCTGTAGTTCTTCGAGTCAGCTAAGTTGCCTATTTTTGGCAGGAGTATTGTGCGCCCTTCCACCAACCATTCTGAAATCGGCTCTTCCGACTTCAAATATGAGGTGAAAATACGGGTCAAATGCTGATGGGTTGAAGAAAACTTCTTCCACCAGAAGGTTTTGATACAATCTGGTCCCGGTGCGGAATAGTTTTTCATTCCTCTTAATACTTTTTTCACCTCCTCGGTAGTGATGGGTGGGCATTCTTTATCAGGTGTTATGAGGGCAACACATAACTCCTTGAAGATATTTATATTTCCTGAGTCCTCGTCCAGTCTATGCTGAACTTCGTAGACTACTCTCCAAAATACTTCGACCTCCTTTGATTTGGGTGGGCGTTCGACAGTAACTGGAGGGTCTTGGAAGAGTCGAGATGGGTCAGAGAGAAACTGTTGATTTTCTCTGACCCACCTCTCCCTCCGCTCTAGACTTCTCTTAGCCTCAGATAGTATCCGTATTCTCTCAACAATATGCTGCCTGATGGTCAGCAGCTTTGACTTGTTAAGTGTATGATAACGGGTCCGGAGTTCGCGCGCGAACTTTCGAACCTTGGCAGTAAAATTCCTGCCAGATGTGATGTAGTCAATCACACGTTGAATGCGGGACGCGTACTGTCTTGCCCAGCCTATCTTTATTGTAAGTTGATGCATTCGTCTTTTGGTCTTATGATCAGCCGTTGGTTTTGTTTTACGGTTCGCATCGGCCAAAGCTCTCGCTGATTTATACACACAATAATTGATAGCCCAGAGGTCGGATTCACCGGAAAAATGTCCACGAAGCTGGTCATCCATTTCAGCCAGATCTTTGGGCTTGAGAGAAACCTTGGTGTAGATGTTTCTCCGGGTCGTAAAGGATCGCTCTTCATCTATTGGATGCCTGTCCGCGGTTGGTCTTAGTGTCGCCTCTCTTTCTTTGTTGCCGGCTTGTTCTAGCTGTGGTAGCAAGCCTACATGTCATTGTATTTAATTAAATTTTTCTCAGTGACTGTCCCGTATCTCATTTATAATTTATAAATATTTTTGACATTGAGAAAAATGTTAGGAAATATATTTGTTATTTAGTAAACACTTGTAATTTAACGTCGTGTTGGGGAGAACTAACAGAGGCTAGTCTGATAACGCTGCACTAAATTTGGCTAATTCCCTTTACTTTCACTTCTGCACTCTTACAACATGAATTACTGTTAAACTTTCCCCCTTGTTCAATGTTTCAGGATAAAAATCGATAGAACAAGTTATAGCTTAAAATCCTGTTATAATTAAAATATACATCATGAATCCGCTTGTTAACAATCTACCGGAAATTTTTATGGTTATGTTCATAAAAATTAACGAAACTAGACCGGGTTTAGCTGGAATCAAAAGACAATTTTTGCACTGAATCTTTTTGCAAGAAAATTTTGATCTATTATTTAGTTTCGTTTTGAAAAATGTTACACACTTTTTCAAAGCAATCATCTATTTACTTATTATATTTAAAAAAATGCACACGTGCTAACTTGTGTAAATTTCAAATTTCTATCCCCAAGGAATTGCAGGCTTTGGTCGCCGCGGGCGCTACCTTTCATATATGGTTGATAGAAAGGTCATGTCCGTACCCGCTTAGAGAATTTCATGAGGACAGGGATGGTACAGGTCTTGATTGCCCTGATTTTTTTTGCCGAGTGGAAAAAAATCTTTATTATTAATCTACGTCTCCCAGTGAAGGCAGTCGTTAGGATTGTCTTAACTATTGTTAAACTATACTATTATTGTTAACTTAACTATTAAAGAATACCCAGATATTTATATGATTCACTCGCACCCATTGGGTCGATGTCATTTTCGAACTAGTTTCCATGGGTCGGGCTAATTTTTATTATTTCTAACATTTTTTGTAGTGTACCGGCTGCCAACACCTCCAAACAAAGTTCCGTCTTTTTTTAGAAAACAAAGGAGACCAAACTTATGTCATGTGAAAAATGCTTGTTTATTATTAATTATTGTTTATTATAATTATTGTAGAAGTCTTAACGGAACCGACCTTAAAAGAATCGCTGAATATAATAATAATAATTATTGTTATCCTTATTAAGAAGAACTACCCGCCATAAAATTTGTTTCAACAAAATTTAATTAAATACGTGGAGAAAACTATTCTGAATGTATTCATAAAATCCATAAATTATTGAAAATATCATGATGAAATAATAAATATATCTATTATTACGTTATTATCACTGGGTGATATTGCGTTTTCTGAGGAGTAATAAAATAAACTATGATAAGACAATTTATTCCTATTTAATAAAAAAGTTTATTGTTATGGAGGTAACAGTGGTTATACTTATAAATTACTTGGAATTATAAACAGCTAGTTGTAAAATGCAAGATTTTATAGTACATAAAAATCATAATATAAGTGAAAAAATATTATAAAGTAACTACAAGAGCAAGACGAATGATTATTTGGCTGTCACTTTGCTTCTCTCCATATGTGATAGTGCTTGGATGGATTCAGTTTATGATAATAGACGGTCGTCAAGATTTAAAAAAACTGGGAAATTTATTCTGGAAATGAAAGCTTCAATATTAATAAACGTATCATGAAATATGAAGCTGTAAGTTCTAAAAGAAAATTTGCTAGACTTTTCAAATGGTGAAAGCCGCCTATAACTTTATATTTATTTATTTAAGAACTCTCATGGAAGAAGAATAGGTAACTGTAGGCCGGCTTCAACTGGATATGAAAGAATAATTTCTAATGTTCAGTTTTGTTTGACAGCTCTTTTAATAGCGATCAAACGGCAAACTAAGCAACAAGTTCTCATCGCTCTTCTAGAGCACTTTGCTGCCCTGCTGGAGCATTTGGCCACCGTCTTGGCATATTGTCTATGAAAGGGCGTATGGCATTCAATTTAGCTTTGGTCATGGGCTCTAACTCTCCATTGTTTGCGCGTACTGTACACCAATTGTCTTCAGACCCATATATTTGACGAACAGCTAAACCTTCTTTCCAAGCAAAGATCATGTTACGAAATGCTACTACACGTATACGCTTTTCTCTTGAAGTGGGTGGAGTGGCTGGACCTTGAAGCCGCCCTAGGTGAAGACCAAGAACTTTATTTGCATTAATTTCATACGTCTCAATCATTGGAAATCCAGGAAAGGGTCTTGCATTAAACTTTTCAAGGCAGACTAAAACATCGAAAATAAAATTGCATGTAGTTATTTAACCCTTCGTCAATTAGTTTGTCCGCGTCTTGTAACGAGAAGAAATCTGGTGTGTGCTATGAAATACCCATGATTCAGACGACGTTAGTGTTTTGGTAAGTTTAGAAAATCTCATTCTATCTTGTTTTTCATTCTTTTTTGTATAATTATAAGCACTTAAAGCAAAAATAGTATTTTTATATCCATACAAAAAGTATAACTCGACTGTGTGCCCTGAAAAATACACCTTGCGGACGGCGTCAGTGGTCTTTTCAGTTATAAAAATCTGATTCTATCATGAGTCTGCAGCGTATGATGCACGGGTGTGCATCACTACGAATTTTGCAAGATTTTAACAATAAAAATAACATTTAAAAAAAGCATCATTGACTTGAGAGACCCACGAATCAGACCGCGTATGTGAAATTTAACATGCGAACGAAGGGTTAACATTATACAGAAACGATTTCAGGACTTATTGAGTTTATTCAATGCAATATGAAATAAATTGCAGGTACTATCAAACTAAGTTCCTTTTTTCAGGGCTTTTTTGATCTTGCGGTATTAATCCGTAGAAGTTATTTTTTTACTTCTTTACAAAAAAATTTAACTTAAACGTACTTATGAAACAAATTTGGTTCCAGATTTTACACAGAATGTGCCCTAAAAGCCCGATTGATGGTAAGTCCGTAGGCAGAGTCGATTTAAGGTTTTTTTGTATAAAAAATAGGTTAGAATTAATCTGTCCAGACTGACCACTGCTTAGCTTGAGTATATATACCGCCTAATGACTGTACTGTCTATGCGCCAGTGAGAAATGTATGTTACATATGTATGATGTGATATTGTATATTCACCAATATTCCTAATGATGATCATCGCAGCGCAGACCAGAGTGATAACGAAATTCATTTTTCGAAACTCCCGAAGAAAAATGTTTCAGGGAGAAACTCTAGATCGTACTTCTTTGGAAGGGAATTCTGTCAAAGCTTTCAGTGTATATATACCAGCCGTTATCGCATATGTCCCCACGACTTCGGCACAATTTTCAAGATAGATTGGAGGGGTATTCGATGATATCTTCTCATCCCAACAATCAGTTTTTCCTCAGGAGCACTACTCGTTTTACATGAATGTATAGATAAACTCAAACGACGCTGAATGTTAAGGTCAATGCTAACCTCCCACATAAAGCAAATAATATTTGCCTAACGTGTCGCAATAACAAGGAGAGGAAGAATTTGAGGAAGGACAAACTGAGTGGTGAAAAAAGTCAGGACAAGAAAAAGAAAAATAAAGCTTAAAAAACCAACATTTTTCAGTGAGCAGCGTAACGAGAAAAGCCATCCTATGCGCGATCAAGAACAAAAACAGAGTTATTTTAAGGATGTGCAGAAGATGACAGCGACGGTTCAAATATTTTCTTATACTTTTTTGTAGCATTAATAAACCTTTACTGACTAAGTAAAGAAAGATAAGCCATTTTTCTGAGTTGATAATGATATTTTTCATGTATTTTTTTGTCCATACCGCTTTGCCCCATAGGTGGGGCAAAGCGGTAATATTGTATGTTTTACAATAGCAATAATCTTCTATATGCATTTAAACATTTTAAAGTTTAATTCCAATAAAATCTTTATGATAGATTGAACTAATATCGACTTTTTTCGAAGTAAAAAATGTATGTTAACGGTAGGTATACCGCTTTGCACGGCCTTGACCTATAGTACATTTATGTCTCATTTTTCATGAAACATTATACGAAGAAATTTTTACGTATGGGTATTCGGGGAAAATGAGAATTCCTCTGCTGCGTCCCTTATGAAAAGCTAGATGCTTTTAACTGATTAATGTGACATCAATTTCTTGGTCTAATCGATAGTTTTCTAATTTTATTTTGGCAAAAAAAATTATGTCAACTGTAATTTGTACTTTGATTGAATGTAATTTGTACACTTTATTTAATGTATAATAATACATCTTGTGCATCTTTATATTACATCACAGGTAGGGTTAGGCAATGTCTTTACATGAAAAGGTCAATGTTCGCAGGGTGAAAAGTAAAACCGTAGTCATTGTTTTAATGGTCATCTTTGCGAACATGGAATTCCACATTAAGACATGTGTAAACTAATTAGTGATGTAAGATATTCTAATCAAACCCATGGTGTTATGACGCTGTAGAGCCCCTAGAAAAATGAGCGTTAGATAGCCTTTTACGGAAATGTTGCGAAAACGTCCGATGAAGTGGAGGCTTTTTGACAATGAAGATGTTCACTGACTGAACATTATTCGGTTCTTTCTCCATATCGAGGCGTCCTAAAGATATTATTCCCACGCATGCGATCGACTAGATGATACTTAACCAATAATATAAACAACAAAAAGCTAACCGGCAAGTAAGCCGTAGAAAGTTTTAGCTCGCGGAACTGAGGCAGATGAAACTAGAAGTTGGCGGAAACTAAAAGATGCTCGTCCGCTCAATCAAATCATCAGAGTTCTATCTTGGGCGAGCAAAGCATGAAGGAGCCATGCCATTTCTCGAATGTATACGAATCTTTTAACCTAAACGAGAGTAGTGACACCTAAATGTTTTGCTCGCCCGAGATAGAACTTCCATGATTTGATGGAGCGAGCGAGAATCTTTTAGTTTTGGCCAACTTCTTGCTTAATCTTGCTCAATTCCGCGCACAAGACTTTCTAGGGCTAACTTCTCGGTTAGCGTTTTATTCTTTAGATTTTTGATTAAGTACTGTCAAGTACTGTTGCGTGCTTTGGCATAATACCGTTAGGACGCCTTGATATGGCAAATTTTTTAAAGGCTAGCTCATACTTATTCTTAGATTTTTGGGGTACAATAAGTCATACTTTGCTCCTTTTACCTCTTCATTTATGTTGAGGAGTTCTATTTTTCTTCTTTTTCCATGATTTTCATTAAACAAAGATTTATATTTAAATCTCGTAGATCGTATTTTTAAACCGAAATTTTAAATACAACTATTTCAATTCCCTACTAAATATTTAAAATCAAAAGCGCTCAAATAAAGATTACTCATAAGGGTGAAATAGCCAATTTATTCCTTGAAGTTCTTTACAACAAAATATCCAGAAGTGACACAGGAGCTTACAATCTAATCGTAATCCAACACAATTTTTTGAATTTTCAGAAGAAATTTCAGAGATATCTCGAAAGAAAAAATATTTTTATAAAATTATTATATAAAAATATTATAATATTATTATAAAATTATATATTATTATTATTATACCGAAATTCTCTACAGATCCTTACTTTCTAGGTAGTTACCAAAATCACGCACATGGCTTTAGGTATTCGCGACGCGTTACAAAAACAAGTCGATTTAAATCGTCAAAAATTCCCCGTACATCCAAAATTATGTATCTTTCAAGTTCGGCTTATTCTTTATTTCATTTTTACAACAAAAATAGTATAAAATATTTAACTTTAAAAACGATGTCATTTTCTGCATTGTAAAATATTGCGACTCTGCAAAATGTCTCCATTTTTATTCAATTCCAAAGCATCAATTTTAAAATTCATGAGTAGCACTTTTTTTTAATTTTATTAAAATTTTTTAGGAAACGTAACATTATTGTCAAAAAGAAATATATTATAAACCTACCAATTGAATAAATAGTTTTCACAAACGCGCAGACAAGAGTAACAACAACCCTCATGTTTTTAAACTCGAGATGCTTTCATTTCCTCAATTTGCTTTTTTTTTAATTTGAAGGCAGAAAACAGTGAAGCTTTGCACTACATGTGACAAAAAATATGTTGTGCGTCACGGTAAGTTATCAGTTATCTTTTGTTCGCTTAACTTAGTGTGATAGAAATACCTACGTAAATTACCTTTAAATCTTAAAAAAATAGGTCATATAAAAATGTGATTAGAGAATTTCAACTAATAAATTAATGATTTTTCCAGAACAGTATTTAGACAGTAAGATTTGTTCTGTATTTAATTAAATCCTTTAATTTTTTCAATTATTTCGGATTGTATTTTATGCTAGTAAGAAATAAAAATGTAACTATAATATAAAAATAATTTTGCGATTTTTTAATTATTTTTCATATATTCTACATTCTTTTAGCCTAATTCTAAGGATTTATTTTTATTCTTCTTCAAAAATTAAACATTGTAAAGTTGCTGGTTACCTGCACCACCAGTTCTGCAAATTTGAAAAATTAATTAATCTTCCAAGCTATAATATAAGACTTTTTCTGGGATGTTTTGGGACACCGATTTGCATTCTAAAGCTCTTTTCTTTTTTTTTTAAATTTAGATTATCTTTTGAGGTGCTGGCATCCTACCTATTATATTAGAATTTTTGATTAATTTTTGGGCTCTCTAAAACATAGAAGGATTAATTTTTAAAATCTATTAACAGATAATAATCGCAAGCAAATCACATTTGCAAGCCTCTGTAATATATCCACAACCTCACATTACTGATAACAAAAATTTCAGAAAATACCCCTGGTAAATTTAAACAAGCCGTTATAAGCTACCTCCAGCCAACAGATCCAGACAAATTTTAAATAATACAAACAAATCGCCACTTATCACTTACCATTATTCTAGATAAAGTTTTCGTTCATACAGTGACACTCAACGACCCACAAAATTTATTCAGTCGAAAATATTTACATTTTACAATTTACAATTAACTAATTAACTGACTTGAATTTTTTTGTATTTTTTTATCATCTATATTTTCGTGTCAAAATAAATTAGCGCTAACGGGAATCAAATATGGATCGCGGGGCAACATAACGAAGACCTTTTCCTATGATAAAACAAATATAACGTCACTCGGCACTGATTTTCCTATTTTAAGAGGAAATTTTCCCAAAGCCAAATGTCTGCCTCTGAGTGCATCTGTCCATTTAAAATAGTAATTTGTATACCCTATTTTGCAGATTGTGTTTTTTTAGTATTTGTTCATATCGCTGTGACAATAAATAATATTTTCTCAGCTATAGCATCGATTGCCATCAAGCTCATGTAAAAAAAAAATTATAATGCTAAAATTTACAACCCATAGTTTTTCGGTGTCGAAGGTATAACTTACTCGAAGGGTAGTTTATAGGTAATAGGAGTAGTTCTTTAGGCATTAATTTTTGCTGTATTTTAATCACGAAAAAAGAATCTTGACTAGTTAATTTTGGTAATTTCTTAAGTTTCCTGTAGTATAGATAATGGCTGCCAGCACCTTCATCCGAAGTTTGGTGATATTGAGGAAAATAAAATAGACCAAACTTATTGTGTGTTGCAAATTTTAAACTTCCTTTGTGAAGGTCCTAATCGAACAACTCATTCATGAGCTGTCAAAAAATCTTCGCGGTAAATATTGAAAAACAGTCTCGTATTCGGACAGAAGCAGAATAAGTAACCGATATAATAAAGTCAAGATTATTATCCTAATTTTTTTCTGTGTTATGTTTAAATTGAAAACACAATAAATTTTATTTTGCATGTAAATTACAAACTGCTTAAATAATTTTCAAGGCGCATCCAGTTACTAAGAGTTAAGAGCTATTAAAAAAAATTAAATAGAGTGACCCATCCATGCAACTAAATACGCAATACTCCTCACCCTATTGAAGCACTTCGCTGCCCTCACGGAGCACTGTGCTTCCCTGCTGGTGCATTTGGCCGCCGTCTTAGCATAGCGTCTATGAAAGGGCGTATGGCATTGAATTTAACTTTAGTCATTGGCTCTATCTCTCCATTATTTGCGCGTACTGTGCACCATTTATCTTCAGACCTATATATTTGACGAATAGCTAAACCTTCTTGCCATGCAAAGATCATGTTACGCAATGCTATTACACGTATACGTTTTTCGGCTGCAGTGGGTGGAGTAGCTGGACCTTGAAACCGCCCAAGGTGAAGACCATGAACTTCATTTGCATCAATTTCATAAGTCTCGATCATTGGAAATCCAGGAAAGGGTCTTACATCAAACTTTTGAAGACAAGCTGAAACATCGGAAATAAAAATTTAATGTAAATCAAACATGCAGTTATTTAATTAACACATTATAGAAAAAAATTTGCCAATAACATGATCTTATTCACCCCGTAACAAAAATAAAACTCTAGAAAAAATGTTATCCCCGCTGTAAATAAAAGTCGAATTTCAATGCTAATTGAGACTACTCCATGCAATATGAAATTGATTGCAGGTATCATCAAACCAAGTTATGTTTATTTGCATCGCTATTTTGATCTTATGGTATCAATCCGTAGAAATTACTATTTTATTTTTTCTAGAAAAAAGTGAAATTCCACGTACTTATTAAGCTTGAATTTTCTCTCATATTTTACACAAAATATACCATAATAATCCTGATTGACTGTAAGTCCGTGGAAATAGTCTAATTGCGGTTATTCTTTATAAAAGACAAGGTATTAACAATTATGAACAAAATTCACAAAAAAGTTTTTTTTCTTACAGGAAGTAACTGTTGAACTTTATGAATATAGCGAAACATCCAAATATATTTTTTTTAGAAACAATGCGTTTTGTGTGGATTGGAATCACTCTGGGAGAGGGGGCGATATGTATGCAACTTTGAAGAAACATAAATTTCGACTTACCTATTTTACAGTAGGTTGGTCTGAAAATGCATTATATATTTTTTTACCCAGTAGTTTCCATTTCCGGAGTCAATAAGCGACGTTTTTAGGGACTAAAGAAGAGCTTGCACGATATAAAACCATGGTAATAACTTTTATTTTCAACGCAGATCTACCACCACTTCAGCGCCCCAATTATGATACCAAAAATTGAGAAGCTAAATTTTTACGTATTACTGGTAATTTTTAGCAATTTTGGTCTTGACCAACAATTGTTAACTGCTCCTTGGTTCTAGATATTTGATATTTTCGTTGCTTTCAATTTTTTCGTCAGTTTCAAAATTGGCTTGTCTTATGCTTTCTATTATTCAAATAATTGTAGATAAATTGTACTGATTGTACGACGTTAACTAAAGTAATATTATAATTATTTCAATTATTATAAATGACCTAAAATATAGCAATTTGTCCGCATAAATGTTCTTCAGAGAAAATGTGGAAACTTGAATCATAATTTACTGCTAGTTGAAATCATTAAATATTATTTTTAATAGAGAACATATAATTTTAGAAATGCTTTTGGAAAAATAATTGTTTAAACGTATTATATTTGTTAATTACATTAAAAATAGGTTCATATATTCTTTGTATAAGCTATACAAGCAGAAAAACTATCGTAGGGGATGTGGGTCTAAAACGGCTAGTGCGATAATATGGCTAATCTTTAATAATACATTAAGAAAGCTAGATTAATGTCATTTTTCGTGCGGATATATTATTTATTTTGTACTTACATTTTGGACAGGTAATTTCAAGCATCAAATACTGGAGGTCAAATAATAGAACACGATAGTATTTTTAGACTTAAATGTGTTAACCATTTTGTTTCCTTTCACTTATTTCAATTGTTAATCTTTTTCGATTTACACTCATCACATATTTTAAAGCTTACGCCAATTTTCGTACAAATTATAAGACTTGCAAAAAAATATTAAAATTGTGGATATAAGCGCTCCAATCTCAAAATACTTCAAAATTCAATACTTTTATTTAAATAAAAAAATATAAAAAAATATGGCTTTCTTCAACACAGGTAATAATAATTGTTTAATAGAATCGTAACTACAGATCAGAAAAATATATGCCTTCTATAATTTTGTCCTAAAATAATAAGTTTGAAAAGGAATTAGGATCAAAAAACGAAAAAAAACAACTAAATTGTGATATTTCATGCGCATTACCTTATGAAAAATTGATTTTGAGGTTAGACTTTGAATCCAAGACCATGATAAGTGATAAAGGGCTCTGGTTTCGGTCCGCCAACTTATAGTTACATAAACTAGTAGTAAACTAGGTATTTATTTATTTTTTAATCTTAATGCATTAAAAAAAATAACGAAATACAAAAGAAAGCGTGAAAGGACAGAATCGTTAAGTTTGATTATATAAAACTCTTAATAAGTCTCTATATCTGTGACACTCATTAGCATTCATATTAATATTGCGTGATTAGAAAAAAGAAAAAAAAAACTTTATAAAATGTTGTTTTGATGTTATATTTCTCATACGCATACATAAAATACTGTTATAAATCATTAAACGACTTGGTTTAAACGTGACTTTTAACGATTTCGATGTTTACAATATGAAAAGTTATTATTTGTAACATATTTCTTTTTGCCTAATATTTAATGTTAAAAAGTAATCTTCCTTTCAATTATGAATTTGCCGTTTTAGAACCGCTTCTCCTATGTTTTCCATTTGATTTTATTTGTTTAAGTTACCGAAGAAAAACTGCTGGAGAAAATAAAAATTGGTTAAACAAATAGATATTTCTTTAATATTAGAAGAAATGTTTAAAAATTATGTAATTCTTATTCAACAAGAAGTAGCATCGGATGCCGAATCGAAAAAAAATTTGACATCTCTCGCCTAATTCTTAAAATTTTTGTAAACAAATAAAAACTAATTGTTGAAGTAATTACATTATGTTTAAAAGAATTATTAAAACAAATAGAAATCGCTTAAAAAATCATGGAAAGTATATAAATTTTCTATTATAGTAATCCTTTGTATGAAAAAGTAGACAGAAACGGTTAAAAATTGAAAATACATATAAAAAAATTTAGTTTTTCTATTTTTGGGTCATATTTGTGACTCTGCGGGGATGGCTAAGGGTGGGTTAAAAATAATATTCATTTGTATTGTTTTATTTCGTAGACACTCCTCTTCAATCTTAAAAAAACTTTACACGTTTCGATGAAACCCTGGAGCATCAGTTAATTTACTTGAAAATCTCAAATTTCCCCGTGTTAAGCAAATTAAATTTTGAAGTGATGGGTGGCACGGAATAATATTTGAATTTAGAAAAAAAATTATCCATTAACTTTCTCCGGAAATGTCAACTTTTATGGGGGGGGGGGGTGAGTTTTCTACTAACTCGAAAAGCGCTTTTTGGACCACCCTACTGTAGAGTATCAAAGTACATTTGTATAGTGAATGTTAAATAAATCGAATGCAATCCCATTTCAGAATCTAGTCCCACTATGACGTATGTTATTGGTATCTATTTCTTGTAGGCTGGTTTATTTAAGTCCCATAGCAGTGTTGTTAGAATCATTTTACAATGTTTTTTTTATTTTTTAAAGTCCCGGTGAAACAGAGGTCTATACACGGGTCAACCTCGCCGCTGAGGTATCACTCCAGCCCAGTGATTCCAGATCTGAAACGAGAAGTGGTCCAATACTATCACAGGCCTATATCCGTGTGAGTATAGTAGGAGACGATTCAAATGACTGGGTTGCGCGCGCAACCCATTTCTCCTCTTCTGCATTTGAACACTCGAGGGTGCACGATTGCCCTTCGGAACACTTCGACGGTTCAATTTATATCTCTATCTGCTTTGAAATAAAACGAAGAGATTGAGATTTTAATATTTCCAGATTTCGGTGTGGGCGATTCTCATGATTTAAATATTTCGCGTGCCTCTTTATATGCGTATATTTTGAGGTTACGCTATTTCAAGTATTAAATAT
>NC_046664.1:58251130-58255591 GCF_010883055.1 Belonocnema kinseyi
TTCGACAGGAAAAGTGTCCGACAAATTGGAAAAACTGATCGTGTCAATGTTTTCTCGCAATCCTTTACTAACTCTGCGCGGAGAAAATGCGGAGAAAAAGGCCTTATTACCATCTGCCAAAAAGATGTTCGTCGATAAAAACGAGACCTGGATACTGCAATAGGATAATGATCCCAAGCACCGCAGCAAGCTGTGTAGGGCTTGGAAGGAGGAGGCTGGAGTCGTAACGTTGGATTGGCTCTCACAGTCACCTGACGCTTACCCAGTCGAAAACGTGTGGGCCTTCGTCAAGCTGAAGCTTCGTGGAAGAAAGGTACACACATTGAAGCAGCTGTGTCTACAAATTCGTCGGATTTGGAGGTATCTGCCGAGAGAGTACGCGGAAAAACTCGTCGAAAGCATGCCTTCGAGGTGCCAGGCCATCATCGACTCCGGCGGTGATTGGACAAAATACTAACAGAAAAGCATTTTGCTCGACACCTTGACAAATGTAATTCTATGTAGAAACATGCGTTTAAATAAAATATTTTACCAAAAAAGTTACCCACGTACATCTTCTGGGGTTTAAAAGTCGATTATTTCACTAAGAGTTGAACTACTTTGTAAAAAAATACGTTTTTTTTTAACAAGGGTTTTTAATTATAGTTTAAAATTTAACTACATGGTTGAAATGTTTAACTCATTGATTGAAATCTCATATTTTTCGCTTAAAAATTAAACTTTTTGTAGATAATTCGTCCTTTTCGCTTTAAAATTAAATAATTTCTTTGAAAATTCATGTATTTTCTTTAAAATTTGTCTTTTTTTGTTGATCAATCCTTTTCTTGGTCGAAAATTCATCTGGTTGGTTGACAATTTAACAACTATGTTGAAAATTAATTTTTTCTGTAAAAATGATTTATCTTTATCTAAAAATGTAACTATTATAGGATTAGTTAAAAATTAATCGTATATATTGGTTAAGTTGGAAAATTGTTTTTTTGATAGAACTTAAAGCATCAATTGTTTGATAGAAAATTAATTAATTTTTTTTCGATTATGATTTTTTTAATGGAAAGAATTTAAAAATAAAATGTTTTTTTAAATTTAATTGAAGGTACTAAAAATAGCAAAATAATTGATTTTACAAGATGATTCTGAATCCGTTCAAAATTAAAGAATTCATAGATATTAGTTTATAAAATTATTTTCAATTATGACTTTAAATATTATTTCAGCCTGAAAAAAATTTATTTTTAACCCATTAAATTAAAAATTTTTGAATTAAAAAAAGAAAATTCCGTTAATTATCAACAAAATTTGACCATTCTTTTAAAACAATCAATTACAAACAACTGTTAAAAACTATACAAATTTGAACAGAACGGTTCGGAATAGAAAGCCTTGAATTATTAAATTTGAAATGAGCTATATTTTAACTTTGAGCGCTACAATTTTAATTTAAAAAAGATTCAAAATTAATTTAAAACTTGAAATTATTTTTAATAATTTGAAACACGATGTAGATTTTTGCAGATTAAAAAAAATTAAGCTTTTTGAGAATTGTAAAATATTTAAAAACAATAACAAAAATGGTTGTGATTGCTGAGAAAAGTGAAAATGATGTTCTATTTTGAAAAATTAATATTAAGTGAGTATTTGAAAAGATTTTAGAAAATTGAAAAAAAAAGAATCAGAACGATTTTAAGGCAATTTTTTTTATTTTGCAGTATTTTTAATTTTACGAAAAAAAATCTAGTTAACAAAATATATCAATTTTCAACCCAAAAGTTTACTTTTTAACAAAATAAATTAATTTTCCATGAAATATTTGGAGTTTTAACTAATACAATGTACAGGATAAAGTTTCGACCAAAAATGGAATGGTTTAATTTCCAGATAAAAAATAAATTTTCAACAATGTTGTTAAATTATACATTTTCAACCAAAAAGATTAAATTTCTACCAAACAAGGTCAATTTCCAAAAAAATACATGAACTATAATTACTTTGTTAAAATTGTTATTTTTTTTATTTGAAGGTTCATCTATTTCGCTGAAAATACATTTCTGAAACTGATAATTAAACAATACCATTTTTGGTTAAAAAATCATGTATTTTGTTAAAATATCGTCTTTCTTTGTAGAAATTAAATTGTTTTATGGATGAAAATTCAACTATTTGCCTTGAAATTAACTTTTTATTTAAAAATTTTTTCTGATTTGTAAAAAATGAATCTTTTGGGCTTTAGAAGTCAACAATTTGATAGAAAGTTAAACTATTTGGTGGACAATGAAAATTTTGGGTTAAAAATTCAACTTTTTTGTGGATAATACTCTTTTTAACTTTAAAATTAAATAATTTCGTTGAAAGTTCATGTACTTCCTTGAAAATTGACCTTGTTTTGTAGAAATTTCATCTTTTTGTTTAAAAATGTAACATTTAACAACTTTGTTAGAAATTCCTTTTTTCGGTTAGAAATTATTTATTTTATTCTGAAAATGTATCTATTCTACGATTGATTAAAAATTAATCGTTTTTATCTGGAAATTGAACTATTCCATTTTTGGTTGAAACTTTATCTTGTACATTGTCTTAGTTAAAACACCAATTATTTGGTAGAAAATTAATTTATTTTGTCAAAAAGTAAACTTTTGGGTTGAAAATTGATATATTTTGTTAATTAGATTTTTTCCTAAAATTAAAAAACTGCAAAATAAAAAACTGCCTTAAAATCGTCTTGATCCTTTTTTTTAAATTAATTTTGAATCTTTTTTTAAATTAAAATTGTAGCGTTCAAACTTAAAATTTACCTCATTACAAATTTAACAATTCAAGGCTTTCTATTTCGAATCATTGTGTTCAAATTTATATAGTTTTTAACAGTTCTTTGTAATGCATCGTTTTAAATGAACGATCAAATATTGCTGATAATTAAAGAAATGTTCTTTTTTTAATTAAAAAATTTCAAATTGAATGGGTTAAAAATCAAATTTTTTTTAGACTGAAATAATATTTGAAATCGTAATTGAAAATAATTTTATAAACTAATGTCTATTAATTTTTAAATTTTAAACGGATTCATAATGATCTTGTAAAATAAATTATTTTATCATTGTTAATACCTTAAATTAAATTTAAAACATTTTATTTGAAAATTCTTTCATTTAACAAAAATCATAATCGAAAACAAATAAACAAATTTTCTATCAAATAATCGGTGTTTTAACTAATACAATGTACAGGATAAAGTTTCAACTAAAAATGGAGTAGTTCAATTCCCAGATAAAAACTGTGATAAGAAATTGAATTAAACAAGAAAAAAAAACTAATTTTCATCAAAATTGTTAAATTTTCAAGGGAAAAGGTGAATTTTGGACCAAGAAGATTAATGTTCTATCTAAAAAACGATTTTCCAACTTAACCAATATACACGATTAATTTTTAATTAATTCTATAATAGTTACATTTTTAGATAAAGATAAATAATTTTTAACAGAAAAAATTAATTGTCAATCAACCAGATGAATTTTTTAAGCGAAAAATATGACATTTCAATCGAAGAGTTAAACTTTCAACTGAGTAGTTAAATTTTGAACTATAATTAAAAAGCCTTGTTACAAAAAAAACCTATTTTTTACAAAGTAGTTCAACTCTTAGTGAAATAATAGACTTTTAGAACCCAAGAAGATGTACAGTTGATATTTCAACCAAACAATTGCATTTTTGACCAAAAATTATACATTTTCAACCAAAAAGATTAAATTTCTACCAACCAAGGTCGATTTCTAACAAAATACATGAATTTTCAAGGAACTTCTTTAATTTTAAAGTCAAAAAGAGTATTATCTACAAAACAGCTGAATTTTTAACCCAATTTAAAGGCAAATAATTGAATTTTTAACTATAATTATGAATCCTTAATAAGAAAAAAATTAATTTTTTTACTGAGTAGTTCAACTTTAAGTGAACAATCGAATTTCCCACCCAAAAATTATGATTTTAATTTTTAACAATATAGTTGCCTTTTCAATAAAACGACTTTGCAACCAAAAAAAATATTTGCAGTTGATAATTCAACCGAAAAATGTAATTTTTAATCAAAAAGTATAAATTTTCCATAAAACAATTTAATTTCTACGAAGAAAGAAGAATTTTTTATAAAATACATGGATTTTTAACCAAAAATGGTATAGATTAATTGTCAGTTTCAAAAATGTATTTTAAACGAAAGGGATGAACCTTCAAATAAAAAAAATAAAAATTTACACAAAGTAGTTGAAATTTTGATATAAACGAGGACTTTTTTACAAAATAGTTACATTTTCAACAAAATGATTAATTTTTCAATCAAATAATTGAGTTTTTATCCAAACGAGATGAATTCCAAAATCGCCAATTTCTTTAATATCTTTCAAACGCCGATCAAGGTATAAATAAGACTATTATAATATAACATAATTATAATATTATCATCAATAA
>NC_046664.1:58255691-58290812 GCF_010883055.1 Belonocnema kinseyi
TTAATATTTATATAATTTATATTGTATACTTGAAATAATGTTACCTCAAAATATACGCATATAAAGATGCGCACGAAGAATTCAAATTATGATAATCGCCAGCATCGAAATCTGGAAATATTAAAATCTCAATCTCTTCATTTTATTTCAAAGCAGATAGAGATATAAATAGAACCGTCGAAGTGTTCCGAAGGGCAATCGTGCACCTTCGAGTTTTAAAATTCAGAAGAGGAGAAATGGATTGCGCGCGCAACCCAGTCATTTAAATCGTCTCCTACTATATTCACATGGTCATAGACGTGTGATTTTATTGGACCACGTCTCGGTCCAAAATGTGGGATCACTGCTTAAGACATTTAGCATGAATACATATACCGCCAGATGACTCCACTTTATGGTGTAAGCGTCTGTAACAAATATATTTTATGGACGTTGTGATATATTTACCAACAGACTTAATGAGGATCACCAAAGCGCAGACCAGAGTAACAACGAACTTCATTTTTCTAAACTCACGATTAAGAATGTTTCACGGAGAAACTCTAGATCGCACTTCTTTGAAAGGAATTTTTTAAATAGATTTCAATTTATATATACCAGTCGCCATCGCATGTGTCCCCCAACTTTCGCACTATTTGCAAGATCGATTGGAGGGGTTATCTCTGATATCTTTTCATTGCTACAATCAGTTTTTTTCCTCCTTGAAAGCCATACACATAGTCAATGAATGTATAATTACACTGGAATGACAATAAATGTTGAGGTTAATAGATATTAAAGTATTAGCTAATACCAGTTAGAGCGTTTATTTTGTTGTTAAATGTTAACGCGCTTCAAAACAGATGTGTCCTTTTCAAAGCGTTTTTCATAAACAAAACATGTTTGAATCTAAAAATACACGATATCTAGATAAAAAAATTTATTTTTATTAAATAAAAAATAATCACAGACAAAATTGTGGATTATTTTTTAACTGTTCGATTAAATTTTTTAAATTTTTGACATGAACATGTGCTACTTTAAGGTTAAAATGCTACATCAATTTTCAGGTTAGGTTAATAAGTCTGTGATCATTATTTCCCGGAAAAAATGGCCAATTTAAGTTTTCATATGAGAAATTAGACTACGGTGTACAATACTTAAATTTGGATATCAATTCTATAAATTATAGAGTTTATTCTAATGTCAATAATTTCTAAAGTTAATCTTTTTTTCCTCATTTGGTTCTATATTTAAAAATTGTATATTATTGATATTGAAATTAAAATTGTGAATTTATGAAAGAGCATGCTTTGCTAAAGCTGTATTATTTTTTTTAATTCTATAGATTTCTCATTTTCATTAATTTTAACCCCTAAGGTTTTCAGCGATTTACTAATGTATATAGCTTTACAATTTAAACATGGTATTATATAAATGATATTTACTTTATAAAATTTGTCAGCTAAATCATTAAGACTTGGAAAGAGAATTCTATTTCATGTATTTTTAACAGAAAATACAATTTGAATGTTGCTCTTTTTATAGAAAATTCTGAAAAGAATTTCGTCAAAACCAGTGGTTTATGGTAATACGATAATTTTGTTTTGATTTGCAAGATCAGCAATTCGTTTATTTGTATTTTTTACTTTTTTAATAGATTTCTAATGTATAGCTATTTTTAATTTTAACAAGTATATGGGACATCCATTTTTTTAATAAGGTGCTTTTTACAATGTATTTTTATTATGAAATTTTATTTTTTTTTTATTATGAAATTATATAAGCATAAGGCATAAGCTGAGAAATGTATTAAAATATTTTTTATTTATAAATGTATATTTTTAAG
Organism: Belonocnema kinseyi; assembly: GCF_010883055.1. NCBI lineage: Eukaryota > Metazoa > Arthropoda > Insecta > Hymenoptera > Cynipidae > Belonocnema > Belonocnema kinseyi. The sequence continues at coordinate 58,257,520 of NC_046664.1, forward strand.
TCCTTTAATCTTTTATTTATGGAATTGACAATTATTTTCCAAGATATACTTGTGCAAAATTGAGACAATATCAAGTGATATCATTGTGTATGTATCAGGTATGTTAATTTTATCTATTTCTTGTTTAAAGACCGATCTATTTTTAAATTAGCAATCAGTGTTGCCAACAATATGTTGCAGAGTTTAAGCTAAACATTCAGAAATTTTATTTAAAATAACATTACCTTATCAACTATCTTCCATTTCTTGAATATGGTAACTATTTTTTCTTTCCTTTATAATTGAGATATCTTCATTTGCATGTTAAATAATACTGCATTGTGCATATGTGCTAAACTATAAGAAATTTTATTTATTTCTAAAGCTCGAAAATAACTTATTTTCTTTCATTATAAGATATTGATAAAAATTAATTATGCTTTAAATAATATCTATTGTTAAAAGTACGTCAATTATTTCTAAGGCTTTGTATATTTAATTCATTATCTCTTATTAACATTTTGACTTTTATTATACTGCAATACTTATTTAATAATTATCCTCAAAGTGAACAAAAATGATTGTGATCTTTAAAAACAATTGTAACGAATTCAAAATATTTTCTAATATTTGGATAACAACTTCAATCATTTATTTCATTAATAGTATTGAGAAAATTATGTTACCAATAATTTGCGTTAAAAATCGTTTAATTGCATATTTTAATTCATTATTTCGTTGAAATTTAAAATTGTAAATTACAATACATTGTTTTATGAATATTCATGGAAAAAATTTTAACATAATTCAGATAAAAATATATACTATCCCAATAACAGATCCATCATTCGCATGTATCATATTGACCGTAAGAATATACTCACAACCCAAGTTCTTTGTACAAATTACAAGCCATTAATTCAAAATCTGCCTTTAAAAAAGCTCTTTGTCATATTCGTATTATTTACCTGCCATTAAGTACGGTATAAATTTGTACTTTGTCAAAAAAATGCATGTAATTAGAATTGCGTTCAAGAACAACACACTTATGTCGTATTATTCCTATTCATCACAAAAAGATCATGATAAATTTTCAGTCTAAAAGCCTTAAATCCTAATCATTAAGTGTAAAAATTTTACAAAATTTCGTTTTTATGTTTTAAAAAGTACCAAATTCTACATTTATGAGGCTTTTCCCATGCATTTGTATAATCTTTGTCCTAAAAGTACAACCAGCGCCGACCTCGGTCCCAGTCAAAATTTCTGTCACTTTCATTTCAGAGTGCCACAGAGCAATTACATAACAATTAAAATTATATTGAAATTTAAGAAATTTAGATTAGATTATAATCAAATTAACAATCCTATTTAACCTCTAATAGTAAACATTAATTTATATAATTACTGAAAATAAAACCAGTAACTTAACGCCCAAACATCGACAACTATCATAAAATGGAACTACTGTAATTTTGAAAAATCCGCCCGCCTCGCGAGCAAACCCTCATCGCGCACTGTGCGCGCGGCTCACTTCTCTCGCAGGTTTGATCGCGCTTAGGGCGCGCGAGTGTTGGCCCAAGCACTTCGCGCTTGATAGTATATTTATTTTGTGCTTCGTTCTCGGTTTTGTTTATATTTCCCACACTTGTGCACACTTTTTAAATCTTTTTTCGCAAACACATTTATATAATTGAGAATCTTTGAAATTCTGTAAAATGGGTGAATGAAAAAATGCAATTTTTATTTTTATATTACATTATTTTTAATGGTATCAAAATTAGAATTTTCGATTTTTCAAGAAAATTCAAAAAGTTGTAATGATAATCGTATAGGGCATTAAAATAACATTTTTCTTTTCTTTATTTTTTTTCATATCGTGCGTTATATGGCTTAAAATGTCGATTCTCGTGTGTGTGTGTTTTTTTTTTAATTTTTTAAATGCTATATCTCGGATAATTTTTGGTTTTATAAAAAAAAGTCAATCAAATAAATTGTTTTTCTTTATAAATACAACTAATATCTGTACAGAACATTTTTGAAAGTTGAAGAAAACATTCTAAAAATTTTTCGAAATGCTCTTACTTTTTACATTTTTATCCAAAACAGCTGGCTCACGAACTTGATCTTCAGTTTCTGACACTCAGAGAGTGTGCTAAGGGCCAATTGAATAGATTGATTTTTCAAAAGTTATAAGACGACTCTCTCGGTTCCAGTTCTACCTCCCCCCTCTCCCAACCCTCCCTTATTAACTGAAGTTTTTGGTGGGACTGACGTTATAACTACAATCTCCATCATATGACGATTTCATACTTAACTTTGACATGATTTCGACTCAGAAAATAAACTTATTATTATTATATATTATTATTATTATTATACAAACTACAAACTACCTCGGAAAGGACTGGAACTTTTAATGACAAAAAGCATGCACACGGAAAATCTAAAGGTCATGTTTCAGGCGATGAATGGAGACTGGGTGTTTGGAATGCTAGGGGAGTAAATGATCTCAAGGTTAAAGAATTGCGTGAAACTATGGACGTGAAGAAACTAGATATTATATGTGTGCCCGAAACAAAGAAAAAGGGATGCTAAACTGAATACATAAAAAACGGCGTGTTGAAAGGCGGATTTGAAATATGGTCAGGAGTAGACTGTGAATCACATGGTAAACAAGGAGTAGGTGTCATTTTGAATGAAAGAGCAAAGCGGATGGGTGGACATCCAAAATCAGGATACAGAAAGAGTATTCGGTAATTTTGGGGATCCAAGCACAAACTATAACGGAGATAAATTAGTTGGTATATGCTTACAAAGGGTTCTGTTTATTAGAAATACTTGGTTTAGGCATAAAATGATCCACATGTACACCTGGTCTAAAGGAAATAGCCGCAGTATAATTGACTTGGCATCCAGCATCTAAAAAACAGGTTCTCGATTTTTAATAGGAAAGCACACATTAATCTTTGCATTATTGAATAAAACTAAACGATTTTATTCTAGAAATTTACAGAAAATCTGTATTATCAGCAGAGTAGTTACTATCGATCAGTATATATGTCACTTCACAATTTGTGGAACTAAAAATAGAAAATATCGATTAAGTTAATTCTTGCATAACAGAAAACAAGTAAAGTCATTTATGACGAGATGGAAAATAATTTTTTTTAATCGCAAAATTATATTTTCCTGAAAAGAGTTCCTCTAACAATCTCTCCACTGGGAATCGAACCAGCAAACTTCCGGTTACCGGTCGGGTACTATCGCAACTAAACTTCTAGAGAGATTAAAAGAAAAGTCCTTTTTCAGAAATATACGCTATCTCAAGCTAGCTGTTGTATTTGTGATACAAGTAATTTACAGGAAATCTGTATTATCAGTAGATTAGTTACTATCGATCAGTATGGATGTCACTCCACAATCTGTAGAAATGGAAATCAAAATAATCGATAAGTTAACTCTTTAAATAACAGAAAATAATTAAGTAATTGTTAGAACATCTCTTTTCAGAAAATATCATTTTAAATACTAGAAATTACCGGAAGTAGGTGAATTTTTTATTTGAAGACAAAATCTATATTACTGGAACTCTTGGGGTGAAAGTTTAGCATAATCCGCATTTGTATTATCCAATTCCCCGTTTTTTGTACTCCTTACACTTATCACGCCTTGCGATTAAAATACACCAAACTCTCGCTTTTATTCCCCCTGTTTTTAACCTTCCTGGAACTGCTAGAGCCAGTAGTTTATCAAAGGAGCAGGGCGAAAGCAGCTCTGACTGTCGTTTTCGAAAGGCCGCAGTGTGGGAGTACTTATTTAAGTATATCGCGCAATAGCATGCATTCCGATTGGGAACGGTTCAGGCTGACCTGACTGCTTACGTTTCTATCGCCCCGAATTCAGTCCAACGCCATTTAAGGATAACAGCTGACACTGGGCTAAAAGCAAGAATTTGGTCCTTTCTGCAAATAACTTTACTATCCCATGTAATCATTTCCTAGTCTTATGCACTCTTTACTGCTAATACCTGTGGAATTCAACCTTCTTAAATACGCTTGCTTCTACTCGCTAACAGCCACGCGGATTTCATCTTCTCACTAAGCATCTACACTATCTCTGGAAGTTGATGGCCCGTAAGGGACTGTACTTGAATTATGTAACAGTTAAAGGGGGTGGGGAGGACGAGGCATTTTGCACGATTTCTTATGGTAGGAAGTAGGGGGTCCCTCATTAATGTACGCAATTTTTGCGAATTCGCAAAAATTTCCTCCTTAACAGTATCCTTTTAGTTATAAATTTTATTATTTGGTCGATGGATTTTTTGGACGAACACTATTTTTTTCTAAAAATATCTATTTTTTATTTAAAAGCTCATTCTTTTTAGTAGAAATATTTTATCTTTTGTCAATAAAAATGCAACTGTTAAGTTGAAAATGCAACTATTTCCTAGAAAATTTACTTTTTGTATTAAATGCACCTGATTGAGTAGAATTTTAATTTTTTTGGACGCAAATGCAATTGTTTGGTTGAAAATTTAACAATTTTGTTAAAAGTTCATACTTTTTGCTTACAAATTATACTGTTTATCAGAAAATTTGTTTACCTTTTACAATTATTATTCTTATGTTAAAAATTTCGTCTTTCATGAATAAAAATGCAACTGTTCGTTGGAAAATTTAACTATTTTATGAAACATTGTCTTTTTGATTTTTATAATTATCTGCTTTAGCAAAAATTACATCTTCCTTGGATAATAATGCGAATGTCTGCTTAAAAATTGAATAATTTTGTTAAATAATAAAAATTTTTAGTTGAAAATTCTGCTTTTTTGTTAAAAATTAAACTATTTCTTAGAAACTTTACTTTTTGTTTAAATTCAATTGTTTGGTGCGTTAAAAAGAGAACTGAAACCTTTTCTAGGTGAAAATTAAAAAATTTCATTTAACTTTTTTTAACTTAAAAATCTGCCTTAAGAGAATTTTTTATCTTTTTTGGATAAAAATGTTACTGTTTGGTTTAAGTTAATATCTTTCGCGAAAAAGTCATCCTTTTTTATTGAAAATTCTACTCTTCAAATAAAAATTCATCTATTTTAGGAGAAATTTAGTCTTTTTTGGATAATCATGGAACTATTTAGTATAGTATTCAAGAATTTAGTTAAAAAGTAATTTTTGTTGATGTTCAAAATTTCCCCCTTTGGTTGAAAATTCTTCTTTTTGTTTAAGTATTCAGATAATTTGTTTGAAACATTTGGTTAAATCATTTTGTTAAAAAATCCTTCTTTAAGTTGAAATCATTCTTTGGTTGAAAATATATCGAAAATTTTACTGTGCAGTGGAAAAATCTTGTTTTTTGGTTTAAAATTCATTTTTTAATTGTTTTAGTATTCCTTTTTTTTTAATTGATCTTTTTATCTTAGCTATCTTTGCATGTGAATTAAGCTAGAGAGATTTATATTTCTTTTTAAAGCTATAAAAATAATTTATTTTCTTTATTCATAAGATATTTATAACAATGAATTATGCTTTAAATAATATCCATTGTAACAAATGTTTCGATTATTTCTAATGCTATGTATATTTGATTCATTATCTCTTACTTACATTTTATTTTTTTTCGTTATAGTACAACAATAATTTATTAATTATTCTTAAAGTAAACAAAAAGGATTGTGGTCTTTAAAAGCAATTTTAGCGAATGAACTTTAATGAATTTTTTTAATGAATTATTTCATTAATATTACTAAGAAATTATGTTACCAATAATTCGCATTAATAATCGTTTAATTGCATATGTTTACTCATTCTCTAGTTGAAATTAAAAATTGTAAATTGCAATACATATTTTGATGAATATTAATTGAAAAAGTTGAAAAATCATTCATATAAAAATATTCTTAAGCATCAGATTGTTCGTAAAAATATCCTCACAATCCAAATTCGTTAGCACAAATTACAAGAATTTAATTCTTCGTTTTTTAGGTGAGAAAAATAATGTTCTTTGTTTGAAATTTGATTTTTTTAAAGTTCAAATTCCATCAGTTTCGTGAAAAATTAATTTTTTGCTAAAAATTTGTATTTTTTTTTATTTGAAAATCAATTTTTTGTTAAGAAAAATTTTTTTTTTTGCTTGAAGGTTCAACAATTCAGATGAACTTAGACTTCTCTGTTTAGTGAAAGTCTTTATTTGTTGGAAATTCGCTTGTTTTTCAAATTCTTTCTTTTTTATTTTATCTTTTTATTGAAAAATGAATTAAGACACTTTGTTTTGGGTGATTTATCTGTCTAGGTAGAAAATTTAAATATTATTTAAAAAATTTAATAATTTTGTTAAAAAGTCATCTTGCACAGCAGAATATACATTTTTTAAAGAATAAATTAATGAATTTCAAAAATTTAAATTTTATCTGTTCTACTGTTTCATTCCGCTCATGAAACATTCTATGTTAAAATTATCACGATATTAGAATGCTGGTATTTGAATATGAATAATTGATTAAAATGAAAAATTAGTCAAGGAAAAATCAGGGAATTTTGAAATTGCAATGCTCTTTTTTTTAATGCTATTCTATCCTAATATTACTATTTTAATTTTTATAAATTGAAAAATCCAGGATACAATAAAAGTAAAATATATAGCGATATTTTTGGTGCTGTGGCCATTACTAAGCTCTCCAAAATATAAATAAAAAATCATATAAAAAACCTGCAAAGTGGCACTGTTTTGAAATCTAATTTCATAATAAAATATAAGAATGATTAATGCTCATCTTATATAATAGATTTTTGTTTCCATTTTTGAGTATTTTAATTGCTTTGCCATCTAGCAGGTGAAATTTTAAATTCAGCCCTCTGATGACCGAGGTCTTCATTGGTTTCCTATAATATACCTTAAGAGAGACAAATTTAAACAAGTAACTTCCGAAAATTCATAATTGTAGAATTTTTAAGTAGGAGTCTGATTGAAATATTTGTTATTTATAAACAAATTGACGAACGCTTTTTTGTACGAGCACAAGTATTTATTATTTCTTGTAAAAGCAATACAATGAACGTGTAATACGTTGTGCTACGGGCAGGGCTCGAGAAAAACCATTATGCGCGTACCTGAGTACTCAACGCTTATTTTCATAAATTTAAAATTTGAATCCCACTTTCTAAGCTACATTTTCTAAACGGAAAAAACCTAAGCTTTCTTTTATGTCCAAAAAACCTGGCTCAATAAGAAAGTAAGTCAAATTTATCTTGACCTTCATTTTTAAAGTCAAATTTATATTTTTTGAAAAAATTCGAAGAATAAATCGAAAGTGCATGAAAAACACTATCTAAACTGTACTAGGCACCATTTTTTCCATGATTTTCAGAAGAGATAAAAATTTCCGAAATAGACGTCATCTACGAAAATCTCAAAACTTTCACCCCTCTTCCCCTCTCGTTAAATACTTATCGGAATGACTCAAATTTATATCCATAGCATCCATAGCATCCAATAGCATAACACTTTGCTTAGGTTTAACTTAGATAGGACAACTTTTACTTTTGATACACTTGAGAAAGAACGCCCCTTATTGATCATTCTGTATCTCAAGCTAGTAGGTTTGTAATAAGCAAACCTTTTCAAGATATTAGCTAATTAATTTTCCCTTTTACCCGTTGCTTCTATATATTCGAAATGGCCAAGTACCATGTTAGTACCTGCGCTGCACAGCAGTTCAGCAATTTAAATCTATGTGCAGAACAATTTTTTCCATGTGATCGCAAGTAGCCAAAAATCCTACAGTATGATTCTGATCTTGAGTTTTAATGAAAGTCAGTTGAATAAGACTGATACTCCTTGAATAAAAATGATCCAGAATTAGTGTCGACATTATTTGACAGTTAAACGTAAAAATTGAATTTGTTTTTATTAGATCGTTTAAAAATAACAACACGATAGTCGGCTGCTGTGATCGTAAAGTTGTGATTGTAAATGCTTCGGATTTTTGAGACTGGATAGTATTGATATTTAATGAAAGATTGAATTAAGTTTTAATTTAACTCACAAACTTTGTGAACCCTAGAGTTTCCAAGCCTCTTATAACAAAACTTAGGGTTTGTAATAAGGTGCTCGTAAACTCGTATTGCCATGATGATAATAGTATACTATGATAAACAGCTATCGGGTTTTCATTTTTCATTCTACCACAAAATTATCTGAGAGATACATATCCCTTTTTTATGTTAAGTGCACATAAAATATCCAGGTTTCCTTCGCCAATTATATCTAAAAATTCGCTTTCTTCAAGATCATTCATACATTTACCATTCCAAAACCCAGTCTCTATTTGTCATCCAAAATTATCCGATGGCATGCCTTCTGTCAGCCTAATTGTGAGTGAAATCTTAGACTGTGGTATTACAGTGAAACTCTTTTATAGCGCCGATTTTGGGGCTGACCTTGAGTGTGAACAAACTCATTGTAGCCCGCTCCACTTTTGCTTGTTCACGCTTGACTGCTCGCCGGAGTGACAATCGCAAAAACCCCGGCCCCGCGCAGTTCCTGTTATGCCTACCTACGTCACGGCTTCAATTCTTGGAGTGGCTGTAGAAGGGAGTGCTATTGAAGCGTTTCACTATATTTATGTTATTCATGATTTAACTAGTATACACACAAGTAACTACTTGAAACGAAAAATGGAATTCTTAAGTGTAGAATTATGTCCAAGTCAAGAAATAATTCATCATAATGTGTGGTATCTAATGATAATGTAAATCCCATCAGACTACAGCCATTCAAAGAGAAGCATGAAAACAGACACAGAAATAAAAATAGATCAATTGGGTAGGTCATAGTTATAAGCCACAATTTGTAATGCGAGTATTTTCATTCTGTACTCAAGCGCGATCAAATTAATATTCGCCATAATGATAGAACAGGCACGCAGAAAAAAACTAATCAGCTTCAATCAGCAGAAATTATCCGTAAATCTAGAATTCATTATTTTGGAAATTTGGCTGAATACTTACCACTAAAATAAACGATTATTTCTAACGCGCAGACCAGAGTAACGAAAACCATAATTTTTTCAACCGCTAAATTCTTTTTTTTCTGATCTAGAGGCAGAAAAGAGTAAAGCTTTACAATATATGTGCCACTTAAAACCAATCTCACAAAATAGGTCATACAAAAATGTCTTTCCATCTTGCAATCTTAAAAATTAGTCAGCTTATTTGAATAGCAGTAATTCTGGCAGTGTATTTATTTTGTATTTAAATTGATTCTTTAATTTGTTCTATTGTGTTGGTTGGCTTTTCATGTCAATTGGAAATAAAAATATAAATAGAATAGAATAATAATTTTGCGGATTTGTCATTAATTTTTATATATTATGCATGCTTTGTCAGTCTAATTCTGAGGATTTTTTACTTTTCTTAAAAAAATGAGATATGTGTGGAGGCTCTGGCATGTCGGCGCCCCCAGTACAGATAATTTTTAAAAAATTTTAATCTAGCAACCCAGAATTTTGGGCTTTTTCTAGGATATCTTGGGGCACCGATCCTAATTCTAAGATTCTCTTATTTTTCTGAAAAAATTAGAGTTCTGCATGAGCTACTGGCAGCCAGCAAATCACATTAGAATTATAATTTACATTTTGGCTTCTTCAAAGTACAATAAAATTATTTCTTTTTTTTAAACTCAATTGACAAATAATATTCATATCAACCACATTTGCAAGACTATAAACTATACTGACAACCCAATATGAAGAAGGTGGCCGCAGCCACCTTCTCGATGCTCTAGATAAAATATTCGTCCATGCAGTAACATGCTAACGACCCGAAAGATTGTATCATTAAAAATATTCAAACCAGATAAATTTACAAAAATCTAGTTCTTGTGTTAAACCATACAATTATGTTTCAAAACACCCGAAAACCAGAAAATTTAATGAACACAGTCTAATTGACATTTACAGAAATCAGCAAAAAAATCTAATTGAAAATAATCACAGTAGCCCCCTCCTTAGCATTCATGATGGTAATTAAAACCCCTCCAAAAATAGTATTTAATTCATTTAGTAAGTCCTGTCTCACATGCCTTTAACCAAAACAGCCCTAAAATATTTTAATTGAAAATTATCACATCAGTTTTGCTAAGGTAGACACTAGCTAGTGACACTTTTAGTTTTCAAGACTACAAGATTCAGCTTTTAACTATTGTATAAGCTTCAATTAAGATTTTTTTGTAAACATAAGTGAAGTATTTGTGTTTTTTTAAATACTTAAAGCATAATAAAAAAAAACGTTTGCATTGCTTTGTAATTTTTATTGATTTTTGTGTGCTTCATATGAGTGGATATTTCATTTCATTCGAATTAAAGCAGGCGATTTGTTACTAGAACAACATGAAAAAGTTCCTTTTCTAATGAATTGGTGAGTCCATTCCATATCAAATAGAAACTGTGATTATTAGCTATGCGCTTATGGCGATGATTCCGGACATCCTAACTGCTAAACGATTCACAGCTGCAAAGAATTTCGCGATAAGCATGATCATACCAGTTGGAGGCAAATTGGAAAAGCATTCAAGTTACTGGAAATAACGATTTTTCACTCGAGAAACGACGCCTTCTCCTTGAAATACATTTTTCTTGACCCTGTCACCCATTTGTCTCTCTACGAATTCTCCTATCGGTTAATAATATTGCTCATAATGAATTTCAATTTTAAATAGTTTCGATGTTTCTGAGAATCTAGCAAAAGTTTTTAGTTTTTGTATTACATTTTCGTGCGCTTCTATTTAAATATTCAAATCTTTATTCGTAAGCTATTTTCGAAGAATGAAGTTTGTTATTTCTAGTGAGGTAAAGAATAGCTCCGACCTATGATATATGAATATTTTCTCGTACATATTTCTTAAGTTTTTTTTTTGTGGTTTTCAATTTTTAGGGATGATTTTGTAAAATGATTTTAATGTCTTTCGAAGATCCTAAAAATAGCCCAAGATTCTGATATGTATATACATGGAAAGATTTTAGATTCTAAAATTTGATATTTTAACATTAATTTTCACTATAAGGGAATAGCAAGCTAGGATATAGCGTCACTTTTAAAAATTACCATTTTGAATATTTAACTGTGAAGTTGAGAAGTATCTTGGAATATAAAAATAAGTGATTAGATAGTTGTACTTATGCTAAAAGAAAGTTTCTATAATCTTCAGGAAAGTATGGGAAGTACACAGAATATTTATACATTTTCGCATAGAAAATAGAAAAAACTGCCACGGTCGGAAGACCAGCATCTAAAATAATTCCAAAATAAGAATAAAAATAAATTAAAAAAAAATACAAATAAATAAAAATAAATCAAAATAAAAAAAATAGATAAAAATAAATATAATATCTATATATAACTCTCATTCGGCACTGACTTTTCTATTTTAAGCGGAAAATTTCTCAAAGCACTACATTTGAATGTTTTCGCTCTTATTGCACCTTTCCATTGGAAATCGTCATTTTTATCAACTATTTCGCAGCTTATATTATTTAAATTGCTAATTTTTGCAACAACGGTTTTATTATTAAATTTGTGAGTATCTCTTTTTCCTAACTACAATCTGAAATTGAAAATATGATTCTTTCTGACTTTTAACGGCAATTATTAGGTTTGAAGAGATTTATAACACAGGCCAACATGGTTTTGTTGTTGGAAAGTGGCGAGTCATTTCCTAAGTGGTTTTTTTGTACGCAGAATCCGAATCCGGGGTCAGAATTGGCCAATCACGTCAGGATTTTAAGATACTAGAGGTTATGTACCCAAAAAATGGCGTTTTGGCTACTTTTGAGGTTATGTACAGAAGACAACAAATTTTTTGGGTCTTTTTCTTTTATTATATCATATAGTACTGCTCTTACCTATCAAAAAATCCGACGTAGGATACGACACTGGTAACGACGCCGAAAACTACGTACGAAACGAGGTCGAAAACTACACCGCAAACGAGGTCGGAAGCGACGCCGGAAACTAGATCTGGAAAGTGGCGGGTCATTTCCTAAGTGGTTTTTTTACGCAGAATTCGAATCCGGGGTCAGAATTGGCCAATAACGTCAGGATTTTAATATACTTGAGGTTATGTACCCGAAAAATGGCGTTTTGGCTACTTTTGAGGTTATGTACAGAAGACAACAAATTTTTTGGGTCTTTTTCTTTTATTATATCATATAGTACTGCTCTTACCTATCAAAAAATCCGACGTAGGATACGACACTGGTAACGACGCCGAAAACTACGTAGGAAACGAGGTCGGAAACTACACCGTAGACGAGGTTGGAAGCGACGCCGGAAACTAGATCGGAAATTGCGACCGGATACGACGTCGTTTACGGCGTCGTTCACGACTTCGGTTTCGGGTGACATTTTTTTTTCAATATGTCCTTATAACTATGATACACTAAAAAAAGGTTACTTGTGCCAAATGAATTTTACTTGGCTGAAGTAAGTGAAACTCTCGTTTATTTTCAAAGAAATATTTATTTCAGGCAAATAAATATAAGCACTTTGATTGAAAAAATTATTTATTTCAGTCAAAGAAATTTTAATAGGATTAAGTTAACATTTGAAACAAAAAAATGCGCAAAAACAAATACTTAAATGAACAACTGGATACTTTCACCTCAAATTATAATTATTAACATTGTTATTATTACAGATATATAATTTGAACGAATCAGATAATTTAAAATCTTGATGAAACTGAAACAGAAAAATTAGATGAAAAATCTACGTCCAGCCGTAATCGAACTCGTGTCCGTCGAGGGTGAAATCCGCAGCGATGACCACGAACCTATCTTCCCAAATATAAATGCTTCGATTTGAGTTCGACTTGAATGGTCCCCAATCAAGACATGCTGAAGTCGAAAAGGTCGACTTGAGCATGTCTTAGTTTTGAGACGGAGCCAGACTTGAATTTATGTCTTAAAGACAAGTTTTTATGTCTTGAGGGCATACATTTATCTCTTGAGTCTTATTTTTATGACTTCAACACGTGCGGTTTATAACTTTGAGCGTATACCTGCCATAAAAAAAGGTTATTTCTAGCAGTCCTTAAAGCTAATCTTCGTCAATGCTTAAACATTCTTATATATTTTTATACAATATACATATTAAATCAACTTCTTTACGGATTATTATTTGTATTATGCTTGTTTGACGATGATACCGAAAATGTTCTTTGTTTTTATGTATTTCTAACAGCTTAGGAGATCCTTCTAGAAAGTTACAATTTTTATTTTTTTGAAGAAAACTTGTAAGAGTTATACTTTTTTAGACTCACCGATTCTGAATTTTTAAATTAAAAATAACTAATTTAATAATTACAAATTTTTCATTCATCAATTTTAATCTCATTTATGAGTCAAAAAAGGTTCCATAATCTCAGCCAAGACAAGGCTCGTCTTAAGTCAAGTAAACATCGTCTTAGCCAAGACAAGGCTCGACTTAAGACAAGTAAACGTCGTTTTACCTATCATGGCCATAAAAGTAAGACGAAGCCCTATGTCTCGACTCAGTTTTAAGACTCAGCCAAACATCGATGTCTTGGAGGCGAACTCAAGACATAACCAAGTCGAACTCAAGTCGAAGCATTTTTACTCGGGTTAACAATGAAATTTAAATGCAGAAAGCCATATTGAGCTCTCACTATAAATGCGAAATAAATATTTCTTCAAATAAAAAACATGGATAGTTAATTCAACAACATATTTCTTTAATCTAAAGAAATATTCAATTCAAAAAACTGACACCAAATTAGTTTATCATTTGAATTCTGAGGAGTTATCAAAATTATAAATGAAATTAAATAATAATATTGTCTTCTCACTGAAAAAAAAAGAATTTTTTGAACAAGTAAATGCAATTTACTTGATTCCTATTTCTTTGTATCAAGAAAATATTCTTCAAAAGTAGTCATTTTTATTGAAATCAGACATATATCTCTTATTGATCCAAAGAAAAAAATTCTTTGGCTATATATTTCGGTTCAAGTGAATGTTTCTAACCCTTTAGAAAATTATTTCATCGATTCAAGAGGTATAGATTCGTTGAAATCTTATCAGTCGCTCAAAGAAATATTTATTTGATTCAATGATTTCGATTCGTTGAATTGATTCGGGTGCATTTGAATCAATAATTTTTTCTTTAGTTGAAAGAAATATCTTTAGTTAAAAGAAATATTTTCTTTTATTACTAGAATTAAATCATTTATAACAAATATCCAGGTATTGCAACGAAGTAACTATTTTTTTAAATCAAACAATTATTAATTTACCGTAATTTTTTTTCAATTATGCATTTATTTAGATTAAAGTAATATTTTGTTGAATTAAAGATTCATGTTTTTGATTTTAAGAAATATTTTTTTGGCATTTATGGTGAGCGTTAATTACGGTTTTCCATTTTTAAATTTTCATATTGCGATAGCGTCATGGTCATCGCTGTGGATTTCACCCTCGAAGGACACGAGTTCGATTCCTGGTGGAGGTGGGCTTTTCCTCTACTGTTTCTGTTTCCGCTTCATCAAACTTTTAAATTATCTGCTTTGTTAAAATTAAATATGTATAATAATAACAATGCTAATTATAATGTTAGCTGAAAGAATCCAGTTGAAAATTTAAGTAAATATGTACTACATCCGACAATCTGTCGGATATTTTTTTGCTTCAAATGTTAACTTAATCCTATTGTAATTTCTTGAACTGAAAGAAATAATTTTTTTAACAAAGTGCTTATATTTATTTGCCTCAAATAAATATTTTCTTGAAAATAAACGGGAGTTTCACTTACTTCAGTCAAGTAAAATTCATTTGGTACACGTAACCTTTTTTAAAGTGTACTATAATTATAAGTACATAAGTACATATTAAAAACAAAATTTCACACCGAAATCGTAGGACATGCTATTTTTAAAGGATCACGTTAACAGTTGAGAAATCGCTCATTTTTTCCACTATTTCCAGACGAAAAGAGTCGTCTTTTTCTCGTAGGTGTTAGACAAAAATGATTGTCCCGTAATTTAACTTCATTTCATCGAGGATAGTTCTGAAACGGATTAGTTTTTATATCCGAAATAATGATATAATAAAATTCTTTTACCCAGAACGCGTGAATAACTTGCAATTCTTATAGTCATTTGACAGCTATTTTAGGAAATATCAAACTACCCTCGCGGTAAAAATTGAAAACACTACTCATGGTTTTTTACTGTTTGACTGTTTAATCAATAATAATAATGATAATAATAATGCATTCACTTTTTGAAGTGTCTTGCAAACTTCAAACTTCGCTGTCCTCCTAGAGAATTTTTGTGCTTTCCTAGAGCACTGTTTTGCTCTTCTTCAATAGCTGGTATCTTTCTTTTCATAGCGTTTATAAAGGGGCGTATGACAGTAGCTTTTGCTCTATTCATTGCCTCTAATGTCCCATTATTTAAACGTGCTGAACTCCATTCGGCATCAGCATTATATATTTGACGAATAGCTAAACCTTCTTGCCATGCAAAGATCAGGTTACCGATTGCTATTACACGTATACGACTTTCGGCCGCAGTGGGTAGAGTGGCTGGACCTTTGGCACGCCCTAGGTGAAGATCAGGAATCTCATTTGTCTCAATTTCATATGACCGATACATTGGAAATCCAGGAAAGGGTCTTGCATTGAACTTTTTAAAAGAAGCTAAAACATCGGAAATAAAATTTTATGTAAGTCAAACATTTTTTATATTATTTTTTTCTGAAAAAAGATCTCCTTCGCTCTGTTGGGAATCGAATCAAAGAAGCTCCGGCTGCATGTCGGGTCGAAAAAGATTCCTTTTTCAGAAAAACTCCATTTATACTCTGTTCCTCAAGAGAAGACCCTCCAGAACAACCGATTTTGCTTGTCTTCGCGCAGCCCATTGTTCGATGTTTCAAGAAGGCGGGATTTTTTAAGATGTTTTAGTTAATCCGATTAGAAGATATTTTACTTCATTAGATAATCTTATCTGGATTGATTTATGACACTGACGGGCTTTCTGTTTTCTACTACTTTTCTTTTTGTTTACCGACATCAGTTTGAGTCAACTTACTCCAGCCTGGGGTCTTTTGCCCACAGGCGGGTTAAAGTGAGAAAGTTAAAAAAAATGTAATATTAAAATTAGCGCTTTGAAAATAGAATAATCAACATCTTTGAGTTTTTCCTATTTCCATAATATATTATTTGGCTAGGAAAGTTAAATGTGGAAGAAGTTTAATTAAGAAACTTTAGCTCAATATTCAATTTAATAATGATTACTTCCCCAATTTTATAATCATTTCAACTATTTAAGAAAGAAAGACAAGGAAAGTAATAAATATGAAATTGAGACTAAGGGACCAATGAAAAGAGAAATTAAGAAACTGCGTATGAAAAAAGGGTAAGGACACTCCTCCACCAAGAAATGATAACCCACATGCGCGTATGTAGAGCCTTCTCTCAGGGAAGAGAGTATGGACTGAAAAGACTTTAACAGTTTCTATTATTCTCTAATGAAAATAAAAATTTCTTAATAATTTAAACATTTAATTATTTCATTCACATATTATACGAAGAAGGGGTATCAATAACGGGATCTTATCTTCCCCCTTAAACAACTAGATCTGTGAAAAAATATTATCCCCACTCTAAATAAATGTGTAATTTGAAAGTTCATTAAGACTACTTTTCTATTTCTGAAAGCAAAAAGTAAAATTGCACTTTCTAATGAAGCATACGTTTGGTTCTATATTTTACACAAAATATAACATAAAAGCTTCGGTTTACGATAAGACCGTAAAATGAGTCGAATTACGGTTACTGCGTATAAAATATAGGGTTAGAATTCCTCTGTATAGGTTGGCCACTTAGACTTTTGAAAAATCTGGCCTTTTCCCCGGTTCGCCAGGTACAAAATTACATTCAGCCTGGTTGCTTCCTAAGCATTATTAATAACTATCCGATAATAAGTAATTTTTTATATAGGTTTTGAAAGAAATTAAACATTTTATAAATCCAAGATAAAATTTATCATAAATAAAATTAATGTAGGTGCCATACTTCTAAGGTACCCAGTCAAAAAAATTCTAGATTAACACAGTAGGGGAACTTTTAACCATACATTTGGATTTAATTGTCAGAAAGAAGGTAATTTCAAAAAATAGTTGAATTTTTAAAAGCATAGTTCAATTTTCAGCAAAATGATGATTTTTGAACCAAATATTATTCTGCGCAAAGAAGGAACTAAAGTTAGTTCCGGATAAAAATTGTGACGTTCGAATAGAAAAGAGCTTCTTTTTCCAACCGTAGTGTTAATGAAATATTCGCGGTTTTGTGATCCCGGATCTAAAATGTAGATTTTTGAATTTGGAGTTTTGATTTCCGATCTTCTGCCTTTTTTCTGTTCCCTAAAATAATAGGGTAAATCATCAAGTCTATTTCTACCGATTTGGACATTTTGTGATAAAATAATAAAAATCAGGCAGCTCTACTGCACTTTTTTAAATATTATAGAAATTTTATTAATATTTACTATTGTATAGAATTTTTTATTTTTTCCTGACATACTGGGGATCGGTTATGTATAAATTCCAATTTCACCTAATATTTCTTACATGCCTTTTTTTCGCTTTCAAAAGTGCGTCTTATTTCAGGGTCCACTTAAAGTTATCTTTGAAATATGCTGTGTACTTACAATTAAAAACAATGATATGCAAAAGATAAGCAATGAAATGGGGAATGTAAAACTATGTACATAATCGACGACCTGCTTGCTAAATATATTTCAAAAAATAAAAATGTAAAAAAAAGACTAAATTCTTTATACGGAGCATCTTTAAATATTCTACTTTTAAAATCTAGCGTTTTACAGGAAGATTTACTGAAACAACTCAAAACATTCAAAGATGTTTCAAAAATTTCAAATGTAAAATACAATTACAAAGTAACAGCAGATTAATAACTCTTTCTCCTGAAAACTCAAAAAGTCATGTTTTTCGATTGTCTCTAAATTCTGAGAATATGTTCGTCTACCCAACAGTAGTTAATCCACAAATTTATAGACCAGGATTACCAACCCTCCCCAAGTGAGGGGGGGTTGAATTTTCAACCCCAATGCCTGCAGGGGTAGTTTCAGACGCCTGTAACTTCCTTTCTAATTAAGCGATTTAAAATTTTTATGAGGGTTTTGGAAAGTGCCTTTTACACGCTTTCATCCTATTTTATTATTTATAACAAAAAAAATTGTTGAAACAATTTTTTCAATAAATCAATTGTTTATTTAACTTTTTTCGCAATTTAGGCATCTACAATTTTTTTTTAATAGTCTCAAAAGAAAGCTTGACTTTTTTACTATAAAAAATGTCTAATAAGAAAATGGACAAATTGAAATTCATTGAGTTACAGAGCCGGTTGTAGAGGGAGTCCTCGCGCTCGCACTCGGGCGTTATGCGGCAGCATACCGCGGAACAGTTTTCAAGTTTGCCATTTTTTTGTATTACTCACATTGATGCAAAATGCATGAAGTCATCGGAAAAAACTATTCAGTAATGTTAACCAGTTAGTTTGAAGAAGTTAAAATTTTTTAAAGTTATTATGAAAAAATATTAAGTAAAAAGCACTTTCTTAAAACTGAACAGTATTTTTCTGAAGATAAATGATTCCTCACTATTATAATTTATTATCCGACAATAAATGGTTATTGCTCTTGCAATTTTTTAAAACAAATACATGATTCAACCAACTTCTCACGTATAAAGTGTTTTAGTAAATAAAGTACTAACGAATTAGTAATTAACGCCTGTCGTCAGCCTACATCCTATCAAGTTATAGTTTCCAGAGTCTACCACGTGGAGGTGACAGTGCGATTTAAGACTCCTTTTATCTGCAAGATGATTCGGGGTGCTTAATTTTAGTGAGTCCCCTCGCCTCTCACTTTCTGGGGTGCTTGATTTTAGTGAGTCCCCTCGCCTCTCACTTTATGGTGTGCTTGATTTTTGTGAGTCCCCTTGCCTCTCACTACACAACCTCTTTATGCTGTTCGCCTCTTCTTCATACCAGCTTTCCACATTCTTGGAGTACTATTCTGCTTTAGATTACGTTTAGGCTTCGGGAAAACCTCACTTTTCTCCTCATAGGAAAATCGTTTCAGATCCAGCTGTCCCTTTGCGTTCGGAGCGAATGAATCATATTTGAGTGCATTTTAAGAACAAATACAACTTTGCGAACCTTCTGTGCCATGAAAAAGATTTTGGCATCCCGGCAGACTGGACTTTTCATCCAAATGTCCATGGACAAGGACCATGCGATGGAATCGGAGGTAATCTGAAGCGTCTTGCGGCAAGAGCCAGCTTGCAACGTTCAGCTGAGAATCAGATCTTAACAGCTTACGAGTTATTTGAATGGGGCAGAGAAAACTTGAAGGAAACTGTCGTATTTTTCAGTAGCAAAGAAGAGCATGCAGCGATGACAATAAAATTAGCAGATCGATTTAGTAAGGCTGTGATGATACCAGGTACACTCAAATATCATTCATTCGCTCCGAACGCAAAGGGACAGCTGGATCTGAAACGATTTTCCTATGAGGAGAAAAGTGAGGTTTTCCCGAAGCCTAAACGTAATCGAAAGTAGAATAGTACTCCAAGAAAGTGAAACCTGGTACGAAGAAGAGGCGAACAGCATAAAGAGGTTGCGTAGTGAGAGGCAAGGGGACTCACAAAAATCAAGCACCCCATAAAGTGAGAGGCGAGGGGACTCACTAAAATCAAGCACCCCAGAAAGTGAGAGGCGAGGGGACTCACTAAAATTAAGCACCCCGAATCATCTTGCAGATAAAAGGAGTCTAAAATCGCACTGTCACCTCCACGTGGTAGACTCTGGAAACTATAACTTGATAGGATGTAGGCTAACCATTTTCTTATTACACATTTTTCATAGTAAAAAAGTCAAGCTTTCTTTTGAGACTATTTGAAAAAAAATATCGATGGCCTAGATTGATTATTGGAAAGCTTTCGATTCGAAATCCTATAGACTTATCATCTGTCTTTTGGAAATTTTATAGGTTCATCCGCAAATAGTTGGGTGCATAGAGAGATTGATGCCGCTTTGGAAAACTAGATTTACTATCTCATCTGGAAAAATACGCGTGACAACTAACAAGGTCACCTTTCCCAGAGGTGTCTTTCAGGACGACACCATGAGCCCACTACTCTTTTGCCTTACATTATTCCCACTATCTCTAGCACTTCGCTATTCCGACGGGTACTTGTGCGGCAAACCTGCAGATCAAAAGTACAAGGTCACTCATGTATTTTACATGGACGATCTTAAGATCTATGCTAAAAACAGAGAGCAACTGCATCTAGCTCTGGGGATTCTCGAATGATATACTTAGGAAATTTGAATGGAATTTTGGTTAGACAAATGCGCCAAGGTTCATTTGAAGCGAGGAAAACTTAATTACATCCCTGAAGATCCTGAGCTCGTTGATAGAAGCGCCATACGACACCTTTTCGCTGGAGAGAATTACACGTACCTGGGCGTGCCTCAGAGCCGCATTCAGAATGTGACATCTATAAAGGATACTCTCCGAAGCAGATACAAGCGTCTCATCCGAGAGAAATGGTCTTCCGAACTGTCGGCGAGGAACAAAGTATCTGCAACGAACATTCTTGCCATCGGGACAAGAAAGGTTATGCACATGAACAAAATTGTCGAGAATTGGAAGTGCGGCATATATTGGAACTCTATATTCTCGACAATTGTTTCTGTTGCTCGCTCGAGGCCTGACATGGTTCTTCTTGACTTCGAGAAGCGAACCATGTTCTTTATCGAATTTTCGGCACCAGCTGACAAAAACATCATAACCAAGGAGAATGAAAAGAAAGAGAGGTATCGAGACCTTATAAGGGAGTTGCAACGATTGTACCCGTAATATTCTGTTAAATTAATCGTCCTTATCATCGGCGCTCTTGGAGGTGCCAAGCTCTCACTTGCTAATGGCCTAAAAAGCATCCCTGCGTGTCAACAATATGGTAGAACACTTGCGGGAAAAATGCAGAAGGCGGTTTTCCTTAGGACGCTCCGTATTCTTAGGATGCACGAGGTTTTTGCTGGATCGTCGTATTGATTCCTTTAAAAACTGTAACCACCTATCTCACGGTCGTGAGGCGTGGTTGTGGCTGAAATTTTACCGCGATTTCGCCGGAAGCGGGTGCAATTTTCCAGATTAGCACCCGCTCCCGGCGAAATCCAATACATAAATTGAAGTCTGGATTCGTCTCAAAACTGAGACATGCTCAAGTCGAACTTTTTGACTTCAGCATGTCTTGATTGCGGGTAATTCAAGTCGAACTCAAGTCGAAGCATTTTTATTCGGGTATACGCAGGCGCGTGGTGTGACATTAGAAGTGCAAAATCCACTTCGTACTTAAACTTATGTTTAAAACGAATTCTTCTCACTCTTTTCTTTCATTCTTCTTTCACTTTTCACTCACTTCTTTCTTCCTGCTGTCAATGCTCGTGCCGCTCGTCGCAGTACAATAAAGTGTTATTTTACAGCCATTTTGCGGGCAGATAAAGTGCGCTTGTTCTGTTCATTTCAGATAAATACTTTTTATTTTTATTTCACTGTAATAACCCAAGTGCGAAGTATCATACGGCCCAACATTGGCCCATAGTCGGCAAAAATATTGCCGAAGCTCGGCTGCCATTATCGCGCCAATGACGGAATGATAACTATGGCCTGCACTTGGCAGCCAAGGTTTGGCTGCCATTGTCGGCCCAACACTGGTTACTGGTATTGGACCAAACCTGGCTGCCATTGTGATGCCATTGCTGGATTGATAACTATGACCTTGACTTGGCAGCCAGGGCTTGGCTGCCATTGTCGGCCCAACACTGGCTATGGTCTAAGGATATGACAAAAAAGATATTTAAAAAATAAATATTGATTTATTGCGAGTACTTTGAATGTAAATATTAATGGTGCTGTTTAGACTGAATACAAATATTACATTTTGAACATTATATTACATATAAAATTTTCTAATGCTACGGGGTAGTTAACCTACATCTAAATATACCTAAATCTATACCTAAATCTATCGCCTAGCAGCCGGGCGTGCTAACCACTCCGCTAAACTGACAAGTTGAAACTCTGTGAAAAAGCCATTCTCATAACCTGCAGTTCAGAAAAGTTAAAGAACCAAATTTTAAGCTCTCTTTCTCTAATTATTTATTATTATGTGACGTTGTGTAAATGTAAAGTACACGAAATGTTAGAAGGGAAATCCATACACTAATTTTTAAATAAATAATTTAAATGGATTACAATTTTTCTTCACGTAATACTTCATTTGTATCCGTTGTAGCCTGCTTTACAACTTTTTGCAATGACAGAAAATGTAATTTTTATAAACATTAACAATTTTTAATGACAGAACTTAACAAATTTCATCGTGAACTTTGACGATTTTTCACTAAATTTTTTTAATTTTTTGTGTCAGATTTGTTTATTAGGTGCTAAAGCTAAGAGTTGGTTAAACGATTCTGGGTAAAGCATCGGTGGAGAATCGGAAAATATAAATAGCCAATATAGGCGGCAGCACTGGCTCAACATTGGGCCGATTTAAATAAAACATGGTTTGCCGAGGTAAAAGTGACACTTGGCCCAGTAATGTGCCGTCACTGGGCCAGACTTTGGCTGATCGTCGTGAAACATGGTTCCCCGTACTAAAAGTGAGACTTGGCGCAATAAAGAGCCGATACTGGGCCAAGCATCGAAGGAGGATCGGCAAATATAAATAGCCAATATAGGCTGGCAGCACTGGCTCAACACTGGGCCGATTAAAATGCTGATACTGGCCCAATAACTTTAGCCGACCCTTAACTGCCATAATTGGACCAACTCTGGGCCTTGCGTTCAGCTCCGGCAATTCGTACTTGGGACTGTAGATTAGGCTTGTTCAAAAATCAATCGCTATTTTCTTAGTTGATTTTCATACATATCGTCCTGAAATTTATTCGAATCAAAAAAAACATTAAAGCGAATTTTTTCTACCAAAAATCATCTTCATAGGTTCTGCAAGCACCATGAAGTTTAACATGTACTTTTCATAAAAAAGAGATTTTGGGAATTTTATTCAGAAGCTTCAACTATAGGTGAATTGAGTTAAAACTCAAAATTTCTGTTTACAATTACCCATAGTATACAAACCAATAACTACGTTTAGATCAACGCAAAAAATTTGTTTTATAGTGTTTCAAAACAAAGCTCATAAGAAAAAGATAGGGTATATAAAAAACTAAGTTCCAGTGATAATATATCTTTATATAATTTTTTTAAAGAATTTATTATTTTTTCTATCAATTTTTTTTTTCGAATAAAGTTATAAAGTTGTGTTTTTTCCGAACTTGTCTAGTTATCTCCATTTGAAGTTAGAAAAATGCAACAATTGGTTAAATTTAAAATAAATAATTATTGGAACAATTTATTATTATTAATAAAAATGTTTTTTATAGCAATGTTAGAAAGTTACAGGTTATTTCAAAATTGTACAGTTTCTGTCAATTCAAATTTGAATGCGCGGTGAAAAATCATAACATTTAACAAACATAATTGCCTAAACGTCGACCATTTTTTTTAAATTACCTTATTTTGTCTTCTTATTTATAAGCAAACAATAACTGAACCACAGAAAAATAATAAATTTTTGATGGTGAGATTCATTCTTGCTATATTATTGTAACTGCAAGATATTTTGTTTAAATTAATTTTAATACTTATTATCGGTATAGATTTGAAGAAAAGAAGGTAACCTCAAAATTTCAGAAAAGCCCGCGCTTTTCTAGCGTTACTATCAGAGAAGATGTTTATAAACAATGATAAATTATTTTTAAAATTATGTTTATCACCTTATTTCATTCATTGTCACATTAAGGAAAAAATACATTACCTCACTCACAAAAAATTACTAAAAACAATAATAAATTGTTAAAACAATTTATTTAAACTCTACCTCTAAAAGAATCTCAAAATTCTGTATAAAATGATCACAAGATGCAGCCAATTTGTCTATTTTTCAATCAGATATTGCAAACATAGCGCAAATTTTAGTATTTTTTTAAGTTTAAGGTAACATCCGAAATAATAAACCTTTCGTAATGTTCTCAGACTCATCTTAAAGCGAAATGTTCAGAATTTAGCATCACCTGATAAGACATCAATCTGGAAATTTTTCCTATCAGAGTGCGAGAACTTCAATTTATATCAAAAAAGGTTAGAAAAATGTTGATATTCTTTGTGGTGAGAACAATATTTTTGTAAATATATGAAGCACATAACCATGGAGTATCCGTAGAAGTCCCTCAAAATATATATTTTTGTAATTTTAATTTAGTCCAGACAGCTGGTACTTTAATACCGCATTAAGTAGGCGATGCGCGTTTTTTTCGAAAAGGGTTTATTAATGGTTCCTCATTAAAATTCCAAGTTTTTTTTTAAATTACATCTATGCGTCCCAGAGCTATTTTTGCAAAAAGGTCCAAAAATTGTAATTGCGTGGACTGACCCGCCCCTTTAAATTTTAGCGCAAAATGTTTAACACCAAAATTAAACTAGAGGAAATTTTTAAAACGTTAAGGGCAAAAAAACCTCTTATCTTCAACAGGTACTGAGTTATGGTCATCCAAATCGCGGGTTTAAAAAAAAGTAGGCGAAAACCCTAATTCTGAAGTTTGAACCTATACTTTGGAGCCGGTTAAAAAAAAAAGTTCAAAACTTTAATCAAAGTAGACGCAATTTCGAGTAATTTTAAAACAGATGCAATGACTTAGCTCCAATAGGTCATCAGTTATAGCCTGAGAATTTTGAACACTTTTGACCTACTTTTTACGACAAATTACTCGTGTTCAGTTTATTCAAAATACTTCGCTTCTCAGCAAAGCTACGTAAATGGTGCAAAAGAAAAAGTTGTAGGGCGGAAAATTTTGCGTCAATTTGAGAAATATCTAATATTTCAGTCTTTACAGATTAAGAGTTATGATTCTTCAAGAAAACATTTTTTTTTGCTATTTCGAGCTATTTGTAGCCAAAAAAGTTTTCTCTTTCGACTGCTCATTTCGTAAGTATCCCACAGAAAAAATGGTAAAAAACAAACCCGATAGGACTAAATTCTGCATAAATAAAAAAAATACGTCGTTTTAGCAAAAAATAGGTCACGAGTTATGATCATGAAACGTTGACCCTTTCCATTCGGAAGGCTCTGTATGTACTGGAAAATGTACTGCGGCAGTATTTGAGCATTTAAGTGGCATAAATGAATTTTTAGTTTATTACAAGCTCACTTTTCTCTCCTTTATTGGAAAAAAATCAATTATTCAATTAATACGCTTCACTCTATTAATTGTGTACATATTTAGTGTATTTACTTTGTGCCACTTACTTCCAGAATATCGAATGTCGAAATTAAATGAAAAAAGATATAAAAAGTAACTAGTTTGACATTGCTTATTTATTGTGTATGAAAAAATGTTAACAAACGTATTCGTTTTATTACGTTCTATTATTTTATGTTGCGAGTGCCAAAAATTGATAAACTAATCATCACAGTGGAAACACTTATTGTTAATTGTTGATAAAGAAGAATGTGTAAACAAATTAAAAACATAATATTGTAAGTGACGAAAAAAACTAATAAAATGACTGACTAATTTATTGACTGATAAGATACACTCTACCTGCAGAGTGGTATAGAGTGCGTTTATCTTATAATTTTCAAGATTCTTAGATGCAGACTATCTTTCGATACTTAGTAATTTATCCCACAATCAAGTAATCAATCATTTACATTATTATGTAATTAATTTGTTTACATATTCTTCTATTATTAATAATTGACCAAAATTATAAGTATTATAATTAATATTATATTTATATTATATTATAAGTAATAAATTAACAATATAAAACCAGTTAAATTTGTTTTATTGAATCTCGATAACAGATATTTTGGAAGAGATTTTCATAAAGTAAATACACAAAGTATGCACACAACTAATAGAGTAAAGCATACTATTTGAACAGTTGTTAAACAATTGCTTGTATTTTAACAAAGAAGAAGCAAACATGAACTTGAAATTTGACTAAAAAATTCATATATGCCACTAAAAAACCCAAAGATGGTCGCAGTACAGTTTCCAGTACATACAGAGCCTTCCGACTGGAAAGGGTTAAACTTTCATGGTAATAACTCGTGACCTATATAGGCTAAAAAATTTGTACGAATGTACGAATGTAGAATGTACGAAAAGAGCAGGTTAAAAAAACGTTTCGGCTAAAATCGCTCAAAATAGCAAAAAAAAACCTGTTTTCTTAAAAATTTATTACTCTTGATCTATGAGGACTAGAATATTGTTTTTTAGAATTATGCACAATATTATGCTGCACAACTTTTTCTCTTGCATAAATCAGCAGCTATTGACGATAAGAGGATTTTTCGCTTTTAATTTTTTTAGAATTTACTTTACTTCAATTTTGGTGTGGATCTAGTGTCATTTCTAGAATACTTGGAATTTTAATTAGGATACCTTGATGAACTATTTTAATGAGAAAATGCACGTTACCTACTTAATACGGTAAGCAGACGGTAATAGGAATTTTTTTCAATGTATAAACATAAGCTACTGAAAAGTACAATATTTTTTCAATATATACTTTTTAAAAAAAGACAAATTCGCTTCATATACTGACCATATTGTCCAAAATTCTGAAAAAATGTAATACTTTGAGGAGAAACAATAATTCTCTGAAACAATTTATATTAGCAAACAAAACAAAAATTCATAATAAGTTCCAACAACTTAAAAAACTAAATTTTTCATATGAGGGATTTTTGCGGGGCCCTATTATATAGACTTGTTAGGGCGATATTAAAAAAATAATTATTTATTTGTATTGCACATATAATTGCCAAGGAACATATTGAGTACTTAATCGATTCAGCTCATATTAGCAATTCTGAAAAAAAAATGCAAAAACGTATTTTTCTCTTACAAGAACTAAGGCTTCAACTTCATGAAGCTTGCCAAACCTCTAAATATAATTTTCTTCCGAAAAGAAACGCATCATCAGTGTGAATTGGAATCAATTTGAGGGGCGACATGCAGAAAAATTTAAAAAGAAAAAAATTTACATTTCCTAATAGTACAGTATCAAAATACATCGATATAGTGAGTTTAAAATAAATCAAAGGAAATCCATCTTCGAAATCTAATCCGTCTACATAAATGTTATTATTGCCAATGCTTTTTAAATCTGTGTTGCATGTTGTGATATTATATATTTACCAGTAGACTTAACGAGGATCACTAAAGTGCAAACCAGAGTAAAAACAGACTTCATTTTTCGAAACTCACGAAAGCAACTGATTGAGGCAGAAATTTCATATCGTATTACTTTGGAAGTGAATTCTGAAATAGATTCCAGTGTATGCACACCAGTCGCTTTCGCATCTGATCCCGAAGCTTTGGCACTATTTTCAAGGTAGATTGGAGGGGCTAAAGTTGTCCATGATATTTTCTCATTTAAGTATTAGTTTTTCTCTCATTTAAAGCTATACAAATAGGTAATGCATGTACAACCACATTGAAATAGCGCTAAATGGTAATGTTAATGCTTAGGTTCTGAATTTGCTAAGTAATAGTTGCCCAACGTGTTTCACTACACAAAGAACATTGACATAAATAAACAAATTGTGTGTACATCTCTGAGCGTAAAAAATAATGCCTATATTAACAGCTGTAATTTTGTTCTTAAATATTTCTCATCGTGATTTGAAAAAAATATTCTTTTATAAAAGCAATACAGATTTAATGAAGATGCCTACATGAAATGGAAAAAATGCCTTTTGATGAAATTTTCTCTTTGTGACTTCCAATACGAATCAACTAAATGTAAAAAAACTTGTTTTTTTATTATATGTTTCTAAAAAAGCTCAAAGTTCCATTGAAGTTGGTGGCATATTATTCTGCATCAATCAAGCTGCTTTCTTTGGCCCTGTTAGTACCTTGAATTCAACTTGTGCTGTGACTCAGAATAATTGAGGAAAAAATTTAAATTGACAGAAAATAATCTGTAGAACTTTGCCTTCAATTACTTTTAAATTTGTTATGGTTTTTCAAAATATGACAAAAAATCCAAGCAAATATGCGTCGATTTTCAGTTGGCGATTACAGTTCCACTCTGCTAGCTCTTCCACAACGAAACTTGAACAGTATCTTTATGTTATAATTTTTAGCTTATCTTTGACACCGATGCCTATAGAAAATTTGATGCAAAACAAAAATTAACCACAACAAAAGACTGAGTTTTTTTGTAATCTATAAAACTGCAAAAATCAACTTAAATCAAGTTACCCATATCTGCTAAAAACTAATGTTAAAATAAATAATGCACACAGCTCAGATGCAACCTATCAGAACTTAGAACTCTTTTTAGGAACTCAAAATCACTCAAAAATCATTTCAAAAAATCAACCCAAACACTAAAAAACTATGACTAAAGAAAAACTTAGGGGATAAGTACAAGAAAAAATAATTATATTCTAGGGCTAAAGTAGCTTTTAGCTCATCAAAAACACCAGTATTAATTGTACGAAAATGAGCCATAACACCAGAATTAACCCCTAATCAAAAAGGTAGTCGTTTAACAACAAAATTTAGTTCAAGTTAATGATTTATTTAACAGAAAATCGTGTTGTATAATGATTTTAAACGAAATCAATCCTTTCTTCGATCTACGATATTTATAAATGTTACATCACAGATTCTTCCTTATGTTTTACGTCCCACATAAATTAAAATAAATTTGAGCCAAAAAACATTTTTTTCAAACCCATAATTCATTTTATTGACAACTCCTTTCTCAATCTTTACCATTTTAATCCGCCCACTTCGTGGGCACACTCTCCTCGCGCACTGCACGCGCGACTTGCAAGTTTTGGCGTGCCCAGGGCGAAAGCATCGACAACCGTAATTTCATGATTGTGAATTTTTTTTTGTTAAAGCTCTTCCGGCTATAACGAACACATTCTCATCACGTATCTCGTGCATCGCACTCTAGTTTATCCCTGAAATTTTATATCAATCCCATAAATGTATATTATTATAATTCGTAACTTGCATTGGTATTAAAACAGACGTAGTTTTATTGTCCCGTGTAAAAAAAATGCGCATTTTTTACTAAAAAAATTCTTAATTGAACATTGTGGTTCAACCTTTGTCGTTTTTCCATAAACTGAATTGACTCATTTCCAATGTTTTTTTTTATGATTTAAACCTTACTTATATCGTCAACTGAGCAGCCTTACCGTCTTTTAACTTATAAATGATACATATATTATTTTTAAAATGCATTTATTTATTTGAGAGTGTTTGAAATGCTGTAAAATTATTGAATGAAAAAATCTAATTTTTGGATTTTCCATTATTTTGTATGCTGTCCAAATTTGAAGTTTTAATTCTTCAAGAAAATTGGAAAATTTGTTATCATAATCTTGTAGGGCATTTGAAAATCAAACTTTTTATTCTCCTGATTTTTTTTCATAGTGTCCGTTATTTGTCTTAAAAGGTTCATTTTCGTGGGTTTTTTGTAATTTTGTAAATGCTATAACTCTGGTATTTTTGGTTTTATGAAAAAGTCATCAAGATAAATTGTTTAACTTTTAAATACTATAAACTTGCGTAGAGAAAATTTTTGAATTTAAAAAAAAGTGGTTTCAAAAATATGTAAAATACGCTCACTTTTTGAGTTTTTATCCAAAGTTATCGTGCTCACAGGCAGACAGACATACATATATACAGGCAGACCGACAGCAGAGACATTCGTATAAAACCTGTTTGTCGGATTCAGGGGGTCTCAGAACGTGGATATTGGACAAAAAATGGGGGGGGGGAGGGTGGCATCAAATTTCACACAAATTTAATACCTTCTCTGTTGAAAATGTACACGAAACCATAAATAGAAATTTGTTTGCTCTACAGTCGATGAAGAAACGTTATCTATTTACTTTTTCTTAACTAGTGTCGTGCATCGAAAAATTGGATTTTTGTATTTTAAATATTTTTTATAGATGAAACTAAAACTACGCGTCCTATAAAGAAAAGTTTCAAAACAAATTTGTAGATATTTTTCAGGTGGACAATTTTTTTCCTTTCATTTTTTCCTATCTTTCATAGTTTGACAACAAAACGCAATTTTGGATTTTTGATTATTTTTGTTCGTTCAAAATGTGAAATTTGAATATTGTTTTAAATGCAAAAAGTTATCGTGATACAACATTTTTCTTATCTTGACTTTTTTGATATCGTGCGTTATTTGGCTTAAAATGTTCATTTTCGTGTTTTTTTTTTTGGAATTTTATAAATTCTATAACTCTGGTAATTTTTTGTTTTATGAAGAAAGTCATAAGGATACATATTTCGACTTTTAGAATGCTATAAACAACCTTACAGAGAATTTCTGAATTTTCACAAAAGTGGACTCAAAAATATTCAAAATGTGCCAACTTTTTGAATTTCTACCCAAAATGGCTGACTAACGAACGTGATCTTTAGTTTGGGACACTTAACGAGTATACTAAAGTACAATATAATGATTCTTTTTAAAGTTATTGTGCAAACAATAACATTTCAGAAGAACTGGGCGGGGGGGCGTCAAATTTTACACAAATATATTACCTTCTCTGATGAGAATGTATAAACCATGTCATTGAAAATTTTTCAGTCTACATTTTTTTCATAAGTCAAATTTTGAAAATAATAAATATAGGTTATTATATTATTATCATAGTTCGGAAGATTTCAGTTAATTTGCACACTGAAATTATGAATATTATAAAAATTTATCGAAACATTATAAAATAATGCCCTCAACCTATTTCCATGCTTCCTCATTACTAGTTTCAATGAAAATCCGTCCATTGTTTTGTCAACGTTCATTACGTACACGGTCTGCAGGTATTCATAAACTGTCAATGCCTGTTTTCCTTCCTAGCCTACGATAAAGTTTCCCTTTTAAATTGTTTAAAATGTAGTCATTAATTAATTAAAATCTCATTTCATTGTAAAAACTTTATCATAACTTTTATTTATTGTTTTTAAAATTTGAATTATGGAAAAGATTTTGACTGGAAAATTTCCATTGACATGGTTTTTAATTTATTTGTTTACCCTAGGAAATTAATCTGATGTTTTTAATTAATTTAAACTTTAATAGGTCAGGTACATTTATATTAAGTTACGTAATGAATAATCAGAATCATGCTCCTTAATATCACTAATTGTAAAAATACATTTATTGAGTTTGAAACGTGACGTGTGCAAAAAAATTCGATCCGATTTCGAAAGGACATTGTACGCACGTACTTTGTTGAAAACCCGAATTTGATCCGTGCCACGTTTCGTTCGAGTTTTTTGATTTGATCGGCCCGTCCATCGAATGTCGGGAAACCGAAATTCGATCTGTTCTACGATCGGATTGTTTTTTTTTTTTTAATCGAATGGCTAGTCGATTATAAGTCGAAAATCCAATATTCGACTGAAAAAAGACAGTTTAAGTTTTGAATTCATAATTATGGTTCCAAACATCTAAACCGATGCATATAGTATGCAGATTGAAGATTCAAAGAGACACGACGACAATACTGTGTCAATGTGCTGGTTGCTATTACGCGACCTATATACACTTCACAATAAAAAAACGTGTAATTAATTATTAATTCATAATCAAAAAGTTTCCCTGCGATAAAAAGTAACTAGTAACAATAATTTCTTAAATATTATTCATGTTATAATTTGCTGAATTTTTTTACAGGCTTTTTTCAATAATTTGTATATTATTAAATTAAAATTTTCATCAATTGTATCCTATAATATTTTTGTGGAATATTATAGAAAGAAAAGTGTAACCGATTTGAACTGATTTTAACTAAAAGTTTTTTGCACATAACATTTTGTTTAGATTACAGCTGTTTGGCATACTAAAAGCAATTTGATTAAAAGTTTCAAATGTTAAACTGTTAAAACTCAAGTTATCTTCATTTAAAGTATTGAAAACTAAACAATAACCAAAAACACGAAAAAAAACTCTTCTTAATATTTAAGATTTTCAACTCTTCCAGATTAAAGCTTATCATTTTTGCTATTTAAAACTCTTTACTAAATCATATAATAGTAAACACGTTTGAAAATGGAAGTTTCATTAATTCAATACGTTTTATTTTATATGTTTCGAAATAAACATTTTCTTGAAATAAAATATTACAAATGTTAAAGTATTAAATTCACAAACTTGAATTGTACAAATTAAATGGTAAGGGCTAATACAGGCCCCTTCCTTTCATTATTTATCAACCAGCCAAAACAAAAAAATTTTAACATACAAGCGAGATGTTGCCAATTTTATTGTTAGGAAAAATTCCCGGTTTAAACTTTGATTTCAAATTTGTTAAATTGTCATGAAAAATGATGTAAATATAACATTTATATCACTTGTTTTTAATGCAACATAAAACTGTAGACTATTGGGGAAAATATAAAATTGAATTTTCAACAGAACAAAAGATGTATATGTATATGTGTGTGTGTGTGTATGTACATGCACATGTGTATTTTGTGTGTGTATATGAATATGTGTGCATACTTATTCTTTCTAGTCGCGACGCCTGCAATGAAGTTTGATGTTAATGGTTCTTTTTTTGTCAAAAATTATACTACCTGGCTCAAAACTGAATAATTTTCTTCAAAATTCGACAATTCCGTCAACATTCATCCTTCTCGTTTAAAAATTCTTTTTATTCGGTGGAAAATTCAATTTTTTTAACTGGGTGTAAAAATTTCTGATTGAAAACTGATCTGTTTTAGTTGCTTGACATTTTCTTCTCAAGTAAAAATCTGTCTATATTGTTGAAAATTCAACTGTTTTATCGAAAATACCTGTTTTTGGCTGTGATTCGGATATGAATATTTCTTGAAAATTAGTCTTTTTGGTCTTTTTTTATTCTTTTTCTGTGTCTACATTTTATATTTCTCCAATTCTGCACATTTGGATGTGAAATTTTCTTGACTTTCAATATATATATATATATATATTCGGTTTTGATTTCTCTAGAATCAAACCGAAGGGCCTCCGACAAAGCCACCAAACGCGTCCTCGGGTTGCTGATAGAGGGTCCCTGTACCAAGGGTTTCTGCTGAATATGGTTACAAAAATAAATAGGCAGTCGCGGACAA
>NC_046664.1:58290912-58328221 GCF_010883055.1 Belonocnema kinseyi
CCAAGACGACTCTCTCGGTGCCAGTTCTACTTCCCCCCCTCTTCCAACCCTCCCTTTTTAACTGAAGTTTTTGGTGGGACTGACGGTAGAACTACAATCTCCACCATATGATAATTTGATACTTAACTTGGACATGATTTCGACTCAGAAAATAAACTTATTGCATAAAGGTATTAGTTGGGCGTATAATCTAAACAATGAGTAATACAAACTACAAAATAGCCTCGGAAAGGACTAGAACTTTTAATGACAAAAGGCATGCACACGGAAAATCTAAAGCTCATGTTTAAGGCGACGAATGGAGACTGGGTGTTTGGAATGCTAGGGGAGTAAATGATCTCAAGGTAAAAGAATTGCGTGAAACTATGGACGTGAAGAAACTAGATATTTTATGCGTGCCCGCAACAAAGAAAAAGGGATGCCAAACTAAAGATATAAAAAACGGCGTGTTGAAAGGCGGATTTGAAATATGGTCAGGAGTAGACTGTGAATCAAATAGCAAACTAGGAGTAGGTCTCATTTTGAATGAAAGAGCAAAGAAGCACCTCGGAGACCATGGCTTCGTGTCTCCCAGACTGCTGTGGACTAGAATGAAAGTATGAATCAGAAGACTATTTATTATAGCATGCTACGCGCCGGTTGATAGTGAACCTAGAGAAGTAAAAGACGCCTTCTGGGACACCTTAAATGACACAATAAACATCTGCGAAAATGGGGAAAGAATAATTCTATTAGGAGACATGAACGGTTGGGTGGGCATCCAAAATCAGGATACAGAAAGAGTATTAGGTAATTTTGGGGATACAAGAACAAACTATAACGGAGATAAATTAGTTGGTCTATGCTTAGAAAATGGTCTGTTTATTACAAATACTTGGTTTAGGCATAAAATGATCCACATGTACACCTGGTCTAAAGGAAATAGCCGCAGTATAATTGATTTTGTTCTTGCGGATGAAAGACTTAGAGAGTTAGTCAAAGATACAAGGGTCATGAGGGGTCCTGAATGCAATACTGATCATTACCTTCTGATCTCAGGTCGGGGTCGGAGAAAAAAGAGACCCAAGAAAGCAAAACAAACGCGAATAAAAATTGAGAACCTACAGAAACCGGATGTGCGAATAGATTTCCAAAATAAGGTAATCGAAAGCATAGATAGGGCAACATGGGTAGACCGTATAAAAAACAAAGATTTAGAGGGCGCCTGGACAATGTTACGGCATATCCTTGTTAGATGCACGATCGAAGTGTGTGGTACCGCAGTTGTAGGAAGAATCTCTGTTGATGCGTGGTGGAATGATGAAATTTTGGCTGCCCAAAAAGCAAAAAGAGAAGCGTACAAGAGAACTCTGAACATCGCAGGTCTAAGCAATGAAGAAATAAGTAGACGTGGAAATGATTACAGACGCGAAAACGGGATACTTAAACGATTAGTTAAAGAAAGTAAAGATACAATTAGAGCAGAAGAAGAGATAAAAATACAAAACGACTTTGAAGGAAACAGGAAACTACTTTATAAAAAAATGAAAGGAAACAAAAGTACAGAAATTGTCAACATGAGAAATAGTAGGGGGGAAATGGTATATGACGCAGATGGAATACTAGAGGCTTTCACAGACTATTTTAGGAGACAATTCGGAGATGAAGCTATAGGACACCACAACTGCGATGTTGAACACGATGCGTTGGAA
Source organism: Belonocnema kinseyi (assembly GCF_010883055.1). Lineage (NCBI taxonomy): Eukaryota > Metazoa > Arthropoda > Insecta > Hymenoptera > Cynipidae > Belonocnema > Belonocnema kinseyi. Next base: position 58,292,604 of record NC_046664.1, read on the forward strand.
AACTCAATTGAAAAAGTCTGTGTAACTGGGGTTAGGGATATAATTAAGGACTTGAAAAACGGTAAGGCTGCCGGGGTAGACGGTATTAATGCTGAAATGCTTAAACACGGTGGCATACCACATACCACATAGAGTTTGCGATTGATAAATTTATGTTTCGAGATGGGAGACGTCCCAGATGATTGGAAAGAAGCGATTATCGTACCAATATACAAGAGAAAGGGAGATAAAAGCGAGTGCAATAATTACAGAGGGATTAGCTTATTAAGCACCGTAAGTAAAATATATTCAAAAATACTTATTCGTAGGTTAATGAAAATAACAGAAACAAAGATTTGGGAAGTCCAAAGTGGGTTTATGCCAGGAAGGTAATGTACGCATCAAATATTTAGCTTAAGGCAAATAACAGAGAAAAGTTTGAGAGTAGGAAAAAAGTTTTATGTGCATTTGTTGACCTAGAAAAAGCTTTTGACAAGGTAGATAGAAGTAAACTTTGGGAAGTTCTGAAAGAGTATGGAGTCAATGGATGGATCCTAGAAGCTATAAAAACAATATAAAACAATATATACAGGTAGCAAAGCGAGTGTAAGAGTGAATGGGAAACTGAGTGACTGTTTCGATATTATTCAAGGAGTTAGACAAGGATGCGTTATGTCTTCATGGTTATTTATATTATTTATGGACAAGTGTTTAAGAATGGCTCTCTTCGACGAAGAGGGTATGGATCTCGAAACAGTAAGGGTACGAGGGTTAGCGTTCGCAGATGATAAGGTTGTTATGGCAGAGTCTATCGAAGACCTACAAAGAATTTTGAATAAACTAGATGCAAGCATGTAGAGCATGGGCCTCAAAATTAACGCAAATATAACAAAAACTATGGTGTTCGAAGAAAAGGGTGAGAAAACGCTATGCAATATTTTATTAAATGATGAGAGAATGGAACAAGTTGATAAGTTCGTATACCTGGGTAGCGTATTTACTAGGGACGGGAAGATAGATGAGGAATTAGATAGACGAATAAATCAAGGTAGGAAGGTTATTGGTAGAGCAGCTCCCCTTATCAGAAGTAAAAATATATCAAATAAAGCTAAAATGGCAATACATAATTTTATATTTGTACCAACTGTACTATACGGTAGCGAGACATGGAGTTATCACGAAAAAGATAAGAGTAAAATTAACGCAATTGACATGAGATTCATGCGCATAATAAGCGGGAAATCCCTAATGGACAAAGTAGGTAACGAGATAATTCTGAAAGAATGTGATGCAGAAGAGAAGCTAGTAGACACATGGGAAAGAAATCGGTTAAGATGGTTCGGACATGTTGAGAGAATGCCAAATGAGCGACTAACGAAACAAGTGTATCAAGGTAAAGTAAATGGCAGCGTGCCCAGAGGTAGACCGCGGAAAGAATGGTTAGAATGTGTGAATGAGACCCTAGTTAGAAGAGACATAAGGAGTCACAGAAACACGAGAGCCTGCATGAAAAATCCATGGACATAAAAGAAGCTAGAGAAGTATGCCAGGACAGGGAAGTATGGCGGCAAATAGTTAATCAAAAGAGTGTCAGTAGAGTGAATGACGCCTGAAACAAAGACCTTGGCTACTAATGGACCCAAGTGGGGAACCTTACACAACGACTTCGTGAGGTTCTTCGCTTGGGGTGATTGCTAGAGAGATTGATCAGCAACCAGGGTCGGAGCAGTTTTGCGGAACGAACGTGTTATTTACTTAAATAGCACGAGAATTCTGGATCAATCTGAAAAATCTCTATCCCTTCCGCACACTACTCCTTTCCCCTACCGAGTGAGTCACGCCTACCCCGAAAGTGAAATGGCTTAATGGTGTAATAATAATAATAATATTTTTTAACAACTCAGTGAGAAGAAAGAACAGAAAGCGTAATGTTTGTACTGGTTTTGCATCCAATAATTTAATTTGTCCCCTCTTGGTTGCCCGGCTAGTGGGAAAATAAAAATTTCGGTTCATCAACACCAATTTCTAAAATTTCGATGTTTTTTTTTAATCCTTGCACATAGGTTTTTGTGGATATTATTAATAATTTTATGGTATAAGTTTTTTCTGTATGTACCATGTGGCACCATGTGTGATATACTTTATTAAGAATTCATTATTAGTCAAAAATTTAAAAGTTTCAATCAAAATAGGAGATAACAAAATGGCTCCCCCAAATGTTCACTCCCAAACCTTTTAAAGAAACAGAACGGAAGAAGTACTGGGCTGTGCATTTATGCAGTTTCTGAATATTATATTAGAACTGAGAAAATATTTTCAAAATTGTTGTAGGTAACTTTTGAGACCATTTTCAATCTAAAGATTGATTGTTTATTTTGCGTGGTGAATCTTCGGACCTGTTTCATGAATTGCAGCGTGCGTAGAGTTAGTCTATTTATGAATATTATTTTGAGGTTGGGAATATAATCTTGAGCCTGCTGCGTGTAATTTTTGTGACTATAAACATTTTTTAATTTGTTGACACAAACGAAAATATTGGATGTACAATCAGTGCAAACGACATCAAAAGATTATAAAAAAAATTTTTAAATTTTGAGGGGATAGCAAGAAATTTTAATTTCCCTCTATTACTCTATTTCCCCTATTTGATTTTTTCCTAGTATTCTGCCGATGCTGCGAGTGCTAGCGCAGTACTGCGCCATTAGTCAATTTCTTATTGGTATAATTACGTTGATCTATACGCTTTGTTATTTTACTTCCCCCATGCGTTTGCATAGATTATAAAACTTGTAAATATTTTTTGGTACACTCATTCTTGTGTTTCCATCTTATTTCGTATCTTGAATGGTTCGACCGCAAGGTGGACTTTTTTATTTTCTTGTGCAATGAAAATTTGGATTTTCGATTTTTAAAAAGAATGCAAAAAGTTGTTATGATGAGCTTGTATAGCTTTAAGAACGTAGCGTTTTTATTCTGTGGGCTTTCTTCATATCCCGCGTGGCTGTGCTTACAATTTTAATTTTCATTTTTTTTGCAAATTTTTTAAATGTTTTGACTCTGATACTCTCTGAACTTGGCAATTTGTCACGGGACGACCGAAAAATCCCGAAAAATTTAAAATTGCCGAAATATAAAAATCCCGAAATAAAAAATTCCTGAATAATAAAAATCACTACAGTTTATAATATAACCCTATTTGAAAATACCCTAAGAACAAAATTTCCGACAAATAATTATCAAATTATAAAAGAGCCGAACTAGAGCACTCCAGAATTTAAAGATGAAAAAAATTGTTTTTTTTGCATATTCTTTATTTATTTTTAATGGGATAAACAAATATTCTTACCGAAGAAAATTTTTAAATGTTCAAAACAGCATAAAATAATTTTAAAAATTTTAAATAACAATACTGAAAATGAAGTTTTAAAGTAAATAAGTAATGATTGAAATTACGCAAAGTTTGTTTGGAAAATGTTATTAGGTTTGGAGAAAATTTAGGAAGAAATTTATTTTTTCTTGCGTGGAGCACGTATCTCGAAATTTATTTCTTAATAACTTTATTTATAATTATTGTTATTTCAAATTTATAAAATAATTTTCAGATACTTTAAACACGGAGCAAAAACGTCTTTGAAACAGATATTTGATCATTGTGTTTTTAATAAATAAATATTATTTATTTTAAAAAGAAACAAATAATAATTTCTGTAATTTAGGAATTTCATAATTTGGACATTAATGACGGGTATTTTATTATTTGGGAATTTTTCAGTGTTAGAAATTCTGTTTTTCGGGATTTTTCAGTCGTCTCATTTGTCAGTATAAATTAAATTAATAAAAATATATACAAAAATTAAACATATGCAGAAATTGTACCAAAACTTTCATAAGCACTGCTAACTGATTGCATTTTGAACAATGTATCTTTAAAGGTCGTTTTTATAAACAGTTGGAGCAATAAAACAAAATAAGAAATCACAGTTTATCGTCAATAAAATTGAATAATTACGGTAGTATTATTAATTGTTCTTGAACTAAATATTAACATAAATTAATAGACAGGAATAAAAAAATGGTAAGAAATATGTAAGAATTAATTTTAAAAAGAATATTATTTATTTTATACAAGTTATAATTGAATAAATAATCAGAGGGAATATTTAAATCGAAATTTAAAATAAAAACGATTAAAATTAATTGAGCATATTATACTATTTAGCTTGAAACGATGTATACTCTAAATTTTGCAAATGTTTTTTTCTTCTAATTATCTAACATTGTCTACTTTTAATCAGTAGTTACTTTTTTAATTATTAATTTCGTTATAATGTTTAATGTTGATTATTGTTATAGAAAAATTATTTGACACATATTAATTTACTATATAACTCTCATTTCCAGAAAGGATTGTTTATATCTGCAAGTTCCGACAATAATTAAATTCTTTTTTAAATGTCCATTCAAGTTATTTGTGCTTCTTATACTTCTATTCAAAAAAACGAGTAAAGTTTAAAAAAATTACAAAAAAAAATCTGCACGATCTGGTTTACGAAATTTTTCTTTCTTCCTTGGTTTTAAAAAAGTGTGCCAAAGCAGAATCCAATCTGATCAATTTTTCGAAAGTTATCGTGCCTACAGAATACAGACCACAGACAGGCAAACAAACACCTTCGTATAAATAGTTCTTTATGACTCATTGGGTCTTAAAACGTGGAGATTTTTTGAAAACCGACATAGTGAAATTTCACATAAAACCAATAGCTTCTCATTAAGCATTGAAGAATCTTTAATATATTCAAAATTCCGTGACCAATAACTATAAAAATGATAAATAATCTAAATTAAATAAGTTGCCGACAAATATTATAATTGCATTCAAGCTGATGCAGAAATTGTAATATTTATTTTAAATTATAATTGTTATTTAGTATATTTCATAGTACTTTAAATAGCATAAATGCATTTTAATTTGATAATTAAACAACTAAAGCAAGGAAAATGTCATAAGCGCGCATGGTACGAGAATAAAAAATTACAAATAAGTACACTCAGAGAAATTTCCTTCCGCATCGAAAGGATGCTTCTTGACACGAATGGAAGTTCCTCTTAAATTTAAGGTTGAGAGGATTTTCATTTGTCACAAAAAGGATCTTTTTGCAGAAAATATCATGCTACTGCATGATATTGTATTTAAGGTTCAAAAATTCTTTATTTTGCAGACATATATATTTTTTCTAATTGCAAAAGTCATGTAATAAAAGAGAAATTATGTTTTATAATTCTTCAATCTGTTTTCACATTTTCATTTTTATTAATTTATTTATGGGAACTACCTACTTGTTTCGGTTTATTGATGAATTATGCTCACCTAATTGAAAGAAAGTATATAAAAAAGTGGATCACTTATTCAGTCTAAGGCACATCCAATATGGAATTCTCCGACAGACGAGCCATTCAAATAAAAAAATTCTATCCGACGAAAGCATGCGTCAAAGTTGAGTTTTCGACATTCGAGCAAACCTTCAAAATGGTTTTCAAAACTTCTAACTCTTGATACACTTTGAAATGACTAGAATTTAAATCAATTTTTTTTTGTAATCTGCAAAAATAAATAAATTCCGGAGAAATCTTCAATAATTCTTTTCATAATTTGTGAAATTTTTAAAAATCTAAATAAATAGCCTCTGTTAATTCGTTAATAAAAAATCTAAATTATCATTGGAACCTTTAGCATTTCTTAACATTTTTCTTGAAACCTTTTGAAGTTTCCCAAAAGAATCTTTTTCGATAACTGTTTTAATTCTTCTTTGGCCTTAAAAAATTTTCATTCTGTTTAACGTTCTTCAAAGATTTACAAATTTTTAAATAATCTATCATATATTAGTGAAAACTTTCTAAGCATTTTTTTCAATTTTGGGAACCCCATGAAATTTTTTTTTTTTCAATTAAGAAACTAAATAATTTTACTTAGGAATCTTTACAAAAAAAATATCCATTTTCTTAAAACTTTGAAAAATTTATAAAAAGCTTCTTTTTCTGATAGACATTGTAAATGTTTTGCAATATTTCTTATTCTTCTCTTAAAATTCTTTTCGTAATGTTTTAATTTTAAGCTATTATCTTAGGATTTCGAAAAATGTGATCCTCCCACGCAATATGGTATGTATTTTGTCCATCCTATCTTCTTAATATATCGTCGTTGAGACTAAAAGTAAACTTATATTATTCATTAAATCTTTGTCGAATTGTGAAAAACTTTCTAAATATTCTATCGAGGAATGAAAATAGAGAATGAGATGCAAAAGCAAATAAGGGAAAATTACTGAAAACTGCGAAAACGATAAGGTTTCATAAAAAATAGAAATGTTTAACATGTTCTGCTTTACTGAAACACATGTAAATACTTTGAATCATTTATCTATAAAAGATACCTTATTATGTATTTTAAATCCTTTTAAATAAAATTTTTTCAAATAAACAAACTTTTAATTAATTAGCATCATTTTCTGTTTACTAAGCTTATTAAAGAAACCGATTTTATTTTATTACGTCCGAAATTTCTTGCTTCAACCGTTTTTTATCTCAGGTCCTTTTTATGGACAGTGGACACTGGTCGTTAGAAGGGCTTCAGATTTAAAAAAATATTAGTGGAACAAATGTTTGTCCTAAAAAAAACAAAATATTTTTTTTGAATAATATGGTTTATGAAATAAGCCCTTTCCTTTTTAATAAAGTAAAACTGTATCTATAAAAACAGATATAAGAAAGGTAAGAGCAATAAATGTCGAATCCAAAAAAGATCAAATTTTTTACTTCAAAAATTTAGATTGTAAAGTTTATATGGATTAAAATAATTATCGATATCAGTTTAAATGATGTGAGTACCTAACTATTTTTAGTTTAAAGTGACTTGACAAAAAATTAGTTTTTTTTTAATAATATACTTTAAATGATATAATGAATGTGATAACAAATTTAGTATGTATATTTGTGAAAATAAATAAGCTGAGAGTAGTCGGTTATGAACTGAGTAGACAAAAAATTATTTGAAATCAACATACACAATTATTTTAATTAATATTCATTGCCAAAAATGTGCAGATACTAAGTTCTTTTATCTTTTAAAATTATCAGAATTTCGTCTAACATTTTTTGTTAAGTGTGCGAAATTAAAAACTTGTCACTACTTAGTTTTTGTTTAGAATTTATCGCTCCACACTCTACTTTCCTGTACAGAATAAAATTATTTGACAAAAAATTAACAAAATGAAGCAAGAAAAAGACATACTGTCATTTGCGTAATGTTTCAAGTTATTTTGCATGGAAAAAATATTCATTACATTTTATAGAACTAATCCTATAGTAGAGGATACGCTGGGTATTTCAATAAAAGTTAAAATCGTCTTTGTTTTGTATTGTGTTAGACTAGTCCCGAAACAATAGAGATCAGTTATATATAATCATAACCGATTTTTCGCCACAAAAAATTAATCTTCTGTATTATTTTATATTATTACTATTTTATTCTAATATTTGGTCACATGTTTAAGGATTATTGTATATTTTATGTGCCTAATCAAGATTTAAAATTAATCCAAAAATAATTCAAAATATTTTAAAAGATTTTAAAAAATTGAATATATATTTTCAGAAATTTAATAGAATTTTAAGGATTTCCACAAATTTCCGAAGATTTAATAGACTTTAAAGAATTCAAGAACCTTATTCATATTTTAGAATTACTTTAAAATCTTCAAAATTATTTTAAATCCACCGAAATTCCTTAAAAAATTCTTGAAGATTACTTAAAATCCCTTAAATTTATTACAAATATCTTGAACTCTTTTAAATAATTCTAAAACTTTGAAATTCTATTATAAAACTAAAAAAATTTTAAATCAAATAACTCCCCTAAAATCCCTTGAAAATCCCTTGAATAGATAAAACAATTTCTAAATTACGTGAAAATCCTTAAACTCTTTTGAATTTTTAAAAAATTATAAAAAATTGAAAACTAAATTAAATCAATTGAAATGACAAAATATCCCTTAAAATGACTAAAAGTCTCTTGCACTCATAAAAAGTATTTTAAAGTCTTTAAAATATCTTCAAAATTCTTGTACTTTTTGGAATTTTTCTAAAATCTTTTAAAATTCTTTAACATTACTTGAAATCTTTTGAAATTCATTTATAAAATTTAATCTTTTTTCATTCAAAAGAATGGTAAAATCCCGTTAAATTATTTTTAAATTAATTATAATCCTTTTAAACACTTGAACATATATTGTAATTGCAGAGTAATACATAAACTTTTTAGGAATTTCTTGACATTTTTTAGAATCATTTTAAATAATTTAGAATCTTTAAAATAGTGTGGAGCGCAAAGGGAAATTGAAGAATATGTTAGAATATTTGTGAATATTTCGGAATATTTAGATATCAAAAATAGCTGTGATTAGAAAGAATATCAAGAATATTGAAAGAACACGTGTATGGGAATATTTAGTGAATGTATCAGGAATATTGGAGTGATCGACCCCTCGGCGTTAAGAAAAAAATTTGTTTAAAAATATGACATTTTGAAGAAACAATTTATCATTTTAAGTAAATGTTACATCCAAATATTTGGTATATATTTATAACCATCGGTGATCTTAATAAAAGTGGTTACAAGTCAAGTGTAATCAACGTTCGTTTTTTGGAGAATAACGTACGAAAAACAATTATCGCTGACCGAATCCTATTGAAATCAGCAGGGACCCACACTTGAAATCGATGAATTTCTCGAAAGGGAAATACGTTGCTGTTGAAAGGAAATTATACTTTTTTCATGTTTTTAAAACTTGAAGAAAATTGGTTGAATTTGGGAAAGTTTAATTAGCAATTTAAAAGTTATTACATTCTATGTTATTTGAATTAAAAACAAATCATTGAAATTTTAAAGGCTTTGATTAAACAAAAAGTTTTATTATCACAATTTTTGGCGATTATAAATTTTGTCAGTTTAAAATAAAATTTGAATTCTTTAAGTTTCAAGGTTCTGGAGTAGATTCTTTTTTATTTTTATTATTTCCCATTTAAAATTATTATTTAGTCTGAAAGTTTGTTTAGTATAATTAAGTTCATTCTCTGATTGTATAACAATTCGCCTAATTAGCTTGTGGGTCAAATTTTTATTTCGTTCTGTAATAACAATTTTTAATTCTAGAATTTCAGAAGCTTTTTTTAGATTTCAGTGTAAAATTGTCAAATCTTAATCGCTTCGAATTTATAATTATTTAAATTCAAAAGTTTGTAATTTTTAATTTTTGAATTTTGAACGCTTTTAAGAATAACTAATTTTTAATGATCTTATCTTAAAAGATTCAATTTTTAAGGTTTTGACATTGCCCTATTTTCTGAATGTTTCAACTGAAATCATTCAATTTCCTGATTCTTCAATTGAAAAGAAAATTGCGTGAAAGGAAAATGTATTTCTTCAGAAACTGTGGGAACTAATTTGGAGTTATTTTTTGCAGTACAGAAATAACTCAAAACAAAAGATTTGTATCTTTCTTACCTTTTTCTGTTGATGTTCATCTCTTGTATTTGATACCTTTTTTTTGGGGGGGGGGAGAGTGGATATGGGTTCTTTATAACTATCTTTAAAATCTTGGCGCTGGTTTGCATTTTTCCTTTAGCTTGTTGCCACCAGATTAGGGCAAACTTCTTTCCTCTTGAACCCATTTCGATGTCATCACATTAATATTTACTATTTAAAACCAATTTAACTGTTGCTTTCACGAACTGTGATGATTGAATTTTAGGGCAAACAACGAGAGCGCAGGCAACGACGCCACATTTTTTTTGCGTTAAAATTTAAGAGCGTTAAGAGAAAATTCAAAAATTCTGCAGAAAATATGGAGCTTTAAAGGAGACATAAGTAAAACTCAAGAGTATAGAGGCAAGACCTTCAATGTAGGGGCTGAAGCTTATACAGAAACAAAATAGAATGAAAATATCTTTGGGAGTGGCTTCGTAGGAGCTAGTAGAATAAACAGCCGTAAAGTAGGGGCAATTCTTCCACTTGAAGCGCCAAAGTAGGGCCTGTATTTCGACTCGGGTTCTTAAAAAAATCTTTAAAAACTTATATTTCGCAACCTTAATAAATCTGCATTTTGTTTTAAAATTTTTTCAAATCTTTTCAAATTTATCATTGCTTGTCAATGTTTGAATATCTTCAAAGCCTATCAAGGAAAGGCTACATATTGAGCAAAACCGAAAATTGTCTGGGCACGAGTTAATTCATTAATTTCAAATAAATGTAAAGAAATGGTATTTTTTAGTATTTAAATTTAAAAATGGACGACTTACACCAAGGAATTAAAATCTATTTAGAACGGTAAATTTCTTAAAACTTTTTATTAATCTTGAAAATTTTTTCGAAATTGTTTAGAGCTCCTGAAAATTTCTTGGAATTTTTAAAATTACGCTGAAATTGTTTCAAACATTTCGAGACTTCTTGAAGTTATAAGGAGCTCTTAAAAATTTTTCGGAATTTGAAAACTACCTTTAAATATTTAAAATTCTTGAGAATCGCCTCAAGTTATTAAAATCTATTAAAAATACCATAACCTTTCAAATTATATTAATTAATTAACAAGGCCCGCGACTATACTCTGCGGCTGTATTCAGCAAACTTCAGTAGCAGCGATGGGCTGACTACGCACTACCAACTACTACTAAAAGTCTCCGCCCACCAAGTGAGGCCATCATAATACAGTCAGACGGCCGTCACAGTGGGATGAAATTCAAAATAAAGATTCAAAATAGCATGTCGCTGGCAGTTCTTAAACGATTTTACGTTTTTTTGTTAACAAAATTTAGCTTTAAATTTCGAAGAGGTTTATGTGGTCTCATTTTTTAATCTTTTTTGTTTAAACTTTTATGTTAATGCAAATAGTCAACAAAATGTCGATTTTTTTTCGTTTTTTTGTTTATCTTCGTGAACAATTTTTTCCTATTATCAACATTGCCAGACTTTATGTACAAGCGTAGGTAAAAGAAAAAAAGTTATGCAATTGGTAATTTATTTGCTATGAAGAAATTAATTTAACAAAAAGTCTCGACTATGGATTCTTGGTTTGCAAAGTCATTTTTTGGGTCAAAATTACTCGCATTCGTCGAAAAAATAATACTTGATCATAAAATTTTGTCATCGGATATTTTTTAATAATTCTATGAACAAATTATATAAATAAGTGCCTAGTGTGAACATTTAAATGCAGAAAGAAATCGCTTTTTCTCTTGATTTTCCTCAAATTGTTTCGAAAGTTATGTTCAGTGATAGAAAATTATCATCCGATATTTTTTATTAATTTCATAAACAAATTATATAAATAAATTCCCAGTGTAGATATTCAAAGGCAGAAATAAATCGTTTTTTCTCCTAATTTGTCTCAGATTATGTCACCAGTGATGCATAAGGATGGGAAAATATTATCCAATATTTTTTGATTAATTTTAATACTATAATTATAATTATAATAATTGTTTTGTTTTTCGTTCAGTATCTATACTTTTTTGAGATGATGAAAAAACTGTGATAGGCTTTTGTAAACAAACAATTTGTCTATTTTCAGTGAGGGAAGAAATTACTGATACCCGTGATAAAGCTTTTTTCACTTAATTCCTACATTTTTCTATGTGAGAAGTTTTTTCGTGATATATCTGATTTTGTAAATTAATTTTAGAGTGCTTTCACGATTTTAAAAATACTTCAACCTTCCGACATGCTAATATTCATTTTCAGTCAATAACTTATTTTGAGGGTAGCTTTTAGGTGATAGTGGTTCATTAAAAATTAATATTTGCAGCCCTGGGAAAACCAAATAAGTCCAAGATAATTCTGTTCTGATTAATATGGTTTACTTCTTAAATTTGTGGCATTGGTTGTACTGGTTGCCAGCACAACCAACCAAAGTTCAGTTTTTTGAAAAAATAAAAAAGCCTGAACCTATGGTATAAAGAAAACTTTTAACTTCTATCGTAAAGTTGCAAGTCAAATAGACTTTGAAAAACCCACACCATCTTCGAAACTGAAATTTTGGTTGCTTCTGAGCATAAGTAAAACGCCTCTATTTATTTATTATGGGACAGATCGAACAACAATACTTCACTTTTTTAAACAGATTAAACACGTAGACAAAAATTGAGTTTGATATATTCCGTGAATCTATAAATTCTTTGCATTATGATGATAGAATCAAATTGTTTGACATTGCGCTGTTTTAGGAGTAAAACAACAAACCATGATGCGTACATTTATTCCTATTTATCAGGAAAGTTTTATTTTTTAAGGCAACGAGTTTTATCTTATTACATTACATTAAATTATAAATGGCTTATGAGAAAAAAGACAATATTTTTAAGTACTTCAAAAATATGGGCATAACTGATGAACATTATAAAATGACCTCGATAGAAAGAAGAACGATGATTTCCATGCTTTTAATTCCATAGAAAAGGTTGCCCAATGAAGTAATTTTAAGAATTCTGGAAGAATGTCCCAAGTGCAACCAGTTAGAAAAATTAAAACCATTGCTAAACAAGAATCAGAGTGTCACTAATCCGCACAACTACCGTAGTTCACCGGGGTTTACGCTAGGCTCTGGTCGGAAATATGCAGCCAATGGTGTTACGGCACGCAAATGATGACCACCATATTCTTCTAATGACCCGTCTTCTGCATGTACTACACACATTATATTTCTAGCATTAACTAGTCGACGATAAATGCCAAGGTGATCCCATGCAAGGATCAAATCACCATTTGCTATTACAGATATACGCGCATGATAAGGACATATAGTGTAGTCGTCCTCGGATACCGCGAGGTGAAGACCAGGAACTTCTTTGCAATCAATTTTCAACCTTGTATAACCTGCAAGGTCTCTTATTTCACTCTCATCGTAACGGTGTATACAAACTGAAACATCGAAAACAAATTTTTATATTAATCAAACATGTAATTATTTAATTACCATATTATACAAAGAAGGGATGTTACTAATGGGATATTCCTTCCTAGAAACTTGAATTTCTTATTTCTTAAAAAAGTGGGATGTCACGCATTCATAAAACTAAAATGTTATCCAACGTTTTTAGAAAATGCACCATAAGAGTCTCGGTGGACGGTAAGGCCGCAAAAAAATCAAATGAAGGTTATTCTGTATAAAGGACCATGTTAGAGTTTCTTTGTCCAAGTAAGTCACTTAGAGAACGAAAACCTCAGGCTATTTCCTCCTTCAAAGATGGCATTAACATAGCCTGTTCATATCTTGAGCAATTTGTTATAATAATCAGACAATAGTAATTTGGTGATTGTGAATTCTCTCTTGTTAAAGCTCCTTCGGCTTTAACGAACACATTCTCATCACGTATCTCATGCTTTGCATTCGAGTTAATTCTCTAAATTTCATATCATTCCCATAAATGTATATTATAATAATTCATAACTTACATTGGTATTAAAACAGGTGTAGTTTAAATGAAATACTGTGAAATTGTTGCATGAAAAAATGTAATTTTTGGATTTTCCATTATTTTGTATACTGTCAAAATTTGAATTTTTGATTCTTTAAAAAAAATTTAAAAAGTGGTTATGATAATCTTGTACGGCCTTTAGAAATAAAACTTTTTCAGATAGTCCGTTATTTGATTTAAAAGGTTCATTTTCGTGTGTTTTTTAGAATTTTGTAAATGCTTTAAATCTGGTAAGTTTTGGTTTGATGAAAAAAATCACCAGGATAAATTGTTTGCATTTCGAATGCTATAAACATCCGCACAGAAAATTTTGGAATTTTTTGAATTTAAAAAAGATGGTCTGAAAAATATTAAAAATGTGCCCACTTTTTACATTTTTATCCAAAATAGCTTGCTAATGAACTAGACCGTTTCCTCTTACCATTATCAATTTCAAAATTTTTACTTTAGTTCGCAACACTACTTCGTAACTCTCCTTTCAGAGTCATTTTTTGGCTTTTTTTCTACTATCCTGTGCAACTAGCTCTCTCTCTCTCTCTCAAATCTTCTAGCTTCTTCATCCATTCATCCCTCTGATCATTTTTATTCAGAATCCATTTAATCCTCTCTTCTGTACTATCTCTTCTGTACTTCATCCCTTCCTCTATTTCCTCCCACCTTGTACCACTCTCATGTATACCACATTCGTGACTCTTTTCATATCTCTCCTCCTCCCATTTTGAACGCCCCACATTACCACTCCACTCTTTATCCATGACCTCGCGGGCACACGCTTATCTAATTTGACTTCCCTCTCCCCTTCTTAGTTCCTCTTCGAAGTTCCAGGCTCTTTTCTCTTGCCTTGCCATCATTTTTTCTCGTCCTATTTCTTCTCTCCACAGATTACCTGGGAAACTTCAGCTCACTCCCAAAACCCATCACAAAAATCGCTCATACAAACCTTCTATTCCCTTGTGTTCTTGCCATGCCCATATTTCCACCAATAGCTTAACACTGACCATACTAATACATCAAATATCCACACACTCGTCTTCCAATCAATCTTGAACCTGCTTTTTCCTATACCCCATACTTGATCCATTACTTTACTCGCGCATTTTATTCTCTTTCTCACCTGCAGCTCGCTTCTTCCTCTGGTTTCGAACCAAAATCCTAAGTAACAAAACTCATAAACCAACTCTACCACCACGCCATTTATCTTCCATTCATACTCTAAGCTACCCCTTTTATTTCTGAAACACATAATATTTTATTTATTTCTGAAACACATCATGCTAGTGAATACAATTTGCCCGTTCCTAATGCTCTCCCTCCTTTCCCTTTTATCTTCAACTTCTCCTGTAAATCTGCGAAACGAAAATTAAACAGATGTGGCCTCAAAGGACACCCTTGCCTGAGCCCCCTTCCTGTCCAGAATTCCTCGCCTTTCTTATCCCTTATCTTCATCCTTATCTTAGTATCCACAAATATTTCTTTTACCCTCTCTACGAAACCTTCGTCTACTCCTCTCTCTTTCATTGCTGTCCATAAGATCCTCCTGTTAACTAAGTGAAATGCTGCCTTAAAGTTTATAAACAATGCGATTAGCTTCCCATTCTTCCGCCCTAGGTTCCTATTCACTAGATAGTTGAATACGTAGACGTTATCTATGGTACCCACCCCTTTCCTAAACCCGTTTGGTTGTGCAGTATCCTTCCCTTCTCTTCCACCTGTCTTTCCAACCGCCTTCTAAGCACTTCCGCATAAATTTTATACCCCACGGACATGAGTGTGATACCTCTATATTCCTCCACATTTTTGCCTTCTCCTTTCTTAATGAACGGTACTACTAGCCCTGTCTTCAGCTCCTCCGACCACCCTTCTCCTCTCTACACCTCGTTGCAAATCCTCCATATCACTTCCCTCACCCCTAATCCTCCTTATTTCAGCGCTTCATTTTCCAGACCATCTTTCCCTGTTGCCTTGTTTCTTTTGAACCTTGCAATCGCCTCATTCACCTCATCCCCAATAATCTCGTTTTCAATTTCCTCGTCCCCATCGACTACTTTTCTTCCTTCTCCCTTTACCCTATATTCCACTCCTCCTAGCTGCCCCTTGAAGTGCTTCGTCCATTCTTTCATTCCTATTTCTTCGTTTTTACCTTTATTTCCTCCTCTTTCTCTATTTATCACTTCCCATTCCCTCCCTTATTTTACCGCCTTCTCAACCTCTTCCATATACCTTTCTTTCTCCATCTGTCTTTTCTCCTTTATCATTCTTTCGTGCTCCCTCTTCCTCCTGTTGAGTTTTTCCTTTTTCCATTTCCCCTTTACTGCATTTCCTCACATTCTCATTCATCCTCACCTCTTCCCTTACCTTATCTATCGCAGCTTTAAGTTTTTCTAGCAATGTGTCAACTTCTTCCTCTTCACGACCCCTTATTTCCTTGTTTTCTATTTTTTCTCTAAAGTCTCTCAACTCCCCCCCCCCCCAAATTCCCATTTTTACTCTACTTTCTCTTTTTTTTCTTCCCTTTCCCTTACTGCCCTTTGATCGACCACCTTTCATTGTCGCGATTACCGGAAAGTGTTCTGAGCCTATCACGCTGCCCACTTCCATTAAAACCATCAGCCTCCTTATTCTTTCTTCTCCCAGAATGTAATCTATTACGGTGGGCCATTACCGACATCCTATATTCAACATCTTCATCCCCTTTTGTATCACCGTTACAAACGAACCATCCCGCCTCTCCCAGTATGTTCAGTAGACTCATACCCTACTGATCCGTTTCCATTTGTTTCGATTTTCTTATAAGCACCTCCTTTTCTCTATCCCATACTTGTCCCCCTTTTTCCTCGGTCCATGCATTTAAATCCCCTCCTATTAAAACCATCCTCTCCTCTTTCTGCTCTGTCCATTTTCGTTTTGTCCTCCATCCTCCCTCTTCTCCTCTTCTGTACGCGCACACTACATCCACAACAACTTTTCATAATTTTATTCTTCTAACCAGTGTTCCCTCACTTTCTTTTGTATACGCTCTCTTTCCTTTCTCTACCACTAGTTCTTTGTTTACTCCTGACACCATTCCACCCATTCCTCTCCCTTTCATGTTCTCTTTTTTTGCTACTTGCATCTTCCACTCATATGATGTTGGTAATACCCTTTTTAAGCATTTCCACTATTTCTCATCCACCCATGTCTTACGCATCATTATCACATCCCATTTCTGCACTTCTCCCCAAGATGCTTTGTCCTTGTCTTTTAATCATGACACGTTCAAGAGCGCCACTTGCACGTCGCTCTTTTTGTGCTTATGTCCTTTATCTTTCTCACTCAGGTCCTCTTGCCCTTTTAAAACCCCCCGTGAGCCTTACATTCCCCTTTTCGTGCTCATTTCCCCTTCATTCACTATCAGTTTCCTTCCCTGCCTCAGTTCTTCTATTTCATCGTCCCAAATCCATATCTCTCTATTGACTCATTTCCTATTTCTGTCAATTCTTACCCTATTACCTTTACACCTCTCAGTCCATACCTTTTGCTCGATTAACCACGTTCTTCTCTTTTCCCGCCACGTCAGATCATCTTCTATTCTTTCATTTCTTCCTTTCAAAAACTTCTTTTTCTCCATAACTTCATATTTGTCCTGCTCACTCCCCAAGTTCACTAAAAACATACATTTTCTGTTCTCTTTATTCCCTACTAGTCTTCTTATGCCTTCCACTCTGAGTTGCGCGATGATGTCTCTCATCACCTTCCTAATCTCTTCCTCTGCCCTTTCACTGTCTACTATCAAACCCTTCACTATTATGTTCTTTTTCCTTTTCTCTCTCTCTCTGTCTTCCCCTTCCATTCTTCTTTCAACATCAATCAGTCTCAAGCGCCACCTTTCATTTTGATCGGGCTTGATCACCTCACATTCTCTCTCTTCTTGCATACTTCCTTTCTCTCCCACCTTAGACTCATTCCTTTGTTCTGATTAACTCACTCTCTCTTCTAGCAGTTTCATGTCCTTTTTCCTAACCTCCTCATTCTCTCACTACCTACTTATTATACTTTCCAGTTTATTCCACACCTTTTCTTTCTCTCCTTTCCATAATTGGTCCCATTCTTCCCACTTTTGTCTCACTTTTCTTAGCTCGTCTTTTACCTCTTCCCCTTGTTTCTTAATATCATTCAGTCTTCCAAATGTGTCATCTAATCTTCGGAAAGTCTCCTCTATAAATCCTTTTATTAGAGCTTTTGACTTTAGGAACATATCCCCTTCATCCTTATTTCTCTCCAGCATTCTTTTTTTGTCTTTACCTTTTTCAAGTAATTGCCCATCTCTGCCTCTTCGCTCACCTGCTTGATTTTCCTCTATCATCCCCCGTTTTTTCTCCTTCGCTATTGACGCTCTCGCAGCCAAACGAACCTAACCTCAAAATCAACTTTCGTCAACTTCTTTATTTTCCGTTTAAATTTTCAGGTTCTATCACTACCTTCATTCACACTTGCACTTTCACCGCAGCACTCTCATTCACCACATCCTCACCGTACTCACTCATTTTTTTACTTCTCCTCAGCCAAAAAATGATCGCACTCGAAAAACACCGTGTATTCTCTATCAGTACTGGAAACGGAAGCCCTTAAAAATAAGACTAATTTTTAGTTGAAAAAAGCGAATGTTAAAAACATAAATTAATGAAACAAAATCTATTTTTTAAATATTCAAAATTAATAAAACTGTCTTGAAAAATATTCCAGTATACCAATAGTAATAATTTTTTGCGGAAAAACGGATATTCCAAAAAAATTAAGGAAAATTTCATTTGTTATTGTTGAAAATGAGTTGACTAATCTTTATAAGGATTCCTTTAAGCAATATAACTAATTTAATGTAAAAAATACGAGAATGCACTTCGCAAAAGGTCGATTTCGTGAAAAATTGACGCTTTTGTTTTAACGAGTAGTTTTCAGGGACAAACTTCTGTATTGTCCTTTCACGTTATCCTAAACCATAGAAAATTAATCCAACAACTCAAAAAAGTGATTTTTCCTAATGTATTTTACATCAAAAACTTCAAGTCAAAATCGGCATCTGTTTAAATAAAAAAAATAAATAAAAATGAGTAAATTTGTGTTTTGGGATTCGGAAAGAAATGTGGGGGTCTTCGGCATATAAAAAAGTGTTTTTAAGGCACCCTATTTCACAGCATAAAAAGCTCACGGAACAGAAGAACTATAGCGATTTTTCAAGAAAAAAGGGCAATAAATTATTTAAAATGAAATTCATGTACATACCATATTTCTGAAATTTCTAGTCAAAATCTAGCATCTGCACGTCGTTTATAAGGGTTTTTAGTCCAATATTTTCGTGTGTACCTCCCAAAGATCTTCCACGTAAAACCGACAATACATTTTTTAGCTGATAATGGTCAAAATAATTACGTGCAGAAAAGTTCAATACATGCTTCCAACCCCATAATAATTTTGAAACCTCCAAAAATCTACCTCTAGTACTCTTAACGTAACAGATCCAAAAATTCTACTCATAAAACGAACAATAATTTCTTCACCTAATAATGGTCGTAAAACTGACCTCCAGAAAAGTCCAAACTATACTTTAAACTTCACAAGAATATTTGGAAAGCTCTAAAATCCATACACAGTAATCTTAGCATAACAGGTAAATTCTTTGCATGTCCGAAGATCCTAAAAGTAAAACAGCTTATAAATTAAAAAATTAAAAATAGACCCACAGTAAGCTTCAAGATTATTCTAGGCTATGTTGCTAACGCCGTAAAAATATTTAAAAAGTCCCAAAAATCAATACTTAGTACTCTGAACGGAACAGGTCCGAATATTCTCCATGTATAACAGCCACAAAATTTTATAAATGATAAGAGTCACAAAAATAAACCTACGAAAACTCGAGACTATGTGAAAACACCAAAATAATATGCATAAATGCCAAGAATCCACCCCTGGTCTTCTTATTGAAACAGATCCGAAGATTTTCCACGTAAAACAGAAAATAAATTTTTTAATTAAAAATTATCACAACGCTTAATTTCAAAAAAGTTCCAAATGTATTCCGAACCCAAAATAATATTAAAAATTCCTAAAAATTTACACCAAGTACTCTTGAATAAACTGTTCCGAAAATTAATTTGTGTTTGAGAGTACACACATATAAAAAATGAAAAAAAATTTTAACTTTGGGGGGCCAACATCACGAAGGTAATCGAATCTAAAAACTTTCGAAAATCCCAGTCCGTATAAAAAACTTCTTTCGGATTCAAATTTATATACTCAAATTGTTTCAGATTGTTAGGTTACCAAAAAATTGTTTGTTCTTTTTATACCATTTTTCTTTTTAAGAAAGCGTGAATAAAACCTCAAATTGTATGTAGTTTTTAGATGATCTTAAACACTGATGATTTCATCTTGATTATTTTTTCAGAAATCCTGGTCAATTGTTATTTAACCAATTTTTTAAAACAATTTTAATCATTATTACCAAATTCTTTTCAATAGATTAGTCATAGCCCCTCCAAGGAAAGTAACACTTTTTCGTCTTTTACAGATTTTTCGTATAAAAAACTATTTTCAATTTAACGTTACAAACAAACGATTATTACACCAAATTTAATTATTTGCATAAATAGATTTTTCATTTATTTTTCAATAGACACCCAGTTAAACCAATTGCTTATGCAATATTTTTCAATGCAGGTTTGAAAAGTAAAGTCAAATTGACAAAAGAATTAAGTTTCAACGAAAAAAAAAATTGACATAAGGATCTAATACGAGAAATTAAATACATTAATGGATTTTTCAGGGAGAACGTAATATTAAAAAGTTTATCATAATAGGCAGTTGGTTAAATATTGGTTAAAAGCCGCTTATAATTGTGGCAGTAAAATTTGGCAATAACTTAAAAATTGTTACGAAAATCGGTGATTAAGTAATGACTCTTCTAAATTACAAAAGAATCTATTTTCTTCATTAGGTATGAGAGGAAAAAGAATCAAATTCAGTATCTCAAAAAGTAAAGGGTGCTTTTTTAACGTTATTTTTTTAAATTGAAATAAAGCGCAAAAAAATTCGTCAAAAACAATTGTGGTTTGCTTATTTTTGTAGCGTATGGTATCTAATTTAATCTTTGAAAATAATTTCCAACAAATGTCCACCGCGACCGCATTCAATAAATTTTATCCGATCGGACCAATTTTTGGTCACTTTTCTAAGAACGTCTAGATGAATCACTAATTTCAGTAGTTGGAATATTTCCTAATAAATAAAGTTTAATAAAACGACGCGAGGATGTAGAACTTTTTATTCTGTTAAAACGAAAAGAAGACTGTATTGAGAAATTGTTGACGCGACCTAGGCAGTTTTCATTTTAAAAATACTGCCTTGTAGTTGTTTTAACAAATTTAGGAAAAATAAGGATTTTTTCTCAATCATCAAATTATAACGCATAAATATGGCATTAGTATGAACCAATATATTAAATATTTATGTATGTTCAGAATCCTCATGGACTACTTTTAAACAGAGTTCTGTTTTAGATTTTAGAAATTATGTTGAACGTATATTATCCCGATTTTCTATCAAAAATTTTAATTATTTCGCAAAATCCGTCAAATTATTTGGTTTGAATAAATGTAAATAACAAATATCGAAGCATACAAATTCAATTAGCGAAAAGTATTACTTAAGATTTTGACTAATTTAGAACTTTAAAGCATTTAATTGCTTAATGCAACTAAATATATTTACTCAGGACTATATATAATAATTTTTTAAAAAGTTATAAAAATGGAAAAAGTGAATAATAGAAAATATTAATAAAGCAAAGTGATGTTGTAACATTCTTAAGTCTATTAAAATAATAAGTAGGTTATATTGTGAAAGCGTAAACGTGACGTTACCCACCTGAATTTAGAAACATTGCCTTCTGATTATTTAAACAAAGTTTAGAAAAATAAGACTCCGCACGCGCTACTTTTCAACAAAGTTCTGTTTTCTTTTTTTCAAATTTTTTTAGCTGCATGTGTTTGCCTTCTGATTGTATCAACAAAGTTAGGAAAATGAGAATGTTTTAAATTACAAATTGTTAATGGGTTATCAATTAGGCATGCATATTTAGGGTCCTCACACGCAAGTTTTAAACAGAACTCTGCCTTTGATTTAAGAATTTATTGAAATTTGCAATTGTTTTACAGATTAATAAAAAAGTTCAAATAATAAATAAATATTATGATAAATTATTTCGATGCATAATAATTGTTTTAAAGATTTAAGAGAGCTCATGAACTAATACAAATCCTATTTATAGGTTTTACTACACTTCAAGGAAAATTAAGACATTGGATAAATTCATATTGACAAATGAAGAATTTATTTTTTTCTATCGAAAGGTATCTTGCGGCTCTAGATACATACAGTAGTATTGAAGACGACCCAGATAACTTCAAAATCATGAATATTAAATTCTTATATTGAATATTTTATATATTGAGAGTATTTTTTGCATAGAACGAAAAATTCTTTTAAGCAAATAAATACAAGTGCAATGCAATGTAATAATTATTCCTTTGAAACAATTTTCTACTTTTTATGAACAATTATTTAAATTTAATAATGAAATAAGACATTTCCTTCAACTAAAGAAATATGTGTTTATGTAAACAAAATATTGCATTTGTCTGAAAAAATACTTCATAAATATGCATTCAGCAACTATTTGTATTCGATAAATATATTTTTGCCTGACTTAATATTCTTTTGAAATAATTAATTATTTCTTTTATTGAGAGAAACCTAGAGGCTTGTTTCAATTATGGGGAAATATATGATTTACATACGTCCTGAACAATTCAAATGATCATTTACTGTTATATTATTTTCAATTATCATTTATTTATACAGAAAATAGAGAAAAAGAATTAATTTCTTTAAATCAACAAAACGTGTGTCTGTTTCAGATCGTAAATATTTCAGGGTACAAATATTTTCGTGATGCTAAGAAATAAGATTCAATTCAAAGCATTTAATTGATTCCAAATATATTTTTTCAGTGTCCATGCTAATATTAACAATTTGATTTTAGATTCAATATACATTGTATATTAAAACATTGAAATTCATATAAAATTCAATATTCGAATTTATATTTAATTTCATTAACATGCGTGTAACGTCATTTGCATATATTTCATATAAAGTCAGCCAATATTTTTTCTAACAGTGAAGCTGAAAAGACGAATTGAATGAAAGATATTTAAATTTTCAAAAAAAAGTTTACTCTTAAGAAAGGATGACTGACCTACCATTAAAGATGAATGTTTAAAAAGGCGCATTTTTATTAAAATCTTGGAATTCTTCAAATAAAATTATGACTTTAACTACATCGTTTAAATTTCAACATATAAAAATTAATTTTTAACGTAAAATAAAAAATTTCATTTTTAGGTAGAAAAATTAATTTTCAACATAAGCAGTTAATTTTCAAGATAATAGTTAAATTTTAATCAGCGAGGTATATTCCGCAAATAAAATAAGTGTTTAACAGAACAGTTCGACTTTCAATTAAGTAGTTAAATTTTTCCGAAAAAATACGTTTATAACTAAATAATTTTTCAAGAAAATTTTCTACCGAATTGTTGGATTTCGAAGCCAAAAAGAGGAATTTTCGCGAGGCCGTTGATTTTCAACTTGATTATTTAAATATTTGAGAAAAATGTCAATTAACAACTAACTAATCAAACTTCTAATTAAAATTATGAACCTTTAACAGCCAAAATAATTTTTTCACGAAGCTATTGAACTTCAAACCAATTAGTTGAATTTCATTCAATCAAAAAAGAATTCTTCTAAGCGAAAAATATAATAGTTTAAATTGCAATCAAGAATTATTTTAACTTAAATAAAGTTAAAATAGTGGAGAGGCCTTAAAGAAGATTGAAAAATATCAAACAAATATTTACATTATTGAACAAAGATATATATTTTTAGTATGCAAATATTATTTTTCAACAAAAACAAAAAATAAATTTTAAACGAAGAGAGTCAATTTTTAAGAAAGTAGTTGAATCTTCGACCCGAAAGATGAATTTTTAATCTAGAAGATTAATTATCCACAGAAAAAATTAATTTTTAACAAAATACGTGAATTTCCAGAAAAAGAAATGAATTCATAACTAGAATGATAAATCATTAATGAAAAGAAATTTCAGTTAAACATTTTCACAAAAAAAGTTTACTCTTAAGAAAGTATGACTGACCTACCATTAAAGATGAATGTTTAATCGAAAAAGGCGCATCTTTATTAAAATCTTGGAATTTTTCAAATAAAATTATGACTTTAACTACATCGTTTAATTTTCAACATATAAAAATTAATTTTTAACGTAAAATAAAAAATTTAATTTTTAGATAAAAAAATTAATTTTCAACATAAGCAGTTAATTTTCAAGATAATAGCTAAATACTCAATCAGTGAGGTATATTCCGCAAATAAAATAACTGTTTAAAAGAACAGTTCGACTTTCACTTAAGTAGTTAAAATTTTGCGAAAAAATACGTTTCTAACTAAATAATTTTTCGAGAAAATTTTCAACAGAATACATGAATTTTCTACCGAATTGTTGGATTTCGAAGCCAAAAGGAGGAATTTTCGCGAGGCACTTGATTTTTAACTTGATTATTTAAATATTCGAGAAAAATGTAATAGTTTAAATTGCAATCAAGAATTATTTTAACTTAAATAAAGTTAAAATAGTGGAGAGGCCTTAAAGAAGATTGAAAAATATCAAACAAATATTTACATTATTCAACAAAGATATATATTTTTAGTATGCAACGATTATATTTCAACAAAAACAAAAAATAAATTTTAAACGAAGTGAGTCAATTTTTAAGAAAGTAGTTGAATCTTCGACCCGAAAGATGAATTTTTAATCTAGAAGATTAATTATCCACAGAAAAAATTAATTTTTAACAAAATACGTGAATTTCCAGAAAAAGAAATGAATTCATAACTAGAATGATAAATCACTAATGAAAAGAAATTTCAGTGAAACATTTTCAAACAAAAAAAAACCAATTTTGAAAAAAAATCTAAGTTTTTTACAAAAAAAGACAAACTGAACAAATTTTCTAAGAAAGAATAATAAATAAACATTAGAGGGAAATATCTTGAAAATAATCTCTCTCTGCTCTATCAATGAATTTTTCTGTTTGTGTGGGGGGGGGGGGAGAAAGTGCTGATGGAAAAATATGGGTAATTCCAAATTTTTCTTTTACGCTCTCCAATACGAATCATTTTTCATTAATAAATAAACCTTTACAAGTCATTTGTTTCAAGAAAGTTTCAAAAAAACGAATTAAGTTTTTTGTCGTTTTGAAGAAATTTGAAGGCGACATGTATGAACATTGAAAGATAAAAAAATTTCTAAAACATTTTTAGACCACCCTACTCTGTATTTGACTTTCGTATTATGGAAAAATACGTTTAGAGGTATTTGTTTACTATGATGGGTTTTCCACATTTTCACTTAAATCGATTAAGACCTTTTCTAAAATATTCTTTTTAGTCTAAAAATAAAAATATCAGTTACACGTGTCTAAATTAAATGTGTATTTGACCGAGAAAAAGAGATAAAAATTATCAGATTTTCTTTAATAACTCGTTCTCGTTTATACTTGTTAATTTAGTTTCAACATTTGACTTTCCATCTATCTCTGTCAGTATATCTTTAAACTTTTTGTTTGCACATCTTCCAGAATTGAGTAGAGTAAACAACATCATCTTATAATAATTTTACAAAGTTTCGGGACATTTCAAAAGCGCTTTCAATGACCTTATTGTTCTTCAGTCAGAGTACTTAACGTTTATTTTAAGGTAAACATGATCATTACATTACAGTAAAAGAATAATTTTGTGGACTGATATTAAAAGTTTAACATTATCGCAGCAGATGTGATCCTCAAACAATCTGCTCAGCACTCATTTTAGTAAATCAAACAATCTTGTCCCACTTTTTCATCTTAAGCTTCTCACAGAAAATTTAAAAATTGTCCAAATTCTAAAATAGTACAATTTATTTTTGACATAGACTTCTGAGGGAAAATATTAATTTTTATATTCTCATTTACGAGAGAAACCATTTTGTCAAGTTTTCTGGTGCATGAAAAAAGATTAAAAAATTATCCTGATGGCGTTTTGTATTTATATCAAAATTAAAATACTGATATGCATTTCAACATTTCGAAAGTCTCAAAAAATATATAAAATAAATATATTTTTTTCTGACACGTTAAGGAATTTGTATCCAAATTTTTAATGAATATAAAACATACTTGGAAGCTATCCAGAGGCAATTTTTCGATTAGCCAACATTCAAGAACTTAGCCCGATTTTAAATCTATGTAATTTCTGTTTTTTATAAAACCTTATCTTAACTTTAACCTTTTTTAGGAAAAAAAGGATGCATTTTTTCCATTTTTTACTAGCAAAAAAACGTTTGTAATGTTTAAAGGAGCTAGTAGATTTAAAAGAATTGAAATGAAAATGATGTGTATTTGTATTTTCTTCAAATTGAGCCAAGAGGACATTTTTTGTGAGCCTTTCTAAAGCGATGAAAATTTTTTTGCAAAAAAAAAACCCTTTTTTTGAACGCTGAATATCTTGGAATCTAAGCATTACAGACAATATAACTCCGAAGAGAAAAATGTTTGTTTTTACCTGTAGAATAAGAATTTGCAAAGAAAAACAATTTTTGAGAAAAAATGTTAGAAATCTTGGTGCAATACTTGTTGATCGACAGGCTAAATAACCTACATTAGGATATTTTCAACACGCGTTGGAAACTAACTATACAGTTTTGTAGAATTGACTTTCTTAGAACCAAACTTTGAACGAACAGAATGAAAGACTATGGCCTAATGTCTGTGAAACACAAATTAGACAAAAATTTTCATTATCATTATATTGAAAAAGACATTAATTTTCATATTTCTTCTTATTTTTTCTGCATTGTTTTTTTACAGAAAGAATCGCTTGCATAAAGTGAATGCTGAGCGCAGAGCGCGAGTGTCGCAATGATAATTCAATCGTCAAAACCGAAGGAGCTTTGAGGACCGTCTTAAAAAAAACCATTTCCATTTAACATTTATGACTGTAGTCTATTAAGGGTTTAAATATAAAATTCGTGATTAACACGCAAAAATACATAGTTATTTTGATTTTCAAATAAATCGAATTTAATCACTTTTCCATATCCAATCCCTCCATATATTCATATTATTACTATTGTTTTGTAAGGCCCTCGCTCCTGAAGTATCTTTAAAGTTCTCTAGCATAAGTCAATATATCGAAAATTCGCTAGGTATAAGCGTGTAAAAATGATTCTTTTGCTGAGGAGGGCTCAAAAATCACTGTCTGAATTAAATCACAACCAGCAATAACCCGCGGCTGCACCGGGATTTATTAGAAGTAATCGTATTGGTCTGGATATTTTGCCAGGGGAGAAGAAGACTACATAAAACCACCTCCTAAGTTCAGTCAGTTTTTTTACAGTAAATTTTGAAGGTAGGCATTCGACTATATCCATTAGATGCACACAATAATCTTATGCATAATGAATGTTATAATATTATATATTTACCAATAAACTTTATCAGGATTGCTAAAGCCCAGGCCAGTGTGAAAGCGGACTTCATTTGACAAAACTCCAGAAATCTGATTGATGTAGAAACTCAAGATCGTAATTTATCAGAAGAAAATTCTGTAATATATTCCTGGGTATATATACTAATGGCTATCGCGTGAGCTCTTCCTCTTTCGTGAGTCAGCTTTTTCTATATCAAAGCCATACAAATAGTATTAGTATGTACAATTGCAGAGAAAAATCTCTAAATGTTAAGGTTCGAGCTTAACATCCAAGTATGCTGAGTAATAGTTGACTCACGTGTCGCACTGATTTGACAATAGTGTCGTAAATCACAAAATGGTGCTAACATTCGTAAGGCTGAAAAGCAATGAGTATTTGAGCAGCTGTTTTTTTTCTTACAATATATGAAACGATTACCTTTCAAGAAATTTTACTATGACAGGAGACGGAGCATAAATATTAATTTGACGTAAGTAACAGAAAAAAATGACAAAAAACAATATACTTTTAAGAAGCATCGACTAAATCTAAAGAAAAACATTTGTTTTTATTAATACCAAAAAACAAACTTTTTTAAATTTAACGAACCCCGCCCTAGCTGCCGTTAAACAAAAAAGCCAAAATAATACGAAATAAAGTATAATCAGATTAGACAATTTTTTTAAAATGTAGCTTATATATTCATCAACAATGTAGTTTCCAGCAATCCTGAAAAAGATACCCCAGTTCAATTCAGGAACACCATACCAGCTGCCTCCAACTCAAATAACCAAATAAAAACTAATCATTCCAGACTCTTTTCCAAGACTCGAACTAAGTTTTCGACTGCGTCTGTAATATTTAGCAAACCCTAAAAAGAACTCCAGTTACATTTAACGAATCCCATCACAGTATTCCTTACATAAAACAGCAAAAAAACGTCAAATTTTAAATAGGCAATCCAGACACCTCCTGCAAAAATCCAGTTTATTTTCTCATCCACAAAGTATTGTGCAGCAACCCAGAAAAAACTAACCCTTATACATTTAAAGAACGCCATCCCACCTTTCTTAAACTAAAACAGCTAAATACGTTTTAAATAAGAGGGAATCATTCCAGGCAGTATCTCAAAACTCTAGTTAACATCACCATCACTGAAGTGATATACAAAAACCCACAAGAACTACGCCTAACCCATTTGGAGAAACCCTCCTCATATTCTCTTAATTAAAACAGCAAAAAGAAATTAAATAGCCAACCCAGACAGTTTCCCAAGCCTGTAGTTCGTCTCCTGATCCGCACAGTTATAATCAGCAATTACAAAGAACAAACCTCAGTACACTAAACTGATCCCTTATGACCTAACATTAACTAAACGTGCCAGAACTATTCTGAATAAAAAATAATTAGCACAGAAATATTCTCATGACGCTAATTAATATCGCTATCGCTACAGCAATATGCAGAAACCTTTCAAAATTACCCCTAGCATATTTACCGAACCACGTCTCAGCTGCCTTCAATTAAAACTGCCAAAAAAGCTCCCAATGAGAACTACTCACTCTAGTCTCTTTTTAAAGACTGTAGTTTATATTCTCATCAAGAAAGGAATGTAGCAAACCTGAAAAATTGAGACCCCTTAACGAATCCTATCTCACTTACCTGTAACTATACCAACAAAAAAAACCTGAAAAAATAACCCGAGACACTTTCACAAGAGTTTGATTAATTTCCAAATTGCCGCAGTGACATATAAAGCAACCCCCAGCAACAAACTCTAGCGTATTGAACGAAACTTATATCAGCTGCTAGTGAATAAATCAGACAACAAGTTAAAATAAAAAACAGACAGACATCTTCACCAGTCACATATCCAAAGTTCTCTTTCCGTTCCTTGTCCATTAGAGTGGTCCAAAATACGCTTTTTGAGCTACAAGGCAAGCCATCTCTCCCCCTAAGTTTAAATTTCAGGAAGAAATAAATCCGTTTTTTTTCGAAATTAAAATTCCAACACGTACCATCGAGTACATCAAAACGCCATTTCTTCTATTCTTGAACAAATTTATATTTGTGTAAAAATTTTTTATTTTCACAAGCAGTGTTTCTCCGATAGCTTTAAAAAACAAAATAAAATATAATACATACAATTATTTTTCTAACTGCACAGCGTATACAAAAATGTGTTAAGAACTTTTAAATTGTTTGAAAATATACAATTTGGTGAAAAAATTATTTTTCCGAAAATATTTTAAATATCGTATTTCTTAAATTGAATATAGCATTGAATGACTTAAAGGAGTTGAAAATTCGGTTAAAACTGTCATGTAGTTTTTTGAACATGCCAACTTTAGAATCGTGGTTTTCGAATCAACGTAATATTGAATTTTTTCGAGTTGTAGTAGATTCTGCTAAAACCGTTACGTTATTCTTTATGTAATTAATTTTATTTTATTTCCTTTAAATTTAGTATAAATTGTTAACATCTGTTTTGACTTTTTTTTCAATAAATGATAAAAGTCATAACAACCGTATTTCGGTAATTATGCAACAAAAAGTAGCACAGGATACCAATTTGAGAACAAATTTGACTCTACATTTCAATTAAAAAATACGATTTTTTTTTACATTTTTGGAATAAATAATTGTTTTAATGAGTTACATTTATTCAAACCATTTTGAGATTATTTAAAATGTCATGCAAAATATTCGAATTGTCCATATAATTAAAATCTTTTTAATATCAATATTTTTTCATTTTCTCAAGACTTTTAAAGCTTTGTAATACGTAAAATAGAGAAAAGAAGAAATAGAAGGTAATTACATTTTTAGAGCGAAGATTTGAGATCATCTTGACAGGTGACTGACAGTTTGTAGACGACGCTTCACGTTGCACTGGATGAGAAAAAACAGTGTCTAAATTATGCATTTCCCCTAGATTTTCCGAATGAAACTGTGTGGCTAAAATTTTTTGAAAATCCCTTGAGCACCGATTTCGGTGTACAATGGAGGATCGGCGATTTTCGGTATGTACAAATAATAATTCTCGATGTAAAGAAGCTTTTTCTAATTATAATTTTAATAGTATCATTCCTCATAGTACGATTAATTAAACATATATTAATAACCGTGAAAAAATTATTGGGTTGATAATGTTTCCGTGCTCAGTTTGTGTACAAAATTTATCATTATTTTATTATTTATTATTTATCTATTTATTATTTTTCCATGTCTACTAAACTTTTATCGCTATGTTTTTCTTTACAAGCCTTCAAATTTTCTAGATTATTTTTAAAAAATATTCGAATCTTTCGAAATTTTTCCACATATTTTGTTAAAAATTTTTCTATTCTTCTCTAGAACCAAAATATAGTTATTTTGAAATTATTTCCAAAGTCCTAAAATATTTAAATTTCTTTTCAATTAATTTAAAGTTTCCTCAAAATTTTTAAAAAACCTGCAAAATTGAAAAACAGAATGTTAAAAATCTTCCGCTTTTTGAAATTAGATAGTGGAAAACTTCTAGGAAAATATATGAATTTATTTTTAGGGTTGTATAAATTATTCAAAAAAATTTATATAAATAAAAACGTTGAAGATTAAAGGCTTTGATAAGAGAATAAGGATTTTTTGAATTTCCAGCTTTAATAAAATAATATGAAGGCTTTATTAACTTAAAAAGTTCTCTGTTATATAAAAGTATGCACCTGACAGGGATTTAATAGTCTATTTCAAGCTAAAAAAAATATTTCGTTTATAGCAAACCCTTTATGTAATATAATTTTTTTCAATTAATGAAAATATAAATAAAAACAAATTTTCGTTAGAAATCCTTATCGTTCAAATAGTACAATTCCAGTCAAATTCGAAAACAAATTTTATTTTTTCAGTATTTTTATTTTCAAATTATCGACTTATACTTCAAGTTATGTATAATAAAAAGTCCTATGATATTTCAAAAAATTTAAAATCTTTTAAAAGCCATGAAAATTCCTTTTTATTGTAAAAAGTCTCTAAAATTGCTTGAAACCCTTTCAAATCATGTACTGACATCAATACAAAATTTCTCTGGGTATTTTTAAACAGCCTGGTACATCCAAAAGCATACGAAATATTTTCTAATCTTTTGAAAAATTTTAATGATTTTAAACATTCCTTGGCATTTTTAAAGATAGGGGAGACATCCATACAGTATATAATTATTAATTATAAGCAAACGTACAAAGTAAAATAATAAATGATAATTTTAGTGTAATAAAACATATCGTTTCTTAATTATTAATTACTTTAAGTGAATCATTCTATATACATTATTATTTCAAATAAATGATTATCTACTGTATGCTCATTATCCATGGTAGGGGAGTCTTCTCTACAATAAAATATTTCATCTTCTTTAAAATCTCTTGAATTTTTTAGAAACTTCTAAAAGCTCTCAGAAATTTCTCGAATTTTTACAAATTACCTGAAATCCTTAAAAATCTTTTGAACTTTTTTATAGCTCTAAGAGCTTCTAAAATTTTTTGGAAAATTTTAAAATACCATAACATCTACAAAATCTCTTGCATTTACTTCAAATTATTGAATATTTGAAATATATCCTAAAATATTTTAAATCCATACAAATCTATTCAAATTCCTTAAAATTGGATATATCTCACTAAAATTATTTAGAATCTTTTGAAAACGCTTAAAAATGGTTAAGTACTTTGGAATTTTTCTCATTTCCTTGAAACTTTTAAAAGCTCTTACCCGGATCACTTGAACTTGTAATGAGAAATAAGAAATTATATTTTGCGGTAAAAAAGTGCAAAATACAAAAAAATATTACAAAATTAAAATAATGCATTTTAAAAAGATATGCAAATTCGTTATCAATGACTTTTTGATAGTTCACTTAAATTTTCTTTTATTCCTAAAAATCAACATTAAAAATAAAAAAATTTTGAACAAAAACAGAAGCTATGAGAAAAAAATGTAAAAAAAGTTATTTACACAAAAAAGGAATACATCTGAACTTAGATTTTGTATAATGTTTGATCATTTTTAGTGTATGCCTCAAATATTCGAAGAGATTTTTATACCCATGGAGAAAATCTAGTAGAACCTTGAAAAATGCCCAAAGTCATATGAATGATGAAAAATTTAAGTCATTGTTGTTTAACTAATAATGATGGTAAAATCGTTGAATGTGGCTTTCGCGTTATTTTTTTCGCAGACCTCTAATAATAATAAGAAAATGATGATATTACCTCCTCGATAAAGGTTCAAAGAAATTTTCTTTTTTTTAAACGTAGTTTTTTTTAATTTGAAGAAACATTTATTTTAAATAAACAAAATGAAATAAACCTTTTTTTTTACATATTTCTTCAATTACATTACTTTTTACGTATACATAGTAAAAACGCATCGATCATTTTATCAGTATATGTGTAATGGGTTTTGAAATTTCGACAATTTTTTTCTATCTTTAATTTTTGTTGCTTTGAAAGGGTTGTTAGATGGTCATCAAAACGTTAATGAATTTTATAAAATATTTTTCGTTTCAAGATCAGAAAAGATAAAGAAAATGCAGACAAAATAAAAAGGGGGTTTGGATGTCGCCTAGTGCCCTTTTCTTCCTCTTATTTATATCTTAAAATTATTTCTAATCAAGAATGAGGAAAATTCAAAATTTCACACATATAAGCATATATAGTGCACAATAACCCCGCATTCTTGTACGTTCTCAGTAAATATTTTTGTTTGAACTACTCACATTATTTGACTTTGAACTTCTGGTATAGAACGTGCTACGATTAGTGTTTGCTACAAGAATTTACTGAGGAGACGATTTCTTCGTTCTTTCTACATCCACGTAAAGCGAAAAATAATTAAGATATTATGAAACTATAGCTTCTTTTATTCATTACCTATTTGTCTCCTAAAAATCCGTCAAATTTCTTAAATTTTCTTAAATGCCCTTAATATCACACCCGAACTTAGGTCATGAAATTGTTGCAGCTATTTCTTTCTAGTATATTAACTTATTATCATTTGCTTTAGAGGATCAATAAAAATTAAGGAGCACAACTTCAGGTTGTACTCTAGCATCAGTATGCAGAACAAAATGACAAGAGTCGGTTTTCAAATTAAACCGCGAAAGAAAGCTATTTTTTTTTTAATTTTATACTGTACACATAGTGTTTTTTATATTTTAGAAATAATTAGTAATATATTTAAAAAGCGTTTTCTATCGTTAATAACAGTCTAGGAGCTGAAAATACATTTTCCTCGATAGTCCAGGTGTTTAAAAAACATCTTTCTGAATGAAGTTGTATTCATAATTGAAATTTTAAATACACTGTTCAGATTTTGAAGGTATCGTCCGTCTAAGAGGTGAACCTGGTAGTCTAGCTGTTTAAAATACACATTCCTCAAGGAAGTTGTGTTTGGATCGAAAAATGCAAGATTCTCTCATCGATTATTCAGGATTTTGTCATTTTAAGAAGTAAATCCGGTAGTCTAGGTGTTTAAAATATATATTCATTGGGACATTTGTGTGTGCAAAAAAATTAAAAATACGCTGATCGGGTTTTTTTTAATCTCGTCATTCCAAGAGGTAAAACTGATGGTCCAGGTGTTCAAAAAACATCCTTCTCGAGGAAGTTGTATTTATTACTAAAATTTGAGACAACCAAATAATTTCTCGAAGGTCTCATTATTCTAATAAGTGAACCTGGTAGTATAGGTGTTATAAATACACCCTAGATGACCTTTCTTCTTCTAAGGTACATTTTACTTTAGTTCTGAACAGAACTTTCCAGGGGAAGATGTTTTTTGAAAACCTGGACTACCGGGTTTACTTCCAAGAAATACGGAACCTTGCAAACATGGTTTGGTGAATAAAATTTCAATTCTGAAAACAGCTTCCTTAAAGAAAATGTATTTTGAATACCTGGACTACCAGGCTTACTTTTTAGTAGGACGAAACCTTGGAAAAACGTTCAAAATAAATAAAAGTTCAGTTTTGAATGCACCTTCTTCGAAGATCATATATTCTCAATACCTGAAACTACGTGGCTTATGTTAGAAGAACCAGGCCTAGAAAAATTTGTTTTCTACCATAAATTGTAGACGTTCAATAAAAAAATAATTGATTTTTCAGCAAACCAAGTAAACTTTGCACCAAAAATATAATACCTGAACAAACTAGTTTAATTTTTCACAAAATAGTTCAATTTTCTATCTACATACTTTAATTTTCGGCAAACAAATTTTTTTTCAACTCACCTTTAGTATCAGATTACTAATCGGATTATTAAGCTGATTAAAGACAGATATTATTTGTTTACTTCCGAAATTTGTTGCTTTCACCTTTTTTCCTTTAAGCACGGTTTCAGATCAAAAATTATAAATGAAATGAATCATGGCCCTAAAAAACATATAGTTTAAAATAATCATCGACATAAGTTGTAGTGAATTAATTTACTCAATTCTTTTCGCAAATGGACCGTATATGTGCATTGACACTATTTCAGGGCAAGGTTTGGTCAGATTTGACCTACTTCCGGACATAGGATTTTGAATTTTTTTCTTCTTTTTTTCCTGTGGATAATAGCTTTGAAAATATGATATTTAAAAGTGTCCAATTTTTTAAATTCAATTGGAAAATGGACCGTGTTTGTGCGTTGACACGATTTCAGTCCAATATTTGGTCGGATTTGACCGACCTCCGGACATACGAATTTTTATTTTATTTTTTATTATTCTTTCTCTCAAAAATGTCTTCGAAAGTATGATATTTAAAAGCGCCGATTTTATTAATTCAAGTCGAAAATGGACCTTATAAGTCCATTGACATAATTGGAGGAGCACGTTTGGTTGAATTGGACGCTTTTTGATGAAGGATCATTAATTTTTTGCTTTGTCTTCGGACCTTGTGAATGGTATGATTCAAAATTAATATCTAAAAAAGCAGTAAAGTATATTTTTTTCTAATAGAAAATGAACATTTGTAGGGAAAATTTTCATTTTGCTCTCTCTTTTTTTAGACAAAATTGGAAAAACTGAAATTGAGAATGTATTTTTTAACCTTTCCCTACATTCCTATGCAAAAAAGTTTGAAAAATAAATATTAGAAAAAAAATGAGTGTTAAACCGTCTATGTCAGACGTCTCGAACTTCAGGCCTATTGGGTACGAACATGAGCTTGATATTAACCGGATATGCCAGGCAGCGCCCGCGGCGACCAAAGCCTGAATTTCCTTGGGGATAGAAATTTGAAATTTACACAAGTTAGCATGTGCACATTTTTAAAAATATAATAAATAAATAGATGATTGCTTTGCAAACATATGTAACATTTTTCAAAACGAAACTAAATACGAGGGTGGATTGATAAGTTTCCGGCCTGATCAAGAGATGGCGCCACTAGGCCTACCTTGAGGTGGCGTTTTATAGTACCATCCTTAGATAGCTTGTAGCTATAGTTTCAGCCCGATCGCCATGTTAGTTTAG
>NC_046664.1:58328321-58337647 GCF_010883055.1 Belonocnema kinseyi
CAGCCTTGGAGGAGATTATGTTGAGAAATAAAAAAAAAAATTCTTAAAAACGTTGTTTTTCTTGGTCAGGCCGGAAACTTATCAATCCACCCTCGTAATAGAGGAAACTTTCTTGTTAAAAAAAATTAAGTGAAAAAAATTGTGTTTTCATTCCAACTATGCCCGTTCTAGTTTCATTCTTGGTTATGAACATAATCATAAAAATTACCGGTAGAATGTCAACAAGCAGATTGATGATGTATATTTTAATTATAACAGGATTTTAAGCTATAAGTCGTTCTATCGATTTTTATCCTAAAACATAAAACGAGGGAAAAAGTTTAGCAGTATTTCATGTGGTAAGGGTGCTGAAGTGAAAGTAAAGGGAATAAGCCAAATTCAGTGCAGCCTTATCAGACTAGCATCTGTTAGTTCTCCCCAGCACGACGTTAAAGTACAAGTGTTCATTAAATAGCAAATATATTTCCTTACATTTTTGTAAATATTAAAAATATTAATGAATTGTAAATGAAATATAAATGAGATATTGAAAAATTCAATTAAATATAATGACAAGTAGGTTTCCGTGAAATTTTCCTTTTGGTAAGTATATTGCTATTTTGTGAATGTTCTATTATATATATTTAGGACAACCAAATACCAATCGTATTTTTATCCGTAATTATGTAATTTGCACACTAGAATTTCCCTATGTTTAAAATAGAGCAAATTAAGAATATGTTTAACATTGTTTAATTCATTTTCAATTATTTCAACAAATTTAATTTGTTTAAATATTTTTTCTTTCGAAATTTCGTTTTTTCCAGAAAATTATTACTATTAGTCTAATAAAATATTTATTATAATTGATTTATTAATTTTCAATTGTTTAAACAAATTGAATTTGCGAAATATTTTTTTTCTTAATTTTTCAAAATAATAATTATTGCTATTTCCTTAGAAAAATATGGACCACCATTGTTTAATGAATGTTTCATTATTTTAAAAAATTTCAACTATTCAAATAAATTTTTTTCTGAAATTATTTTTTTTTACACAAATATTACTGTATTATCGTTAAGTCACATAAATTTATTTTCAATTACTCACCAGTCGTTAAAGTAATACATTTTTAATTATTTTAAACAACCTTAAATTTGTTTAAACAATATTTTTTCACAAATTATACTTCATGAAATTCAAATTAAAATAAGATATACTCCATTAATATTATGGGATAATTAAACTTTCTAACCTCAAAATCTCACAACTCATATTACGTTTACAAAAATAATTAATCGTATGAATATAATATTACTGACTGAATAAACACAATAATTTTTCCAGATATCTTAGTATTTCTCTTTCAAAAAAGAAGGGTATTGAAATACTATATGAGATATTTGTAATCCGATAGGAGATCTGTCATTGACAAGATAAATTCAAAACGCAACTCCGACGAAACCGTTTAATAAACACGATTAAATGTTTTTTTCCCTAACTCGAGATTTTATCAGCTTTCCTACAGGCACTCTCGTTATCTGGTGATTAAACCTTATTTTCAGTATAAATTTATTTATTTTCAATCGCATGTAAACAAGTGGAATTCATCCCTAGGAAATTGCCACTTTTAGGTACTAGATGGCGCCAGGCCGTTTCCGTGGCCGTACCCAATAATAAGATATGCAAATTTTCGATTGAACAAACCAATTCTTTATCATCATTTTCTTATTAAATGAATATTAAACTTAACAAATTTGTTTCTTTACAGACCTAAATAGTTCAAAATAGTGCAATCCAAGTCCAATTCCACAGAAAAATGGTATTTTTTAGTATTTCAATTAGAAAACTAACGACTTACCTCAAGTTATTGAAATCTGTTAAAAAACAAAAAATATCTTAAATTATTTAAAACATTTTCAAATCCCTTGAAAATTTCTTTTAATTAAAAAAAATCTTGAAAATTCTTTAAAATAGCTTCAAATTATTGAATTCAATTGCAAATTTTCATGAAAACTTCAAAACACTCACAAAAAGTGTAAAGCCTTGAGAATATCTTTAAATCTCCTAAACCTTGTTATCAATGTTGCAAATTCTTTGGAAAATGTTTAAAGGTCCTGTCGATTCCTTGGAATTTTAAAAAATGCACTGAAATGATTTTAAATATTTTGAAGCTTCTTGAAGGTTTCAGGAGCTCTTGAAAATTATTCGGAAATTTAAAACTGTATTAAAATTTTTTAATTCCTTTAACATCGCTTAAAATGATTGAAATTTATCAAAAATACCGGAATCTATTTTTAAACCTACAAATTTTTAATCTTTTAAGCTCCTAGCATTATGAGTACATTTGAATCAAAATAGATGAATGTAATTTATTTTAAAAAGTTAGAATTTATATGTATATATCATGACAATATTTTGCCTACCAAAGTTTAATCGTGTTTACTTCAAACCAAAAAAGTCCAAAGTAATTCTGGTTTGATTAATTTTTTTAATTTCTTAAATTTGGGATGATAGAGTAACTGGCCACCAAGAGAGAGTCAAGAGAAACCGAATTTTAAAAATCTGCGGCATTTTATGTAAAATAAT
The DNA here is from genome assembly GCF_010883055.1 of Belonocnema kinseyi. Taxonomy (NCBI): domain Eukaryota; kingdom Metazoa; phylum Arthropoda; class Insecta; order Hymenoptera; family Cynipidae; genus Belonocnema; species Belonocnema kinseyi. The sequence goes on from NC_046664.1 coordinate 58,330,890, forward strand.
TAACGCTCCTCTCATTATGTTATAATTGTTTCACAATGCGTCGCTTGAGGAGAAATAAAACAAAACAATGATATGTACATTTTTCCTATTTTATAGGAAAGTTATTTTTTTCAGATCAAGAGTTTTGTCTTGTTACATTGTATGTAATTATAAATTGTTCATTGAAAATTATAAAATTTTTAAATACTTCGAAAATATGAACATAAGTGAAAATTATTATAAAATAATCACATCAGAAAGATGAACAATGATATCAGGGTAGCTGTTTTAATCGAATAAAAGATTCCCGATCATTTCCCGGTTTTCCCCCGTTCTAAAAAATTGTTCACTTTCAATAATATTAGAAAATTCAAACTTCTAATCTAAACATTTTTTCATTTAAATTAATAAAAAATAAACCACGAATTAAAGCACTTAAAGTGGAGCTCTTGCATTTTGCACTTTTGAAATTGAAGTTTAAAAGTTTTTTCTTATAGAAATTTTGTTTTTAAATGTTCAATAAATTATATGTAAACAATGGTAGGTACTAATACTTTTGAATCAAGCAGTTCTAAATTAAATGCAAATAAACTCCAAGATTAAGAATTTTTATCTTTTATAACTTATTCAAATTTAAAACTATTTCTTAAGTTTTTTAAGAACTTCGAAATATCTTTTAAAATCAGTAAAATTTTGCATATACATTTTAGAAAGTCCTGTAAATTTGAAACAATTTCCTTAAAATCTTCCAGATTTTTCAAAGTAATTCAAAAAATTAAAAAAATTTTTTGAATATTCTCTCGTAAATAATTTTTCGAAATGAAAAATTATTTTCCATTTTACTAGGAATTTTAAACAAATGTTTTTATTTTATTGAAGCCTTTCAACCTTTCACAGTTCTTAAAAAGTTTCTAATTTTTATTTAATCTGCAAAAGGCTACATTTTGTTTTAAATTAGGCGGTGTCTATTTGTATCAAAACTTCGGTACAAATTTGGTTAAATTTTTACTCAAACACAAAAATTCAACAATTTCACTTACAGACTGAATTTTTTTCAAAACGAAAAAACAAAATCGTAACGTTCAAAGTTTAAAAGCTCTTCGAAATTTGTATACTTCTATGCTTACCATATCAAACAATGAGCTTCAACTTGTTTAATTTTTAATATTTTGTTTTAATTTATTCGTTTTAAATGAGCATTTAAATATTGTTAAATATTGAATAATCATTTCTTTTCTTAATTAAAAAATTTGAAATTGAATGGACTGAAAAGGGAATATTTTAGACAGAAACATTATTTTAAATTTAATAAATGTTTCTAAACACAAGTTAATTGTTATGAAGTTATTTTTTAGTTAAATGTATTTTATAAAGTTCTAATCGGACGTTCGAATCTTTTTAATTACTAATACTTTCGAATTCAGGCAGTTTAATTTTTATCGTTAAAATCTGAAAAATTCATGATTTGAACGGATTTCGAAATGTTTTTTCAAATCAATTATTGTTCCTTTTTAATACTTAAAGTATAGATTCACTTCAAAAATAATTTATTTATATTTGCAATCGACAAAATAAAAATGTTTCAATAAAAAATTTTCAACTTCAAACGCTTTTAATTTCTTAAGTCTTTACGATCGCAATTTGGGCATCTTTAAATTAAGATTAAAAATATAAAATTTTTAAAGTAGAAGATTTTTTAATTATGGGCTGTAAACTGTATGATGTAATAATTAAAAAAAATAATGATTCAAATAAGTATAATATTTTTAAACTTTCCAAATGGAACTTAACACAGATTTTTCTTCTAAATGTTTGTAAAATTTTCGGTCAAAAAATAAATTTACTGTCATTTCCCAGTTTTTCTGGTCTCAAACAATTTCCGGTTATTTCCCGGTTTTCCCGGTCCAGCGGCCATCCTGCATTTGCATGCTTATTATTCTGTAGGAAATGTTGTTTTATGATATAATTTAAAGAATCCTGAAAAAATTTTCGAAGTACGACCAGTTCCCCAAACTACAACCACTAATAAACAAGAATTACAATTAAAGACATTTAAATTAGATTAAGCTCAAATTTAAAATGCCTTTTAACGTCCAATAATCAAGGTTATGTGAAGAATTCTTAAAAATTAAACAAAGAATCTAAGGAAAAAATTTTCACAACCACTATAAAATGTTCCTATTGCAATCTGAGAAAATTTCCTTTTTTCCCCTGGAAAAGAAAAGACAAAAATTCCTGTTCCCTTTGGACGAAAATAAAAAAGGGGGAAAAATCAAAGGGGAACCAACTTTATTCACTTCCTTCCATTTTATATTTCTGTCGTCTTTTTTATTTTTATTATTATCAAATCACCATAAAAAACATTTGTAAAAGGTACTCACCCACGCGTCGGCACACATACAGCACTCTTATCAAGGCAGGAAAAAAAAATGTTTAGCCTGCATGAACAGCACCGCAACCAAGATGCTTTCTCTCTCTTTCTCTCTCTGTTTCTGCCGGCTGAAAATTTTATTTTATTTTTATTTTTTTACCTTCATAAGGGTGCTCTATGAGTGCCGAATGTTGCTGTTTTTTTGTTACAAATTTATTTTTTTTCATTGTGATTTCACAATAATAAAAATAAAAAACCGGAAAGAAATAAAAATGAGAAGAAAGGGGATTTGGTTAGTAGCCTTCTTATTTTTCTTTCCTCATTTTCATTTGTTTTCAAAGGGAAAGCGATTTTTTTTCTTTTCTTTTTTAGGAGGAAGAAGGAATAAGTTTTTTTTCAAATTGCAATGGGAACATTTGATGGTGGTTGTCCAAATTTGGTAGTTAGATTCTTAGTTTTTTTTTGCAAGGATGTTTCACATTCACTAAACAAGAATCAGGGAGTGTGACCAGTCCGCATCACTACCGTAGATCGTCCAAATATGAAGGCTCTGGTGGCAAATAATTTAGCAGTGGACTTAAGGCATGATAATGGCCATGTGTCAAATGCTCTAAAGGCCCGCTTTCTGCATGTGCTACACACACGTCGTTTTTATAATGAACTATTTGACAATAAAATCATAGTCGTGCCATGCACCGATCAAATTATCCGCTGCTATTACACGTATACGATAATTAAGGGGGGGGGGAGATAAACGTGTCGTCCGTTGCTTAGCCCGAGGTAAAGAGCAGGAATCTCCCTTGGAATAATTTCAAACGATGTAAAACCTGGAATTTCAGGTACATTTCGCTCATTCAACCATTGTATACTAGATGAATAATTGGGAAAAAAATGTATCTGAATAAAACGTGTAGTTGTTTATATAACATATGTGACCGTCCGCGAAGAATGAGAATTCCATCAGAGGGTCTCAATTTCAAGATTAATATTAATTCGAATTTTTCTTATATGGGAATAATATTTTGTATTATGAAAGCGCCAATAAAAAGCCATCGATTGGTTAAAAAGAACTGAAAATTGAATTTTTCGCATCAGAGTCCTTTCTTCGCGGACAATCACATATTTCACCAGGGAGGGTTGGCAATAACGGAATCTTATTTACCCCGATAAAAACTGAAACTGTAAAAATTTTTCTCACGTTTTAGAAAGGATTGGTGGGTAAATATTTTTGTCCGATCCCCCTTGAAAACGCGCTATTGCATGCACGTGAAGCAGGCGTAATGTGGCCGCTTGCAGCCCATGCCATGTTCGCACATGCGCTCTCCGCTGCCGGCCCGAAATTAAACTTCACGCCCGTTACATGTAACTTTGCGTCCCCTGCATGAAAATTTACATTTGCTACATAAAACTTCACGCCCGTTAAATACAACTTTACTCCCGGTAGAGAAAATCATATTTATGTTTTAAAAAATTACATTGGTGTACCCAAACAATCTTCCTTCTGCTAAGTACACTAATTCTTCTTTTCATTTATAATTTAAAATTTCTAAAAACACTAAACTGCCTCGTGTGACGACAGACCTCGCCTCGCTCGAGTGGCAAATTCACACTCGTCAAAATAACCGTCTTTACGCCCTTGATACACATTGTACTATTCTTTTATTGGACTTTTAACATTTTTTAAGAAGGTCATAGTTTACTCAATTTTTCTTGATTTTTCTAAAGAATTTTTAATATAGAAAATACTTTAATCGTACCCTGGATAATAGTTTCATTATCTTTATCGAAATAATACCTTCTAAAAGCAAAAATAAGTCGTCTGAACGAATAAAAACTTCCTCTGGCGAATTGCATTTAAAAATTTGCATTGATTATTATTATTTAAAAAACTCTCCAGTTCAACCAGTCGGATATGAATGGTTTTCGTTTTTTTCACACAAGTTTGGAAAAAAGAATTAAAATTTACGAATGAATCGAATTTGGAAACAAAAAAGTTGCTCGAAGATCTGATACCAAAAATCTAAAACTATTTTTTGTGCAACCAGAATTGTGGCTGAAATTTCAAAAAATCTGTAGAATGTCCAATATTTCGCCGGCGCTTAGGAGAATGAACCCGTAAATTATATTGCTGTGAAAAAAACAATTCTTATCATAACACCATGAGAAAAAAACTCATCTCTATAAAATATGATAAACAAAAATTTATGTCAGTAAACACTGTAAAAAATACACATTGGTAAACGCTGTGAAGAAACACGTATTGTACATTGTTCTATTAATAATAAAATATGTTATATAATTTAACAATAAATGCTTATATTTTTTAGACTATCCCTTTCTTGCACGTATTTTTCGGTTCAGTGAATTGACTTCAAATTCTTGCTCGGATTTTTTGGGGTCGCTGATTACGAATATGAAGTCAGAATTTCGAAAATTTCGATTCAAGATGGCGGACGCAACATGGCGATTTTAACATTTATAAAACAGAGATAAATGAGTTTGAAAATCACTACTTGGGGGGTTTTGGGGTTGCTGATTACGCATCTGAAGTCAGAAGTTCAACATTTTTAATTCGAGATAGCGATTTCAAAATGTTGAAAAAATGAGTTATGTGAGCTTAAAAATATCTACTTGGGGGTTTTTGGGGTCACTGATAACGAATATGAAGACAGAATTTTGAAAGTTTTAATTTGAGAAGGCGGATTCAAGATGGCGATTTCAACATTTTGAATAAAGAGATATATGAGCTTGAAACTTTTTACTCGGGGCTTTTTGGGATCGCTGATTACGAATTTAAAGTCAGAATTTAGAAATATTCAAATTTAAGATAGCAGATTCAAAATGGCGGTTTCAAAATTCAAAAAAGAGATATATATATATATATTTATAAGCTTCAAAATCTATAATCAGAGGTTCTTGGGGTCGCTGATTACGATCGCTGATCTACGATTCGATTCTTGTAATTCTTCATGCTTACGTTCTTGAAATCAAAGTATTTAAAATATCATCTACGATTTCGAAGAATTACGTATCAATGTAAACTAAATTTGATCGACTAATTTTTATTTTTATTTAGTAACTTTAGATTCGCGAGCAGCGTCTCCAAAAACCCTGAGTATAGATTTTCAAGCTCGCAAATCTCTTTTTCCGAAATTTTGGAACCGAAATTTTGAATCCACCATCTTGAATTTAAATATTTATAATTTCTGAATTCAGATTCGTAATCAGCGACCTTCAAAACCCCGTTATACTAATTTTGAAAATAATCGAAAGTTGATTAGGCATACTCGTCCGCCATATTGGATTCGCCATTTTGTCTTCGGAATTTTTGGCATCGGATTCGTCATCAGTGACCTCGAAAACCCGTACATAGTCGAATTTGGCCCATTTTATGAACACTTTCTAATTTTTGTCACCTTTTTCCGAGTTTTCACCACTGTGTGGTAGCGTAAAACACACTGTTTAAACTTTACATTTATTTATAGTTCATTACATAGTCCACCAATAATACTTTTTTTACGGAAAAATTAGTATTATAGTTTTTTTCTTAGAATAAAACAGTTTAATTGAAAGTTTTAACAATTACGGTCTTTTTTCACGGCTTTTTTAAAAACAAGATTTTTTTCACGGGTTTTTTATGAGTAAGGTTTCTTTTCACGGTGCTTATAGGAATAAGGTTTTTTCTCAGCATTCACTGAAATATATATTTTTTTCGTAGCAATTTACTGAGATTTGTTCTTCTTCACGGTGTTCTAAAACAACGTTTTTTTCACAGCGACCTGATAAACAATTTATTTTTCACAGCGTACTTGAAAAAGGTTTTTCTTCATAGCTTTATTTTGCAGGTTTTTTTCATAAGCACCGGCGATTTATATATTTAACGTCATCAGGTTACAGAACTTGAAAGAAATAAAGTAAAATAAAGCTCGTTGCAATCACCTGAGCAGGGTTAGACTGGACTTTTTACTTTTATTTTATTACTGTTACCTCAATATGCTTAATGCATTATTTTTCAGGGTGAAAGTAATACTAAAAAGATGTAGAATAATAACAAATCACTATACATTGTTTGGTAACCCGAAAATTTTGATGAAAGGCGGTGATTAAATAATGAATCGTTACCGCAGAAAATGTCAGTATAGTGCAAAGTTTTATTTTGTAGAAGTTAGATGCAAAACTTGTAGAAAAATATATTTTCTGTATCAGGCATGAGAGAAAAAATTATGAACTTGAGTGCTTGAAGAAGTAGTTTATGGCAGTTTTCAATCTTTTTTGCTCTCTGAATAAAAAATTCTAAAATTTAAGTAATTACCAGGTGTATACATATGAAACCGGTATTTTTTCAAGAAAAAAACACATTTATTTCAAAAGAATGATAACAAATATTTTATTCAAAGTATGCGCCCTC
>NC_046664.1:58337747-58340886 GCF_010883055.1 Belonocnema kinseyi
GGCGCATACTTTGAATAAAATATTTGTTATCATTCTCTTGAAATAAATGTGTTTTTTTCTTGAAAAAATACCGGTTTCATATGTATACACCTGGTATTAGACTAAAAGATGTTTCGGTAAATTTGATTCAGAATCGTTAATATTAGGTTAATTTAGTTGAAATTAAACAGTTATTTTCAGTTATGTAGAAAATATAAATAATTAATTATTTTTAACTGTCACCCCCCTAAGTCTATTTTATAGGGCCTTAAAAAAATCGCATAAACCAAAAATTGGATTTGTAGAGTTTTTGACGCTAGTTATAATTTCTTTTTATTTTATTTGATACATATTGTTTTTTAGTACGATATCCTACTTTCTACTGATAATTGAAAATCTCGATAAGATTTTTAAAGCCATCAATTATTGCTTTTAGCAATTTTCTCTTAGAATATAATTAGAAACGTCGAATTAGAGTTAGAAACAGACGAAACGTTGATTTTGTTTATTGTCCGAATATTGACAATTCTGAATAAAACATGAAAAAAAATTTGTTTTTCCATGGAACATATTTTTTAAACTTCATGGGACTTGCAGAAAATTTTTTTTCTGAAATCTTTATTTTTGCTTTGACTTTTCAGTTATAAAGAAATAATAAATAAACCCCAGAAATAACTATTTATTGAATAATGTGCCATTTGTTTAAGTGAATTATTTTTGCACTTCTTTCAATGTTAAAAATTAATTTAAGCAACAATGACTTGTAAAAGTTCTGTTTCAAATTAAAAAAAGAAGTTTATTTCAGATTTAAAAGAAAAATTTGGAATGACACATATTTTTATATCAGCCTCCCTGCAGAAAAATATATTAATAGAATAATGAAGATTGTTTGAAATATATCTTTCTGTAGTGTTTATTTATAATTTTTTTGCAACTAAAAGGGCGAAGAAAAGTAGAAAATTGCAGAGAAAGTGGCTACTTTCTAGCACTTATATAAGAAATGATAGTTATAAACAATAATAAATTGATTAATCAACAGCTTTTGTTTAACTTTCATAAATTATGACTATGCTAAGCGAAAAGTGGAATTAAAGTTGAACATTTCCGGAAAAACCACAACTATCAGGAATTAATATAGGTGGATCTATTTTGTTAAAAATTAACTTGTTTTGGTAACAAATTAATATTCTAGACTAAAAATTCATCTTTCAGGTTAAAGATACAACTACTTCGTTAAAACTTGAACTACTTTGTTAGAAATCCATTTTTGTGGTTGAAAAATAATTATTTTAGTCAAAAAAGTACCTTTTTGTTTGAAAAAAATTAAATATTTTGTTGATATTTCTTTTCTTTTTTTTCAAGGTATAGTTTTACTATTTTTACTTCGATTCATGTTAAAATCATTATTAACTGAAAAACTAGCTGTCACATTTTTCGTTGAGAATAGATCTTTTTCGGATGAACAAAATTCACTTCTCGGTTTAAAGTTGAAATACTTTTCAAAAAAGTTTTGTCCTAAAGATTCATAAATTTAGTAAGAATTTCATTTATTTGTTTTTAAATGAAAATATTTCTTTAAAAATTTAAATATTTTCGCTTAAAATTCGACTGTTTTGAGGGAATTCCTCTTTTTGGATAAAAATTTCAAAAATTTGGTAGAAAATTCATGTATTTTATTGAAAATTCGCTTGAAAACACATTGAACTGAAGTGCGTTTCGTTTATAAAAATGTCGAATACTTAATTGAGAGTTAAACTATTTATTTATTTATTTTATTTGTGAAATATACCTATTGTTTAAAAATGTAACTATTTTTGAAAATTCTTTGTTTCAGGTGCAAAATTCATTGTCTTGTCTGGAAATTTAACCATTCATTTTGCTGATTATACAATTTATTTGTTCGAAAATTTTAATATTATGTTAATATTATCTTTTCTTTTTGAAAATTCAACCTTTTCAACGATAATTTGCAGTTAAAAAAGAGTAAACTTTTTTATTGAAAATTTCAATAACTTTTATGCAATTACTATTAGAACTATGTTGGAAATTAGCGTATAAAGATCCTGAGTATGGATCATTAATTTGGAGTCCATAGACCAATTGTAATTCAAAGCATCTAAAATTGTCTAATTTTTCTGAACTTTTTTCAATTAATCAGAAGGCCATTTTTGAATTTGGTGCGCGCTACATCAATTTTATAATTTCTGAATATAACCTTCCTATTAATTCGAATAGTTAATATTTTTGCACCATAACTTCCTTATATTCATCATTTCTATTTTTTACGTTTTCCATTTTTATAACCTTTTTTGAATTATTATATATAGTCCTAAGTAAGTTTATTTATTTACATCAAGAATTACTTACTTTCTACTGATGAATTTGTAAATAGCTTAACTGACAGAGTTACTTGTTTCGTGCCAACTTTTGGTGGCTCACTTTTTGCCAATCGAACCTGTAAGCTCTTAGCAGCAATTATTTACATTTTACTAATTTTAATTTAAAAAGACCTTAAAGTATCTTTTGTAAAAGGTAAAAACTTATACAACTAAAACACCCTTCTTTAGGCACTCAATCTTATATTGCTCAAGATGGTGCTCATTCAACTCAAAGCATTTTTATCAATTTTGAGAATAAATTGACATTTTCTATAAAAAATAGAGAAAACATGCAACCGAAAAATATTTAAAAATCAAAAACAGAACGCTGTTGAAAAGTAGCGCATGAGGATCCTGAATATACAAAATTATTAAAAATATTGAATTATTTTGGGCCCATACTGATCCATTATAATTTTAATAATCTAAAAAGTTATAATTTTTCTACCATTTTTGATACAATTAAAAGGCAGAATTTTAAAAATGATGACAGACGAGGTTGCATCGAAAAATTCTCAATATGGCCTTCTAATCGCTACAATAGAAATGAAAATGATACACCTTCGCCTCGTTTTATTAAACTTTATTTGTCAGGAAATATTTCATCTGTTTAAATTAGTAATTCTCTATTAATATTTAGCGGCTCAATTTTTGCCAGTCGAATCTAAAAATTTCACATGTACCAGGTGTATACATATGAAACCGGTATTGGCATCTAGCGGCCAGTAGGCACACTTGTAGGCACTGTCGGAACTTACCATTTGTGCTAATTGGCGTATTGT
>NC_046664.1:58340986-58368714 GCF_010883055.1 Belonocnema kinseyi
CGCGGTCAGCGTCTCTCACATCAAAATTGCCACTTTTGAACTTGTTAAACCACTCATTACACTGCGTTCGACCAAAAGCATGCTCTCCGTAAGCTTCGACAACCATTCGATGAGATTCTATCGCCGATTTACCCAAATGGAAACATAAAATTAATGCTCCCCGCAAATCGTTCTTTGAAGGCACGTATTTCGACATTTTCAAGAGCGAAAAAAATCACGATGTCATATGAAACTTGAAATGTTTGGTATTGGATATTGTTGACAGATGACAATAGGCCAATTAGCACAAATGGTAAGTTCCGACAGTGCCTACAAGTGTGCCTACTGGCCGCTAAATGGCAATACCGGTTTCATATGTATACACCTGGTAAGAGATACCTGTATGACTTTATGGGGTTTGTGGAACCTCTAAATATAATTTTTTCTAAAAAAAATGGAATTAATTTTTTGTTGACCTTACTCTGTATCAGACTTTTGTTTGATCGAAAAATAAGTTTGCATGTTGGTTATAAATCGATTAAAATCTTTTAGAAAATCTTGTCTTTAATTTGAAAATAAAATATCAGTTACACGTGCCTGAATCAAAATTACATTTCACCGAGAAGGAAAGATGCAAATTCTCAGACTTTTTATTAATAATTCATTCTCGTTTATGCTTGTTCAATAAGTTTCAAAATTCGACTCTCAATCTTTCTCTGTCAGTATGTCATTACACTTTTCGTTTGCACTTCTGGTAGAATTGAGTACAATAAACAACATATTCTTTTAATAATTTCAAAAAGTCCCGAGCTATTTCAAAAGTGCTTCCAATGACATCATCGTTGTTTAGTAAGAGTACTTAACGTTTATTTTTATGTAAAAATATTATGTGAAAGCGAAATTTGGTTTTGCCATTCCTTTTTGGAACCACAAATAATAATAATTTAAAAAAATACTTATTAGAGTATAAGATAATCGCAACAGATTTTATTCTCGAATGATCTACTGAACACTTACTTTAATAAATAAACAAATTTTTCACAAATTTTTAATCTTAAGCTCCTCAAAAGAAAAAATAATCAGCATTTTTCAAGCTTAAAAAGAAACAAACATTTTTTTTGGTAGCCTAAGAAATTTGAATCAAAATTTTTTTTATACCAAAATTCAGGAAATTATATCGGTTTAAATATTATGCCATTTTTATTTTTAAGAGAAACTTAACTTTGAATCGCAATTTTGAAGAGATTTCAAAAAGATTTAGAAATGATCTAAATGACATTTTCCAATTGCACACAAATTTTATTCTTTTAGGTTCAAGTAGATAAGTTATATTAGGATATTATTAAATCACAGAAAATGATTTTCAGTATGTTTTTTAATCTGACTATAGATTTTTGTAGTCTTGGATGACTTAGAACTGAACTTTGAACAAATAGAATCAAAGTCTATGGCTTGATGTCCTTTTCTCGCAAACAAAGAAAACAAAATTTTTATTTTTTTAACATAAACCAAAAATCCCTACTTCTAGTATTTGCTTCCATTTTGTCTACATACTTTTTTTATAAAAAGGATCGTCCATATAACTTAATTGTCGAGCCTCTGAAGCGTGAGTGTCGCAATGAAAATTTCATCAAATCCGCAGGTGTTAAGAGAATTGTCTCTAAAAACAAATTGAAAAAAAGTTTTCTTTTAAATTGATGACTGTAGTTTCTATCAAAAGTTGTAATTTTTAAATTAATCGAAGGTAATCACTTTATCGAATAAAATCCCTCTATATAATTATGTTTTTATTATTGTCTTGTAAGGGTGCTCCATTTATGTCCTTTAGCATGAGTACGTATATTGCACCTTTACTGGATGTTAGCCTCTGAGCAGTTTTCTTTTGTCAAGGTAGGTTTAGAAACAAGATCTCTCAAGATCGTATTATATAGGAAGATAATTCTTTAATATATTCTAGGGCATTCATACTAATTGCTATCGCATTTATTCCCCAACTTTTAGTATTATTTTTAAGATGAATTGGAGGGGATAATATTATCTATATGATCTTTTTCTTTCTTCAGTCAGTTTCTTCTCCACCAAAGCCATACACATAATACATGTATATACTCTAAAATAGAAACGATCCTGAATATAATTGAATGATTAATTAGAATAAAAAGTGTGCTAACTTTCGCAAGGCTGAAAAACAATGATTCTATTTGAGCAACTTTAACTTTTCTTATGATAGCAAAGAGGGGTACTTTGCAAGAACTTTTACCATTGTAGAACGGAAAATTAAAATTGAGTTTAATGTTTCTGATAGGTATTTTAAAAACATTCTTGTATCGAAACAATATAAATTTAATAAATGAACTTGCACAAAAGGAATAGAAAATGCATTTCGGTGAACGTCTCTTTATGACTTTTAATAGGCATCAACAAAAGCTAAAAAAAAACAAACTTGATTCTTTAATTAGGAAGATGTTCAATTGTGCATTAGGGTTACATAAATCTAAGATGTGATAAAAATACAGCTGCATATTACTGGTCAAATTTGACCAGTAATCGTAAGCTCTATTTTCATTACCATCTTCAAACTTGATCCTTTATTTATTGGTTTCAAAAAAACTAAATATTTCATAGAAATTCAGGAATAGTATTCCACATAAACTAACCTTTGCACTATAACCCTAGTAGGCCATTCCTAAAAGTCCTAGAGTTGTGTTCATTAATACAAAAAAATCCCTTGTACTTTTAACGAACCACAACCCAACTGTTTTTTAAGAAAATAAGTTCAAATAATTTGAAATAGCATATAATCACACTAGGCACTTTCCATTTGCCAAAAAAGAAACTCCAGTTAATTTAGAGAACCATATCCCAGCTGCCTCCAACTGAAACGGCCAAATAGGGAAAATTGCCAAATTCCAAATAAAAGAAAAATCATTCCAAGATCTTCCCCAAGACTGAAGCTAATTTTTCGATCACAACAACAAACAAAATTTTTCATGTCTGATGGTTTAAATCATCTTATCCTTATGTTTTTGGAGTCACTAAATCCGAATCCGGCGTCAAAATAAACCACTTGGTTCATATTTTCTTCATTCGCACATAAATAAGTTTCCAGACAACCTGGGAGACTTCAGTGAAGAGCAAGGCGAACGTTTTCACCAGGATATAAAAGAGATGGAGAGGCGATATCAGGGATGTTGGGACATCAACATGATGGCTGACTACTGCTGGAGTTTAAAACGAGATCATATGAATCAAGGTACCAAACGAAAGCAAAACCCACCACGTAGGTCTTTTGAGGACAAAAGGGTTCGATACAAGCGATATAAGGAAAAATAAAAAATAAAAGAACCCTACATTCGTGAGAGGCAAGGGGACTCACGGTAATAAAGCACTCCAAAGGGAACAGAATTTACTACAACCACGTCGTTGTTCTTGGGTAACGCTAAAAGTAAATAAAACTTATTTACCAAAAATCCTATTATTGCCATGCAAAGAGACTAACGCAAATTAAAAACTCCGAATCGTGAGATTCAAAGCGAATCTACAGTGAACGACAAAAACCTCAATCAAAACCTCTGTTTTCGTTGATTTTACCTCTATTTTTGCATTTTTCGCTCAAATATGAGCCAGCTGGTTTATTTTCACCTTGGATTCGGATTTAGTGACCCGAAAAACATAAGGATATGCTACTTCAGACCATCGGGCATGAAAAGTTTTTTTGTAGCAAAAGTATACAAGAAAAATCGCTGTATTCGCCGATTTTACGTCTATTTTTGCGATTTTCGAAAAAGTATGATTCAAATTGGTTGTTTGGGCCTCAGATTTGAATTCAGCGACCCAAAAGACATATAAATATGTTGGCTAAGTCCACCGAGCAAGAAAACAAATTTTTTGCACAAATATACCTGAAAAATCGCTGTTTTTGTCGATTTTACGTCTATTTTTTCGTTTTTCAGAAAAATACGAGCCAACTTGGTTATTTGGACACCGAATTCGAATTTAGCGACCCCAAAAACATATGGATATGCTAGTGTAGTCTTTTGGACGGACCACTTTTTTTGTGTGCTGGTGTTATTATCGCTATCGTCAACGGCGCAGTAATATACAGAAATCCGTAAGGGCTAAAATTAGCGCCATTAACTTCAGCTAAAAATACTTGCAATAAAGAATGATCTACCCCCAAGAACGATCCCTATCGCAGTTAACAGACCTCATTACAGCTGCATTCAACTAAATCAGCCTAAAAGTTAGAAATTTTATTTAACAACCGCAAATAACTACCCCTGGTGTTTTGAACGAACCTTGTCTAAGCTGCCTGTGAATATCAGATCGAAAATTTAAATAAAAAATATACATCTCCACGAGAATGTAGTACATGTCCTCGATTATTAAGTAATATTCAAGGAGCCCAAAAAATTACATCTAGTATATTTAATAAAGAGCATATTCGCCGCCTTAAACTACTACACAAAAAAATTTTAATTTCAAAATAAATAACCTTAAGCACATGTCCAAAATTTTCTTTCCAATCCTTGTCCGTGAAGTAATATTCATCGGTCACAAAAACAACATATAGGACATGCAAAGAACTCCTTCTCAGCTGCAACCACCTGCAGTAGCCAGAACAATATGAAATAAAAAATCATTACCTTTTCAAAACTCCCTTTCATATCCACATCTACACAATAATATTCAGCAAAGAGAAAAAGAACCGGCAGTACGGTTCGTAGAACTTTTCTTATCCAGATTTAACTAAAACAAAAAGAATCAAAATTCAAAATCATCTCCGCAGGTAGCTAGCCAAAACTTTATTCATAATCTACATCGCCGTGGTAAAATTCCAAATACTTCATGAACGGCCGCTAGAATATTTGAAGAACCTCGCCACAGCTTCCTTTATCTAATATTTAAAAAAAAAATGAAGTGAAAATAATCAGCAGAGACAGTTTCCTAAGGCAAACATGTATATGATCGTTCTCGTATGATTCTGTAATCTACAGACGCACGATGGTAAAAAACTGCATTTTCTACAAAAATGATAACGTACCAGCAGGTCCCGGAGCTTTGTACGATATTATAATGCATCCGGGGTCAATTTCACTTCATCAGATCTGGATCAAGGCCAAATGAAAGTCAAAATGAGAAGAAACCATTCTATCGCCATGAACCACTACTCTCAAACTTTGTTAGGATTGCTAAATACAAATCCAGGGTAATTTTTACTCCATCATGTCCGGATAAATGTCATTGCATGGCCGAAATTGAGAAAAACATGGAATCGAACTTATGTGGTCGATTCGGATTCGGATTCGGATTCAGCGACCTCAAAAACGTCAACGAGTAAAAGTTTTTTCAATCCATTGGTTTTCCTTCATATGGTCACTAGCCATAAGAAGGGTTTTAGCATATACACAACATAAATTAGTACAACAAATGTCGGCCCTATAAACTAAGAAAGTTTGATTAAATAATGTAGTTTCTAAAATGCATGCCCTAAACAAATTAAAAAGAAAAGTGAATCAGCATCCGTAAAAGGGAATAGGATAAAAAATGTAAGAGCTACAAATGCCGAATGCAAAAAAAAATGGTTTTCATCAATAATCCAGCTTCTAAAATTCATATATTTTAAAATAAGTTTTGACTTCAATTTCAACAAATTAAACAACTAAATTTATGTCCATCAAAGTTAGTTGAACAGGAATAAATATTTTAGGAAAACAGGTTTAAAATAGTAAAATCAATAAGATAACGACCTCAGTTGATATTTTGAAGTAGAATGAAAATAAGACCAGATATTTTAGCTCAAACTAAAACATTTTTTGTTCGCTTGTCACGCTTTCTTAATAATTGTAACTTTCCTTATCCACTAACTTAAAATATGAACATTTTAATTTGAATATTATTATTCTTCAAAGTACGATCATAAAACAATTAGTAATAACCAAAATAAAATTATTTTTCTCATAATTTTCCCCCTTCCAGTTCGTATATAAAATTTATGTTTTTTTTTAAATAAAAGCAATACTTAAATTTGAATTAGCATTTATCGCTTTGAAATGGATTCAAAATTTTGTTAATATTCAGAAATACAAGGAACATCGATTATTTTCATCGTAAAACTAATTTTAATCATTGACAAATCTACATTTGTTCAAACTATTATACAATTTTCCACATTATTTTCTGAAAATATTTTAAAATATTTTGTTTCAACTTGTTTGTAATCTTCTCTAACTTTAAATTGTTTATAAATTACCCGGAATCTTTTTAAAAAATTCTAAATACCACTTTGAGGTACTAAAATTTATTCTGAAAAAAATTATTTTTAATTTTTCCAGAAATCTAAGGAATATTTTTTTGATTTTCTTCAAACCCTTAAAAATCCTGAAGAAAAACTTTTTTTGTGCAATCTTCAAATATCTTTATTTTGCTTTAGACTTTTTAAATTCTTTTACTATTTTAAATTTGTTTCAAGCTTTTTTAAAACTTGTAAGCCTTCTAAATGTCGTTTGAAATAATCATAATTTTCCCTTGATTTTTTGAGGTTTCGGCAAAATTAAAAAATTGCCATAGAATCTTCCAAATATTTTGAGGCTTGGGAAATCTTTCTGAATATTCTTTTCGAGTTAGTTAAAAAAAACTTCCCAAGAATCTTAAGAACATGTTTTATGCAAATTTCAAGAATATGCGTATTGTTATACTCTTTCTGAAATCTTTTTAAATTTAATTAAATAGGCTTAGCTATATTTTAAACAATTTTAAACCTTTTAAATATCTTTTTAAATGATTCGCAGTTTTTCTGCTTTAAAAACCAATCTGCATAATTTAAAATAAACTTAAAATCTTTTTGCTTCTTTTTTAACAATTTTTGAAAACTTTAAACTATTCTCTTAAAATTAGTTCTGAAAAAATGATGCAAAATTTTCCTATGCATCTTAAGAAGATTTTCTCATTCTCTTGATACCTTTCAAAACTTCCAAGAAGCTTTCTTTTTTCAAGAACTATTTTAAATTTTCGAAACTATTACTTAATATTCTCACAAAAATTATTTTATAAATTAAAAAATGATTTTCAATTTTCTCTGCAAAAATTTCGCGTAATTTCAAATAGGTGTAGCATACTTTTGAATATTTCGAATTTTTTTAATTCTGTAAAATTAAAAAAATATCCTTAGAATAATGCACATTCTTCTTTGGCAATTTAGTACAAATCAAACCATCTTTTTAAATGTTCCCTTTCAACATGAATATTCTTCAATATTCCCTTTATATTTATTTTTCAAATTGAAAAAACATTTACAATTTTCCCTAAAATCCTAAGAAGTGTTTTTTATCCTCTTGACTCGAAATCTTTTCTTCATAATCTTGAAAAATATGAATTTTGATTTAGATTTTTTAAAATCTTGGTAAGTAAACATTTTAAATCTTCATAATTATTGTTGTAGAAATATTCGATAATAAAGAACATTACAAATTTTTACAGAAATCGTAAGAAACATTTTTAATTATCTTTAAAATTTCCAAATGTTAGAAAAGCTTCTTTTTTGAGAATCATTTGAACAATTTTGAAATATTTTTTAATTTTCTGCTAAGATTGATCTGTTAATATATTTAACTGTTTTCTTTTTGGTATTTAGGAAAATGCGAATTTTCTCACAAAATACGTATTTTTTTCTTTCCCAATCCTTAGTGATTTGACAATAAAACCGAAAGTGAACTTATGCTATTCCTTAACTTTTCATCAGACTGTGAATATTTTTCTAGAAATTATATTTAATTCTTTGCGAGTTAGAAAACTCCCGAATAATAGAATTCGCGAATAATAAAATTTTCAAAAAATAAGAATAAGAATAATTCGCTGATCATAAAAGCTACTCTAAAAATATATAAAATTATTTAATGGGCTATATCAATTTATTTTTAAAATATTTATATAAATAAAGCGTGGATAATTAAAAGGTTTGAAAAGCTAAAAGTAATGTTTGAAATTTGCAGCCTTTTGAAAAAGGGCATTTAACAAAAATCTAACTTCAAGTTCATTTTTTAAACGTTAAAAGTAAAGTTGATAATGAAAAAATTTAATTTTTCGAAATACGACGCAAGGTACAAAAAAAGATGTATAAAAAATTGCATTTGAAAAAGATATATAAATTTAATAATAATCATTTCTTGATCAAAAGCGCAGTTCTTATTTTAATCGTAGAAAGTAAAATAAAAAATAAAAAAATAAAATTTTTGGACAAACGACACAAGCTATGAAAATAATTAATAGACAAAAGCTCCTCAGCAAAAAAACTACAAATTTTTTCTGACCCCTTCATTTGGCAAAAAGGTCCAGCTAGAATTGTAATAGTTGAATTTAAAACCAGAAATATATATTTTCAAGTAAAATTGTGTATCTTAAACTAGGATCGTTGAATTTTTGTACAACTAGATGGTTTCTAAAAAAAATGAAATCATTACATTTTAGTCAAAAATTAATATTTAACCAAAAAGATAAGTTTCTAACTAAAATTGAGGAAACGAATAAGGAAACAAATGTTCAACAAAATATTTAACTTTTCAACAAAAAAATCTTTTCCATCTAAAGAAAAAAGATGTTTTCAATAAAATATCTAATATCTTGAAGAAACAAATGATAAATTTATAAATTTTTATATATAAATTTTTAAATAAGACGATAAATATTAAAATGGAATACTTGAATTTTTACCGAAAAAAATTCTTAAGAAACGTGTTTACCTTTCAAAGAAAAATATACATTTCTAACAAAAAAATCTCATTTTATCAAATTATCTGGATTTTTAATTAAATAGTTAAATTTTCAATTAAAAAAGAAAAGAAAGAACAGATTTTTAGAGAAATAGTTAAATTTACTACTGGAATAGTTATTTTTTAGTTTAAAATTTTGATTTCAAGCAAAGTAGTTACATTCTCGAACCGAGATGAATTTTCAATTAAAATGATAAATATTTGACCGAAAAAACTATTTTTTAACAACAAAGTTTAACTTTCAATCGTTTCTTTTGATTATTTAATATAAAAAGACGAATTGACAACGAAAAATGTTTAAAAATGTCCATTACAATTAAACGATACTTCTTCTTTGAAATACTACTTTTACTATAAAAACGATTTGAAATACTTTCCTTATCTAAAATTTGAAAGAAGAAACTTTCAAAGTTGTAATCAACTCAGACTTGGAACAGGATTTTTTTAAAACTTCTTTCTTATAAATCTAAATGATAATTCTTCTAAAAACAATTCTCATTCAAAATAAAAAATGCCGTGTTCGGAGTGAAATTATATCCATTTTCGGAAGTTTCTTATCCTAAAATAAAAATGACAGCTACTTCATTAAATTTTCTGTTCCAAGTTAGAATAAATTAGGAGTAAGCGAATAAAACGTGATAAATTAATTATTTGAATAAATTGAAAAAATAAATTTTTTTGCATGTTTAAAATATCAATTTGATTACCAAACTGAAGTCAGCGCGAACAATTTTAGGGAAAAAATTGCAGAAAGTTTTTCTTATAATAACAAATAATAAACAATCGATAATAAATTATGATTTGATTAGAGTAAACTGAGATTACCTGAAAAATCTGCGACTGTAGAAAAGATAAAATCACTTTTATAAATTGAAGAAAATTATTAAAATGATAAAAATTGTATATTCTTTCGTATATTTTCCGGTTTAGTCGTCAATCCGTTAAGTCACTAGGAATAAGAAAAAACCCACAATATATACATGCGCGCTATAAAAACGCATTTCAGTACACATCCAGAAAAACTTTAGCTTCAGTCAACTATAGCTGAGACAAAGTTCGATAAATGTACTAGGAGCTTCAAATAGTGTGACTGGTCACCCCCAAATGGTGTGACTGGTCACGCCAAACAGTGTGACTGGTCACTCAAATTGTGTGGCTAGTCGCTGCAAATAGTGTGACTGGTCGCTCCAAATGATGTGACTAGTGGTTCTAAATTATTGTGTATTGTACTGACTGAATGTATTGTATTGATTAAATTAATTATTTTAAAATAGGATAAACGCTAAAAGAAGATAAAAATATTAATTGCCTAAAAAAATTTTGTATTTAGTTTATAAATATGATAAGTGCCAATGTGATATAAAATGAAGAGAGATAAAGAAAATAATAATAATAAAACTCATAAAATATAATAACTGAAACTAATGACATATATCAGTTTCTTACATTTAAATTTATGTTGAAACTTCACTGTTACCCATCCTGAAATAAAAATCAGATTAAATTATTTTGTATAGTATGCATGTTGTTGAACGTTTAACAGGCTGGACATACCTCTTAAAGAATTCACAGATCCCTCGTGCACTTCTTTTGACTCCAAGAATTCTGCCAAATCTGCATGAGTTTTGCTAGAATCCTACTGAAACACATTTTGTAATTAAACAGTGCCCTTTATAGTCCATTTTATTACTGAATAGTCGAACTGTTTTCGGTGAAACATTAACACTCAAGCGTCCGGAAGTCTCAGCTACTTTGCCACGAAAGTGAAACTGTTACTCATGAAAATAAATAATTACAGATAAAAGTACCCTAATACGACGTTCAGCAGACACAACTATGTTTTTATCAAACTCCAGTAGTGGGAGGATGACGTCACAAAGTTGTCGCAGCATTTGGTGTGATTTCAGAAAGTTGTCGCACCAGTTCATCTGATTTCACAAAGTTGTCGCACCAGTTAGCATGATTTCACAAATTTGTCGCACCAGTTAGTGTGATTTCACAAAGTTGTCGCACCAGTTTGTGTGACAAGCATGATCACTCTTATTTTGGTGTGACAAGAGCCACTGTCATTTGGTGTGAAAAAATCACACCAACGGAAAGAGTCAAGCTGCTGACAGCAATTGTGTGACTTAACCGACATTCACAGTCTTGCAGTGACATTTTGACTATAAGGAATTTAGAGAGCGTGGTTTAGGTGTTACTGAATATTACAATCGAACGTTTATGATATCTGACGAAAATTTCTACGGCTAACAAGAAAGAATTAAGGATCAATAAAGAGTACTATTATTATTTGTTGTATTGTATTTAAAACTTTACAGGACGTTGTTTGCTTTCTCTCCATTGATTTTTGTTTCGAAAAATTAAATTTTAAATATAAGCAGTAACCGTACAGCCGAAAGCAAGTGCAAGACTCGTAAACAAAAGATTATGGAGAACTTACTCTCTGTTTTATAGCTTCCTTGCTATATTCTTGTAAACATAAACCTTGGTGATTTAAAGTCGAAATTAGATTTAAGCAACGTTGTCGCTCGGTTTTCTCGTCAACGATTCTCTTGCCTCATCTTATGATCCATTGTCTTCTCCTTCGCGTTTTCGTCTCTCTTTGAAGACAAGGCATTTTATGGTTTGCGAAACATTAGAATGAATAAACGGAGATCGACTCAAGCTTGATCTGAGGAAGACTTTATTTGCTACTTATCACACTATTGTTGTCAACTTCTTAAGTGATCAAATAAAGATACTGGCTACATTAAAGAATCATGTCATTTGAATATAAGTCAGATTACTTTCAACTGTGTCATAAACTTTTTTCTCCTTTGCATCGCTACTAAAAAGCACGATTCATAGATATATTAAGAACACCTAAAGCTTTCAATTGAATTTTATTATCCATTTTACCGCTTTTTATTTTTCAAGTGTACAAATACGGAAGTAATATTTAGACAGTTAGTCAACATATTTCGTAAGAGGAACATTTTTAAGTTCCTTTGTACAAATTATTGATTTAGACGTGTATGTTTGGAGCTGTATGTGATAAATTAAAAAAAGCTATACAAAGATATTCTAAATGTGAAAAATCGAAATCTTTAATAAACCAATTTAATTGTGTAATATTTTAGCTTTATTTGAATGGGAATACAATTTTTTGTTTAGCTATTAAATATCTATAAGCAATAATACATAGATAAACATCGATTCATTTAATAGTAACGTATAGTTGAAAATAGTGAACTTCCAATTGAGAATTGTATCACTTACGTAAATTATCTTTTCCAATAACTCTTATAAGGTTTCAACATCTGAGAATATTTATGATTAGTTTCATTTGTCTTATTTCGTGCGGTGTACTGCCTTTAACAAATAACAATAAGTGAAATATTTATTAGATGAACCTGAAGCCCTTCGATTCCCGTTAGCAAATGTATTTGATTCCTCATAGAGGAAGCATTTGTGATTTTTTTAATAATAGACAAACTAAAGGTCTCATTTCAATCAGTTTAAAAATAGAAATTTACAACAAATAGAAAATTACAAAGTAACACAAAAATATTTTAAGCACAATGACAAAATAAGACAAATAACATTTTTTACTTAAAATGGTAATTTTTCAAACTGGAAAAGGGAAGGGGGTAATTTCGTAGCGCCTTACCCCTTTTCCAGCCTTACGCTAAGTAATTTTATGATAAGATTACGAATGCAATTAAAATAATTAATAATGAAATTATTTATATAAAGAATTAATAGCATTACAATCACTATCAGTATTCGTTAGAAATATTTTATTAAAAATCTATAATCGAAATGTATTTTCTCTTCGTACATCAAATTTGATTTTTGTCGCTGAATTTTTTTTTCTGTTTTCATCAGATGTTTCAAATATTACAAATGAGAATAACTTCCTTACTCATCAATAAATTTAATTAAAACTATAGGTCAATCAATTAACATTAGATCAAAGAATCTTTTCCATTATTGCATTAATTTTAAATTGCGTTAATGAAACCAACTTTAATGTAAAAAACCGCTTTTTTAAATATTATGCATAAACATAGCTTTCTTACTGTTCAATAAAATGTATCCATGTTACTAATCAATCTATTCGTCTCAAATCAAGATACGTTTTTTCTCTCACACAATTGTTTTTGATGCTCTGATAAACGCTTTCAAAATTCGATAATAGTAAAATTTATGTTAAAGATAGCTAAATACTTCTTTAATTAAAAAGAATATTCATGCTAAGACAACGACTTATATCATTAGGTTAAGAAAAAATCATGAAATTTGATGAATGAAATAATTCTTTGACCGGCTGCCAACATGCAAAACACTTTTTAATCGAATACATTTTTTAATACGATTCAAATAAAAACTAGCTTCTTATGAACTCTTTCATGCACCCAAAGTAAACTTTTTGGCTGATTATTGACGAATATACAGCTACATTCTAACATACTTTCTTTCTGAAATTATCCGAAAATTTCGACAGGAATATTAGCATATCATAAATTTACCAAAACATTTCCTTAATATAGCTGTTTTTATCAAAAGCAAACATACCTCTTTCATAATTTTTGTTTTGACGTATCAAACTACCAGAAATATTTTTCTGCCAATGTTTTAGTATCAACGGAACAGTTCAATCGATAATTCACGATACGATGCTCTATAAAAAGCAGCATTTATCGGTTGAACTGAAATCCAGCGGAAAGTTTTCTCCACTGCTGGACATATGTTTGGACACGTAAAATCTACTCAAGGCTACGGTATTTAATGTTTCTAACTTCTCTGTGGTACGGGGTTGGTCAGGTAGCGAACCGACAAGAGAAGGATAGAGGCAACATTCGGATCGAGCAGCCGGATGTCTCGTATCACAATAATACATACACCATGACAGGTGGATTTGCCGTAACTCGCGAGTTATGGGATATACAGAGACGTGGTAATCGGGGTATATACGACCAAGCCAACTTGAAGCAGAAAGGCGGTAGCCAATTCGAGTTTGTGGAGCCAGATCTAAACTACATTAAACGGGTAATTTCCCATCGACTACGAATTTCGCAACGACGTCGTAACAGTGAAAATATAAAATGCTTTGTAGATGCCACGGAATATTTTGCTGCCTCGTGGTCGTAGTTTTGCAATGAAAGGCAGGGGAAATGAATGCGTCCCCAGTAACAGTGATAGCGGTTTAGGTAGTCTACCTTACTTAAACTCACCTCTAATTATAGGTGTTCCATTTATTCTTGAGAAGCAATTTTGGGAAATATATACGAATTAGTTTCTTATTTTAAATAAATTGAACTAGCTGGAAAATTCACTGATACAATGAAGTCATCACGATCACAAGAATACTTCTAAAGCTATCAAGTAGGATTGCAAGAAACATAAGTTCGGAAACAATGATAAATTACGTTGTAATCATTCGAAAGAACACTGAAAGCCTAAAACAGGAAGAATGCAGAACCACAACTCTTGATCAACTACTCTTAATCCAATAATTAAAAATATTTAAGAAATCATTGAACTATTTCAAATATAAAGCAAATTCTGTACATAGCATCGACTTAAACTGAATTTAACAAATCTGTTTCCTGGGCTTACGTATGTATATAATGAAATGTTTTCGAAATAAGGCGTAAAGCGAGGCGGTATTAACTCAAGAATTCTCAAGACGTCTATCAACTCAGTAGAAATCTTAATTAGCCTTTAGTAATCTTTGAGAATTCTCCCGTATTTTGCGGCGAGTCGGTGGAACTTGGAAAATTAATCACGATCGAACTCATACGAAAGCGTCTGCTCTCTCGGTGAACAGCTCATGTTAAACAATTGCATAGTGCATTTTTTATCTTTGGGATTAAAAATTCATTTTTTTAATTTAAAAATGAAACTTTTTTAAATTAATGTTTTTTGTGTTGAAAAGTCATGTTTCTTATTTAAAAGCGAACTTTCGGTTAAAATAAATCTTTTCTGTTGAAAATTACATTTTTTTGAATAGAAAATTTGTACTTTTTGATTTAAAATATATACTTTTTGTTCAAATAGTCAACCGAGTAAAAATGCTTCGACTTGAGTTCAACTTGGTTATTTCTTGAGTTCATCTCCAAGACATCAATGTCTGGCGGCGTTTCAAAACTGAGTCGAGACATAAGCCTTCGTCTTACTTTTATGGCCACGACGGGTAAAATGGCGTTTACATGTTTTAAGTCGAGTCTTGTCTTGGCTAGGATTATCGAATATTTTCTGGCTCATAAATGAGATGAAAATTGATGAATGGAAAATTTGTAATAATTAAATTAGTTATTTTTAATTTAAAAATTCAAAATCGGCGGGTCTAAATGAGCATAACCCTTAAAAATTTTCTTCAAAAAAATAAAAATGGTAACTTTTTAGAAGGATCTCCTAAGCTGTTAGAAGTACGTAAAAACAAAGAACATTTTCGGTATCATCGTCAAACAAGTATAATACAAATAACAATCCGTAAATAAGTTGATTTAATATGTATATTGTATAAAAATATATAAGATTGTTTAACCATTAACAAAGATTAGCTTTCATGACTGTTAGAAATAACCTTTTTGTTAGGGCAGGTATACGCCCGAAGTTATAAGCCGCACGTGTTGGAGTCATAAAAATACGACTCAAGAGATAAATTTATGTCTTTAAGGCATAAAAACTTGTCCCCAAGACATAATTTGAAGTCTGGCTCTATCTCAAAACTGAGACATGCTCAAGTCGAACTTTTCGACTTCAGCATGTCTTGATTGGGGGCAATTCAAGTTGAACTCAAGTCGAAGCATTTTTTTAGGGCATCTTTCTTATTTAATAATGACCTTTGTTCTTGAAAATTGAACTGTCTTCAAAAAAGATACGTCTCTTTGGCTTGAGAATTTAGCTTTGCAAGTTTAAAGTTTAACTATTTTGTTAAATAAGTCATATATTTTCCAAAAAATGCGTCATTTTGCATTTTAAATTAATCTTTTATGGTTCTAAATACATCATCCCAATTTAATAATGAAATTTTTTCGTCGAAAACTCATCTTTTCGAGTTAAAAATTATACCAATTTCTTAAACAAAAATTTTTTCTTTGAAAATTAACGTGCTCAAAACCAAATTCGTCCTTTTGAATTAATAATTTAACTTTCTTCAAAAAAGAGTAGTCATTTTCGCTTTAAAGTTTAACTATTTCGATTTAAGTTAAAGTCTAACCTCTTTTTGTTTTAAAACTCGAAAATTTGGGGGCAAAGTCATCTTTACAAGTTAAAAGTTCAACTATTTTTGCAAGATTAATCTTTTTCGTCGAAAATTAGACTGATTTGAATACAATATTTGTGCTTTTCGATTGAAAATTTATCTTTTTTGATCAAAGAGTCATCTTTCTTATTTAACCCTTAAAGTTCCATGGGGGTCGTGGGCGACCCCAATTTTTGTTTGCCCGATTATAGCAAAGTCCCATTTGTGAATTTAAATTTGGTGGCACTCACCATCGGTAGTTAAATATCTCTACTTCCTATCTATACCATTGGAAAGTAGCTGCGTAGATTAGTTGAGATCCAGCATTCGTTGCCAGCAGTCGCTGTCTCCCTTGGGGTCAGCCACGACCCCACATGTCGCTTTGTGATATTTTCAGACGAATTTCTTATTTTTATTTTTTGACAATATTGTGTACTAGTGAAAAGTAATGTAAGTCCTGCAAAAAAAGTGTCCAGAATTTTTTTCAAGCGCTTGGTCCTAATATATAAAATTTTAAATGCCATTGACTGTTTCCAATCTATGTACATTCATCTCTTTACTCCTGATCTTCAAGAGAGGAATGCTAATTCATTGATCCGCAAAGACATCCTGATGGGAATTGGGAGTATTCTTGGAAAAGATCGGCTCTCTGAGGAACAAAGAGAAAACTCTCATCTTGAGAAAAGAAAGAGGTGCTGCATGTGCAGTAAAAAGAAGACAATAAGGCTTGAGAGGCTTGTTATTGGTGCAACAGCCCGGTGTGTCCAAAGCACCAGGTATTCATGTGGGGCGATTGTGTCGGTACAGAATAGCGCTTTTACTATTTTTTCATTTTTGATCATTTTGAAACGATTATTCTGCAAAAATAAAAAACTTGCATGAGAAAATAGTGAAATAATCATTAAATATCGTTCCTTTCACTTTTAATGAAATAGCCTAATTCAGATTTCCAAATAAATACCCTTTTTTCGCAACTGCACTATCACAGTTTTTTTTTCTTGAAGAACTATATCTAGAGAGTTACAGGTAGTATTTTCAGGTTAAAGTATTTAAAATTGACTGAGTTATGATTTTTTGTGTGAAAAAAGTCATTTTTTAAGTTTTTGTAAGAAATTATTTTTTTTAACGCGCACCAAAAATGTTTTCATTAATATAACCTTATCTTCGCACTAAAAGAATAGTTGGATAGTATTCAATCATTTTTTTTGAATTAAAATAACGTATACTCGCTTTGCAGGATGAAATTTTCCGGCGGGGGTCGCCCACGAACCCACGTGGCGCTTCGTGAAATTATAACATAGGATGGTGCTTTAAGGGTTAAAAATGAACTTTTTTTTGAAAATTGAATTGCCTGCAAGTAAGATTCGCCTTTTTTGGCTTACAAATTGAAATGATTGATTTTTGTTTAAAGTTTATTCTTTTCGGTCCCGAAATTCGAACATTTGGTTGAAAATTCACCTTAACAAGATCAAAGTTCAACTATTTCGTTAAAAAATAACTTTTTTTGTAAAAATCGTACTTTTAATTAGAAAATTCGTTCTTTTTGTAACAAAAAAATCTTTCCTATTTAGTAACATTTTTGATCGAAAACTCATCTTTGCGAGTTACAGACTGTACTATTTTGTTAAAAAAAATTGTTGTTATAAAAATTAAAATGTTATGAATACAAAATTCGTCATTTTGGATTGAGCATTCATCTTTGTTAGTCCAAAGGTCATCCTTCTTAGCCAAAAACGAGCTTTTGTGTTGCAAATTTAACAGTCTTCTAAAAGATCCGTCTTTTTGGCTTAAGAAATTTCCAAATAGTTTTAATACACTCTTCGAATGTTAAATTCTTTTCCTGGATAGAAATTCAATTGCTTGATTCAAAATTACCTTTTCTGTAAAAAAGTAATTTTGGTTAAAAATGCAACGGTTTAGAGCTGAAAATCAATATGTTCTCGTGAAGTATTCTATTATATCCTTTAACATCCATCTCTTTTGATGAAAATTGAACTATCTGGTTGAAAGTCGATCAATTTTTGTTAAAGATATCACTATTTCAAAAAAAAATTTTTTTGTTAAATTTAATTGCTTTCTATTAAAAATAATAATTTTATGTAGCATTTTTTTTACTAGTTCTGCAATTTTAATAATTGTTCCCTTTTTTAAATTTAAGTTAATAATCATGTATGATGAATGCAATTTGGTAAAAGATTTATAATATTATTAAGTTCAGTGGTAACGCTAGGTACTAAATAATGAAATGAATTAATTGGACCGATCGCTTGCTCGCGACCATTTGTGTCTTCTCGCTCTCACTTATTCATGTTGAGAAAAAAAAGACAGACAAAAATTTCGTGATGCCTACTATCGCCGAAACTCTTATTCACTCTAATTCACTGGTCGTCCATAGTCGACCCCGTGTGGAAATAATTCCCGGCGCTATACTGTTTCAGCCTTGACCGCCAGGAGTCTATACTGGCGCAATCTCGAGAAACCACGCTGGGGCTGTGCACAAATGTAACTCTCCAATCGACTAGCCACTTTCTACACCAGCGGTACTGGAGCATTCTAGTGAATCTAGTGAAATCTAGTAGATCTAGATGCGACCTAGATTACGAATTTAATATTTATTTTTATAATTAAATCATTCCTGACATAAAAGCACTGTGAGCTACATGGAGAATATTAACAAATTCCAGATTCCTGTAAGAAAAATGGAATATAGATCGTATGTGCTTTTTTGGTAGAATGGTTCCAAATGTTGTGGGTAAAAAATAAAATGTTAATTGTAAATGTTTTGGAACCAGGAGCCAACTTTAGAATTGAATTCTCATTTTGCTCCATAAATACTAGAATTACATATTTTTTAAATCATTAGGGCCTATTCCTGCATTAAATCAAATTTTTAATGGAAGTCAAAAATTGGTTGATTTCAATATCTTATATGTGAGACGTTTTTTTAAAATACTGGGGTTAGAATAAAAAAAACCTCATACAAAAGCTATTGGAATTAGCCAATGTTCTACTCTGAATAAACATTCAATTGAGAAGAGAACTAAGCCCTGATTATGCAGAGAAGATGTAATTCAATTATTTATGGATTAAAGTGAGAAAATTAGCTTTGTCTTTCATTCAATATTTTACCAATAAGCAATGTATAGTGCGCCAGATCAATTGATACTTAGTGATGAATTAAATTAACAAATCTGCACTATGAGGCAGCACTGATTATACAGGCAACTTTATTTCTTTCATTTCCTTTGATTTGAGCACTGCGGCAACGTTGCGGAAGACTGGCAAAACTTTAAAAGTGGCGTGATTATATGCTATAAGTTAAATTTTTTATCTTTTATTAAATAGTTTTTAAATGACGCCTTCTTTTTCCAAGTCCAAATAGAAGTATTTTCTAGAGTCAAGCTGGTTTTTAGACGGAATTTTTATATTATTGTCATGTCAAATTCTGGCTAGCGACATTAATGAGTCTGCATAGAACAGCGTGATGGATTTTTCTATCTAAGAGATATATATAGCGCCAAAAGAGCGCCAATCTAATTCGGCGTGAACAGACAGCCACGCATAATCCAGTACTAGCGCTAGAATAATACCAGTCTGCCAGGAATTATTTCCACACGGGCCTCTGGTCGTATCTGCGTTCTTCGCTAGAAAAGTCTCAGTTGTCTTTCTAGAAGTCTGGCAGTATTTATTAGCCTGGCTAACATAGAGATACACGAATTTTCAGTGAATAGCCCCTAGACGAAAAGCAAATCCTAGGTAATTACCGTCCTATAATACTAATTTACTTCATTAAAAGTCATATAATGACTTCGTTTGTTGATGAAAACAAGCTTCTTTCGGTATTCCAAGTAATCTTCAGGAAAAACCGCTGTCTTCCAAAATGCTTTTCCTTTAATCCCACACAGCCTCCCTTGGAAAATATTGTACAACATAAGTGCTAATTGAAATATTTCGATCTCAATTACTTACAATTAAACGCCAAACTTACGTGTAATATAAACCTTTTCTTTTGTTGACACACTCAACAAGAATGATTTTGTATACCAAGTAAATGCATTTACTTAAAACACATCTCTTAGCTTAAGGCAAAGTATTATTTAACAGTAGTAAGTTTTCTTCAATCCTTAGGTGGTAAATTTGGGTCAGATTGACCCCAAACCGATATTACTATAATCAAAAACCTTTCAGGACTTGTAAATGTTACTTCTTTTCTTCAAGTTTCAAATTTGGTAGTTTTTTTTGTTTGCTAATCTTCAACATTTTTTTCTATAATGATGCGTAGAAGATGTCTTTCACAAACGATTGAAATTTAACACTATATACTCATTGAACACACGTATTTGACGATATTCGAAAACAATATATTTTGTGAAAATAAATACCTTGTTATACTTAAGAATAGATGACTTAATGTTTTAAAGCATCCGCAACCCGAAGCCGTTAAAGAAGCTATAACTTCCTCGTCAAAATAGCTCTCGAATGAAGAGATACAAGTTGATATTTGTTGTTTTCTTTACTAATATTCTAGTATCATCGCAAATTCTTCGGATGAACTAAGGATTCAGCATAAACAAAGATATTACGTAACCGAAAAGACTTTAATTAAAAGATCAAAGCCTTTGTATTTTCATGAGAATATACTCACGGTAAAAAAAATTGAGCTGTGACAGGGATATTATTCCTTATAATAGCTAAACATTTAGCTGAAAACGAACAAAGGAATTTAGAAACATCCCTGGATCAGAGAAAATGAATATCCTTGACTATTTTCCATATACCAGGGATATCGTACAATCAGTCCCCTAATAAGTATCGCTATAATAGGCAATGTACGGATTTCATGGAAATTCATTTTTGCGAAACCAGACGAAAAATTGGCTACTGTAAGTTAATATATTTATATGACAACTAAATTTTTTTCTAATCTGACGATAATAAAATTATAAATAATCAGTCGAAAATAATAAACTCTTGAACTTAGTAATTTTGTCTAAATTACTAAATTACGATAACAATTTACATAAAGTAACTAAATGTTTAACTCTTCTAACTAAACGTTTCATCTAATCTAATCAGACACTTTCCTTGAGTTTAATATATTCTCGATTCACTCGTTCGCCTCAAAAATTTTTTCGTGCTATTTTCTGCATATAAATTTAAGGACTAACTTAATTTGCAATTTATTAAGAATTAAATACTTACAAAATCTATAGAAAATTTCAGTGGAGGCGAAAAATTATCAAGTAACAACAATCATAGAATAAGATGAGCATACTCTTATATGTGATTTTACATGTAAGACGATGTACATGTATCTAGTGTAACAAT
Source organism: Belonocnema kinseyi (assembly GCF_010883055.1). Lineage (NCBI taxonomy): Eukaryota > Metazoa > Arthropoda > Insecta > Hymenoptera > Cynipidae > Belonocnema > Belonocnema kinseyi. The sequence goes on from NC_046664.1 coordinate 58,362,296, forward strand.
GTCATTCAGAATTAAGTGAAAATCTTAATTTATTTTAACATCACTCTTATCGTACCGAAAAGGATTTGTGGATGTATTTAATCATTGTGCAGAGGTTTTATTTTGTGTAAAAATTGTACTGCGTTACAAGTTTCGTAATTGTTTGCAGCGTGGTGTATGTATTTTATAAATGATTAGTTGAAAGTACATTTTTGTAACCAACACAAATTTAAAAAACAAATACGCAACAAAATTGCACAAGGAGGCTTAGAAATAATGATGTTTCTTAAAAAAACTGTTTAAAAACACTAGAAAAATCGGTTAATAATGAATAATTGCACAAAAGAGTTACAAAATAAGAGAAACAAGTTTTCAAGTAACACTGTGAAACGGTTTATTAGAGACAGATATATGGCAATTGAAAAAAGAGGGGAAAATGAAGAAGACATCCATTGTGTGTTATGCCAGTACTATATAAAAAGCACAATTGAATTTAGTGTTCATTTTCAAGAAATTATTACTACCATTTACAATTTTATCTTTAACATTTCTGAGAATGGATTGTAAATTTTTTAAAGTTTAATTAAAATCTCAATAAAACACTCTTAACAGTTTATTTGACAGTTAACAGGTTTGAAAAATCTCATGAGGTCAGAAGCAAGAAAGTTTGAATTACAATCTACTTATCTTTTTGTATTTATTTTCTTTTCTGAAATTCCGTACAAGATGCATATTCCTCGTTCTAAATATTATTTTCAATCGCATTAAACACAATTTCAAATTTTTCTTCTTCTGAATCGATCCACTCATTTTAGAGATCATGAATTCCTGGTTCAACGACACAACATTACACAGAGATAGTGGCATGAACCTGCACCACACATTCGAATAAAACAGTAAACATTGATTCATAGAAAAAAGATCGTAAAAATGCTTGTTAAATAATTATTTAAAAGACTATATTTGAAAATTTTTTCCAAAATTTACCAAATAAATTTTTCGAAAATTTAATGTCTACCATTTCAGTCATTTCTTTTTCAGAAAATTTTATCTTATTTTCATTTTGAAGTGAACATTGATCCATAGATAGAAATAGTTTATATCAAAGGATGCTACATGTAGTCGTTTCTTCGGTTAGAAATTAGATTATTCTTATGATTGGTTACTATCTGCTCATTTTCAGATTCTTTTTGATTTCAATTACAAAATTTTGACAAATTCTGAAGGGCAGAAAATATCTTGTTCTTTTTATTGAACGAAAATCTCGCCAAAACGTATCTTAAATCTTATTGGATTTTTTATAGGATTTGCATTCACGTATAAATTTAAAATCCTCAGTAAGTTATTCATTATATTCTTAATAATTTACAATACCAATTATGATTTTTTTCTGAAGTGTCATTTAGCCTTTCCTATAACTTATTTCTCGAATAATATTTTGAATCTCTGGAGCATCAAGAAGCTTAAATTTACACTCATAGTATTTTCCTTTTTAGAATTGAATGATTTGACAATTAAAATATAAATATAAAGTAAAAATAAATTTCAATGTGACAACAAGAATAAGTTTCTCGCACGGCTTGAATTACTAGTAAAGGAACTCTATTTTCCATCTAAAACTTTAAAAATGTTAAAAAAATATTGTAAAAATTGTTTACTGTATACTTGGATTTACCCATAAGCTCGTTTCCCTTTTTGGTTCGTAAACGAAAAAAATGGAGATGCAAAGAATATTTTGTGGCATAAGTAACGAAGCACCCTAGTTAGGAGATGGCCAAAGAGTGCTAATTGGAATTTATGAAAGTATACCGGTAGGGAGATGTGGTATATTGTAGCACTGAAATAGGACAAAGCATGAGAGCATCATCGATGTGAATAAAAGCTTTCCTTCCACGCCGCAGGAAACTACACATTAAATTTTAGCTACAAAAGGTGAAGTGGTTGTCGCTCATAATTAAGCGCCATTTGTACACTTCCGAATATCCGGAACCACAAACTAGTTAAATATTTTATAAAAATAGAACAAACTGACGTCCTATCAATTTTTCAAAAAAAGGTTATCTAGTATTAGTGGCAATTGCTGTCCAAGCAAGAAAAGTTTTGATAAAATTTACTTTTACATTACGAAATATTTATAAATAACAAGAAAGGTTTATAATTCAATAAAAAAATGTTGGCTATATATGGTTATCATTCATCTTTTAAAGTGACATTATTATTTATTCGGTTGCGTTTAGTCCACGACTAGCCAGGTTTATAAAAAATATTTGTCTACCAGTTCTGAATTTTAGGACAAGACACTTCGTATTTATTCTCAGTTTTCAATTTTAAGATGAAAAGGAACTTATCCGAGATGCAACTACCTTTGTTATTAATTCAATTCAAATTCAAATTTAAATCAAACAAGAATCCAACGACCAGAGCACGACCAACTGAAAAAAATTCTACTATTGTAATCGAAACAAACTTTTAAAAAATTTCTGCAAGAAATGAAAAAGATTCAAGGAAAATGATAAGGCAACCAACCATAGCTAAATTGTGGTAATTGTGGTCTAACTTTTTTCGTAGGATTCTTGTCTTCTTCAGGATTTTATTCAAATACTGGCATTTCAAACTTGTAATGTTTTTAACATATACTCTTTAATAAACGGCATAAAGCAGTATTTCTGATACAAATTTAAAATTTAAAAATTTATTTTTCGCTATAAAAAAGGCTTTGTAACAAAATTGTTAAATTCACAACCTAAAAAGATAAATTACGAACAAAAAAGTGTTATAGTTCCGATTTTAATTTTTTTTAAACATTATACAAAAGAATAGAATTTTAAAACCAAAAAGACGAATTTTCAGCAAATAAAGGTCTTTTACGAAAGAAAGAAATAAAAGTTCATCTAAAGTTTTTTCTAAAAAAATTTAATTTGCAAAAAATTAATGACTTTTAACAATGTAGTTCAACTCTGATCCAAGTCATTCCATTTTTAATTAAAGAAGATTAATTTTTAACTAAACAGTTAAACTTTCAACCAAAGAGATGAATTTGCAACTGAAAATATAAATCGTAAAAAAAATTACTCCTAACAAACTGATTCTGCCAAATTTTTTAAACAAAATAGTTTAATGCTCAAGCAAAGAAAAGTCATTTTGCACTCCAAAGTGGCATTTTCGTGTAAAAATAGAAATTCCTATCAAAACAGATGTATTTTCAAATAAAATTTTTTTTCGAGAAAGCAGTGGACTTTTCTGTTAAAAAAGATTTAATTTGACTTTTTAAAACTAAAATATGAAATTTCAAACAAAAAATAGGATTTAAAAAAAAAGTGCAATTTCTAATTCTAAAAGACAAATTTTTCACCAAAAAGGATGACTTTCGAACAAAATTGTAGACCCAATTGTAGAATTTTTAATCAATGAAGATAGAAATTTGTTCCAAAGCAAATAAATTAAAAATAAAAACAGCATTTTTTTAAATTGATCTTTCGTTCAGAAACGTTTTCAGTTCATTTTTTAATAAGAAGATATAAATTTTCTAAAAAATAGATAAGCTTTCATCAGTTGCATTTTTATTCGAAAAAATGTAATTTCTGCTAAGCAGCTGGATATAAAATGAAAAAGACCAACTACTTAAAAAGAGTTTATTTTTCAAATGAATAGTTGCATTTTTATTTGAGAAAAATTAAATTTCTACTACAACGGATGAATTTAAAAAAAGCTTTAAAACATAGATCAATTCTCATCCAAAGAAGATTCCTGTTCATTTTACAACACCAAAATAAGAATTTCAAACAATAAGTTAATTTTCTGCTAAATAGTTCCATTTTTAACTAAAAAGTATTACTTTTTATCAGGATTGTTAAATATTCAACCGAACGGTGGCATTTTTGTCCAAGAAAAAAGAAAATTCTACCAAAACACGTGAAATTTTAAATCAAAAGCACAAATTTTAAGAAAATATACTTTTCATCCAGTAGAGATTTCAGTTGAGTTATCAGAAACAAAATATGTGTTTTAATCAAAAAATGAATGTTCTGCAAAAAAAGTTGAATTTTTAAAATAAAAGAACAAAAAGTTAACAAAAGTTCAATTTGCTACCAAAAAGGATGTTTTTAAAGAAAATTCTTACATTTTCAACTAAATAATAAAAGTTATAACTAAGAGGATAATCTTCAGTAGGAAGTTTCCACTAATTTTCAAAAAATACCTATATAAGTGAAGGACCCCCTCCCCCTAACGTAATAATTTGTAACAAAAGGTATCGACCCCCCCCCCTTAGCTGTTACGTAATTTAAGGACGGTCCCTAAGAATGAAGGGGTAAAAAGGGGAGGGTATATTGCATATGTATTGCAAATATTTTTCATTCTTTTTGGCATCGACGATTGTATCCAGCCTCCTCTCATCGGCAGATCCAAGAACTCTATATATTGGAAATTGCCAAGATGCTCTAGAGAATAAACGTGAAAATTTCCCGGGTCGTGTTTCTCGTATCGACCTAAATGTTTGTTTCGTGTTTCGCAAAAAGAATATAACTGTATTTGAAGAAAAGGAAAATGAAAGAAACAGCGGAGATGCTGAGAATATTGGTAACTGGGTAAGATGTAGGTATCAGATCCTTACGGGTTTGTAAATGGTCCAAAGTCGTTTTCTGCAGAACACGATTGCGGTTTCGGTAAACTACGGAGTCTTGAAGTGGTGGCAGTATCAACTCCAGTCACGATAAATTGAAATCCTTACGACAAACACAGCTCATCGAAATTAGTTTTCCTTATTTTAGTATTTACACTGGAAAAGTCTGTAATAAGAGTCGAAATATAGGCCCTACGTTGATGCTCCAAGTGGAAGTATTGGCTCTAGTTTGTGGCTGCTGATGCTACTAGCTCCTATGTAGCCACTCCTAAAGATATTTGTATTCTATTTTGCTTCTCTATAAGACTCAGCCGCTACATTAAATGTTTGAATCTATGTTCTTGAGTTTTACTAATATCTTTTTTAAAGTTCAATATTCTCCGTGTAATTTTTAAGTTCTCTTTAACGTTCTTAAATTTTAACGCAAAAGATATATTTGGCGTCGTTGCATCGCCGCCTGTGCCCTCGTAACGGATACTTTCATGTTTAATCTAACCTCCATCACCACAGTTTGTAAAATCAACAGTTTTAGTGGTTTTATGTTATAAATATTCAAATGATAAGATCAAAATGGCTTTGAGATTAAATAAGTTTGCCCTGATCTGGAGGCTGAAAATAAAATTAAAAATAAAAATTAAAAAATTATAAATACATCAAACTTTTTTAAGTCGTCATGACCAAAAATATTATTAAAAACACAACATAATAATATTTCAAGTTAACGGGATCTTCACCGTACTTGATTTTGTAACTAAGTACTATTGTAGCAATAATTAATTACTTTAGGTTATTATAAATTCATTATTTAAAAAATATATATATAATGTATTTTTGTATTTATTTAGGATTCGAAGGCGAAAAACCAGCATTAGTACAAATGGAATCACAAAACAAGGAAAACAAGCAGGATGAGCAAACCAGGGCGGCCTCTATTTTTTAAACTTTCGTCTCCCGGTTTTCTATTGGTTCTCTCGATTAATGTTCATGATTTCTCCGGGTTCGAAAAAAATTAACTCTCTACGCGAAACACAGTCTTTTCACATACATGATTAATTACGGAAATCGGTAAGCATCAGCAAACTCTTTTGCAAGAAATCGATTTACTTTGAATAATATAAGTAGAATAAGGAAAATTTTGTGTCTGATCAAGATAAATGCAACATCATCAATTTTAAACCCAATTTTTCAACTTTATTCTGAAAATTTTTTAACAATAATTAATAATTTCGAATTGAAGGCTTCTGAAAAAAAATTCGAAGAATTTTGACAATTTAAGAAGAAAAAGGAAAAAAATTTAAGAATCACGAAACTAAAATGATTTCAGAATGAAAATGTAGAAAAAGGGCAATGTCAAAACCTTTGAAATTGAATATACTAACATTAGATAAATAAAAATTAAGAGTAGTTGAAATTGTATTATTCACACTTAAAAGCTTTCGAAAATCAATAATTAAAAATTGCAATCTTTTAAATTTGACTAATTTTAAATTAAAAGTGATTAAGATTTCAAAATTTAATATTGAGAACTAAATTGAATGTTTTAAAGTCAAAGGTTTTGAAATTCTAAAATTTTACTTTGTTAATATATAACAAAATCATAATTTTACACTAAAGCTGATTAGGCGAATTTTCATACAATCAAAGAATCAATCGAATTATACTGAAGAAATTCTCAAACTAAAGAATTTTCAAACTTTTTATATAATCAGATCCTTTCAAATTGTGGGTCCGGATGCAATAAGGGCACATAAAATTTTTTCGTGCGAAAACGAAGTCCCCTGGAGGCTTTAGAAAAAATTTTCGAATTTCAATTTTCAAA
>NC_046664.1:58368814-58377072 GCF_010883055.1 Belonocnema kinseyi
AAAAAGCACCTCATTGATAAGCCGTAAGTGGGAGATTCCCGCTATCGTTTCTCTGCAAGGCCATATATTATCGCGCTTCTTGTCAAAATTAGTCGGCCGGTGTATAGATTATTGTTAGAGTTCCACTGGTAAACACTGGATTTTTAGTCGATTGTGAATATTTAAGTGTACTTCATTCACTGCATATTTATTGCATTCATTTCACTAATTAAACAAGTTACGAACTCTTGATAGTTTTACAAACGAAGTGTGGACGAAAAAAATACAATTTAATGAGGAGCAAATAAAAATACTTTTCAGATTATTTCAATTGGCTAAGGTACAACATTTAATTATAGTCAACTAATATTTAATGAATCGTAATAAGTATACCCTTTCTAAAATTATTTCAACTAATGAAATAAGAAAACATGTTCTCTTGCTAAAATATTATTTTACGCATTTCAGTACTATAATACTTTTGGATTGACTGATAAGCAGCCTACAATACGTAACAATGAGAATTAATCCAGTAAATGTTATTAACCTTCTATTGGCAACATTTCAAAATATGGACATAAAAAATACACCTATCAATAATGCAGAACTTAAGTTAACAGAAAATATTGAAAAAATTCTTTTAAATGCTATAGACAATTTTAATGGAATGGAAGTTTTAGAAGACAAGACGCTTGAATTTGAAGAAGAGTTTAAAAATTGCGAAGCAATGGCCATTGAAGATGATATATGGTACAAACCAACGGATGATGATAGGTGTGTTGCAGATAATGAAGAATTGAGTTATGAATACAAAAAGAATGCCGTTGAGTATTGGAGATCGGGTAAAACAAAAAATTTGAGCATCAATACTATTAGACAGAAGTATAAAAAAGTGTCGTCTGAACATCAATTACGTCGTTGGGCAAGTCAGATTAATAAAGGTGGTACTTATAAAGATAAACTAGCTGCAATTTCTGAATTCGTACTGAAAAATTTCAAAGAATCTATTAAAGTAGGTAATATTATTCATGACACCGATCTCCAAAAATGGCTATTGCAAGCCAAAAAGAATATCGATTTTCATGATATACGTTTTAAAGCCTCAAATTCTTGGTTGTATAAATGTAAAAAACAGCACAGAATAGTGGACAGAAAAATAAATAAATTTATTACAAAAAAAACTTTACGTGATGAGTCAAAATTGAAATCTGAGGCGGAAAAGTTTGTGCTTGAAACACGAAATTATATCGGTGAATATGGAGCGGAAAATGTTTATACTCGGATCAAAGTGGTTTCGAGTTGGAAATTCATTCAAAACGGACACTAGCAGAGGAGGGAACAAAACAAGTAGAGTGTATTGTTCAATCTACTTCTGCAATAACCGACAGTTACACAATCCAACCAACGATAAATGCTGAAGGAAAATTACTTTCACCCCTTTTTTTAGTCATGAAAGAAACATCAAATGAATTCGGACCAACAGTGGCAAAAAATTTATTTAGGCCAAACAATGTTTATGTTATGGCATCTAAATCTGGTAAATTAACTAAAGGTATGTAGATTTTAAAAATATTAATTTTTTCAATATTCACAGCATACTTCAATTTTCAGAACATTTTAAAACATGATTGAAAGAAGCTTTCTATCCTAATGTTGGCAGTAGAAGTGTATTACTGCTTGATTCATGGAGCGGACATTGTCCAGAAGCTGTTCAAGAGGCTGCTTCGAAAGATAAAGAGATTCATTTATTAAAGATACCTAAAGGTACTACGGGAAAAATTCAACCTTTGGACGTATTCGGCTTCAGAATATGGAAAAATTTTGTGAGACATTTTTCCGACAGTGTTATATTATTAAATGGCGACCTAAATTTACATATGAGAAACAATGTCATCAAGTTACATTTGCTCACTCACAACCAACTGTCATCGCCTAGATATGTAAATCTTTTCAAATATTCTTGGTTTAAGAGTAGATATATAGATAAAAAACCTATACATTTCAAAAATCCTGTTGAATTTGGATTTACGCAGTCAGACCAAGCTTTATGCGAGATTCCTGGATGTACGAATATTGCTATTATTAGATGTGCATGGTGTCGAAAATCCTTATGCCTTAAACATTATTTCGAAGATTTTCATTACTGTACAAATTATGTACCGTGAGTGTACATGTAAGTCTTCCTTAAAACTAGCTTATGTTAATCATTTTTCTTAAAAAAAATTAAGGGTTGCAACCCCTTAACTTAAAAATGATTGTCAAAGAATGGGCATTCCATGCCGAATATTTTACCGTTGAAATGATATCAATATTCAAAGTTTTTGTTGAGATATGAAAAAAATTCGATTTTTCGGGTGAACTTCGAGGGTCAGTTTCACCCCTTAGAATCGTTTTTCCGCCGATAAAAGAAATTGCTTATTTATTACTTCTTCGTACCCTACAAGATATTGAAATTTCAAGGAAATTGGAGGCGGTCACCTTGTAAGGGTTCCTTGTAAGTATCATATCAGGTATTATTACGTGACATTCAATACGAGAAACATTGTGAACCTTCAAATTTTAATTATTCTTAACACGTTTAAAATAGTATAATGATTTTAAACCAAATAAATCTTTTTTCGACCGACAGAATTTATGAATGTTAAACGATAGATTTTTCTGCATGCCTTACAGACCACATAAATTAAAATAAAATTGAGCCAAAAAACATTTTTTCGAACTCAAAATTTATTTAATTAAAAACTTCTTTTTTAATTCTTTATTTTGACGGAAAAGCCGTAACTTTTCAAAAAGATTTTAACAAGATTTATCAAAATTCGTAATGATCAAAACATAAAATTAATGTCGTAGAGTAAAAAAAAATAAAAGCGATGTCTTTGGAAATTTTTCCAGTCCAAAAAATGTCTCATATTTCAAATTAAAAAAAAACTTAATCAATTACGAACTACATCTTAAAAACAAAAAAGAAAACTGTATCATATGTAAGGAAAGAAGAAAGCAAGGCTAACTCGTTATTATTGATAAGGAAAATATTAATAAATAGGCTGGAAGAAGTCGATTAAATAAGGTTTTTTTACCAATAATAATTAGTTGTTTCCCAGACGTTAAATTAAGAAATTTTACATCCCGAAATTCTTTACATAAGAATAACTGCATAACTCAGGTTAAAACCTTTTGAAAAAGGTACGCATTGTACCGAAACGTAAAGGAATCAGAAAGGAGTTTTTAATGTAATAAATTTCAAATTCGGTCAAGTGATTTTTGTCTGAATTTTATTTTCATTTCTCCTGGTTCTCCCGATTCTCCTGGGTTAGTGGCCACCCTGCAGACTTATGCTGTTTTATAATACATACTTGAATATTTATTTCTTCTTATGTTTTTCCTTATCATAGCATTTTTTCGTTTTTAAAACAAACTGTTACTGGTTTATAATAGTTAAATACCTGTTTCGTATTCATAATGACTAAGTTTGACTAAAAAAAATTCGTTCTATTTTGAAAGATTCTAAAAAAAGTTAAAAGCAAAAAAGGACTAATAATTCATCATCTAAACAAATTCAAAATTGCACAAAAAATAATATTATTTGATGACTGATTAACAAAAGTTGAGTGAAATGAGTACATTGTGGAATTTTGTACATGTTTCATAACATCATGCAGCTTCATTCAACAAAAAATACACATTTTTATTTGAAGTTGCATAAACATAAGATTTGTTTATGAATAAATAAAAGAAAATTTGTTTGTTTCTTCATTCATTCAATAAATGATCCATATTTTTTTGAACGCCTAATAAGAAATTTGTGTTGAATGTTTCTGCCAAATAACTTGGAAAGTTACGCAAATGGCACTATGTCTTCGTCTTGCTCTAATTTTGCTAATTTTTCGTCAAATAATTTTATTTAATACAGAAAGGTAGAATGCGGAGCGTTTAATTAGAAGCTAAAACTCAACCCCTATTTTGACGCTCCAAACGGATGATTTGGAAATTTGTGCTTATAACAGCGCTAAACTAGGGCAGAAAATCGTATTGTAATGTATTCTACTTTAAGACCTTAGCCCCGACAAATATTAGCGTGAAGTGTTTCTAAGTAGGGCCTGTATTACGACTCGGGTTCATTTGAGTTAACTATATGGGATTTGGTTCTAGCAAATCCTGCTTTGTAGTGAACTACGGATTGACTGTTCGTACATTTATATGGGAATCGATGTTCGCAACAGCTGCTCTCAATGATTCAGATTTATGTCTACATTTATGTCTGCATCAGCTACTAACATTATTTACGTATAAACAATAAATAGTTAATAAACATCGATAAATAAGCATGGCTTATTCGATTTCGGTACTGTAGATTTTTACAACGCATTCATCTATTCACTGTTTTTCAAAATTTTGCTCCTCTTAAAAAGTTGTAGTCTCAAGATATCGCATATTATTTTAGTGGCTGTTTTTTCAGTTTGTTCTTTCCTACAGTCTTTTTTTTAAATAACAATACAGTACGTTTAAACTCTTTAGAATATATTACGCTAATCTTAAGTTATTTTTAATAATAAAAATGATACATTTTTTAAAGAAAATTTACATTAAAATGTTTTTTCTAAAAATAAAGGCAATATTTCAGTCTTTAAATTTTCATCTGTTGTCATGAATAAAGTTATATTTATTAATCTCTAAATAAGGAATAATTATCTTGGCACTATTAATTTATTAAACCTAAATTTAAAAACAAGTCATTTAGATTTTATTTTTAAATATTAACTTTAATTTTTTTAAATTTCAAAATAAATGGCAAAAGAATCAATAAAATTCAAAGAGAATTAATCATATTTTCCTGGATTTTGAAAAATGTTTAGCAAAAGTTGGAATTAATCCAAAAATATTGATGGATTTCAGAAGATTCAAGTTATACGAACATGATTTCAATTTATGAAAAAAATGTATAAAAATTTTTACAAAATGTAACTTCTTCACACTTTTTTAAAAAAAAGCTTCTTAAGAATTTGGAAAGGTTTTCAGGAAATAAAAACATTTTCTTAATACTTCTAAATTATAATCACTTTTATTTAAAAAAATTTATGTTGAGACCGGAATAAACATGATCGTAAAAACTTTTAACAGATTTCATGAAATTTCGAAAAATAATGTGAATAAAATTTTGCAAATTTGCAAGATTATGCAATTTTAGACAAGGTTCGAATGAACTTAGAAGATATTAAGAAGTTTTTCGAATACAAAAAATATTCAAAATGGTGTGCATTTCCTAAGATTCCAGAGAAAATTTTGAATGACCTTTTATTTATAAAAAATTCATTTAAATGCGATATTTCAATAGATTTTTTTCAATTCCAAAATGACCAAAGAAAAATCTCAATGGTTTTAACTAATTTTGTTTACTTTTACAGTATTAAAAAAAAGCGTAGGAAAACATTACATTTATTAGAAGGGATTAAGAAATTTGAGCTGCTTTAAATAGTTTCGAAAATAATTAATATCTCAAGATTCTGAATAGAACATTCGAAAGGGTTTCAAAACATTTTTTATGGTTTTCAGCATTTTCTTACAAAGAATGTAAGAGAGAATTGAAAATTTTTTGATCCTGCTGCAAAAAAAAATTAATTCGAATAATTTAAAACAATTTGTTTGACAAAAATTATTTCAAGAAAATAGTCAGATGTATGTCAAAGCATTTATCAAGAGTTCACTTTATAAAACTTTTCAATTTTTTACGATTTTTATGAATTTTGAACAGTTTATAGCAGGAATTTTTATTTTTATTTAACACAAAGTTGAAATTCAAATATAGGTATGACATCTTTGATACGCGGTCAAACAAACGTTTATTAATTTTAAAGAAAAATGTATTTAAATTCACATAAGACATTTAAAATCCGTTGAAATCTTTTGAAATCCCGTGAGTTCTTAGAAATCACTTACAATCTTTTGAATTCTTTAAAATATTGAAATCCTTTGAAATTTTGATATTTAAGATGGAGGAAATGTTGTTTTTGATCATTTATCGAAAAAGTTTAAAAATATGTTTAAAGGCGAAGTGAAAAAATATTTGTATTAGTAATTAATTTAGGAAAATAGAAACATTAGCAGAATTTTTTCCAACCACTTAAATCGTTTTAAAAAGCCTCAAGAAAATTTTGATGGTGGCGCGATTCCAAGGCCTAATGTTGACTTGTAACTGTAAAATAATCCTAATTATAAATCTAGACAGTTCTCCTCTAATTGTATTACTCTGCTGCAAATCTATTTTATTTGAATATAAGATGATTTGAATATTTATAAAAATAGTTACAGTAGAGGTGCATTGTCAATTTTGAAGAATATTGTGAAATCAGTAAAAGCTTAAAAAAAGAAAGCCAGTCATGTTTTCCTTGTAGTTTTTCTTTTAAAAAGAGGTACAAAAAAAAATTTTTCATATAATTCATGCAACAATTTTTGTTAAACAAAATGATTTTGCTGCTTTTGCGGCTTTTACAATATAAATGTTTTTCCCAAAATTTAATTTGTTTATTGTTAATGTTATCTTTCACGATTAAAATAAGAACCAAGAATCATATTAAATAATTATTTCAAGCAGAATAACTTTTGTTACATTTTTGTTCGTAGCTTGCTTTTTGTCCAAAATTTGTTAACTTTGCGTTCTTAAAATTGCTTTTTACCAATAAAACAAAACCTGCGTTACCTGTCAAAAAGTCCTTAATAATGAATTGGTATATCTTTTTGGGATGCACAATTTGTATGTTGTTATCCTTTTTCTTATCTTGCATAGTTTTACCAAAAAATGACATGTTTTATTTATCGTAACAAGGTGGCGTGATTCGCGGTTAGAGAAGAACTTTCAAATGTTTCAAAGAAATGAGAATTATTTCCAAGAATTCAAAATTTTTTAAAGTTTTTCAGAAGATTCTCAAAAATATTTTAAATATGTACTAAATTTTAATGGATTTGAAAAGATTTTTAAGGATTGGAAATATCTTAAGATATTTTAAATATATCTCTATAATTTAAAGTGATTCTAGAGGGTTTAAAACATTTTAATTTTTTTTTACTTTTGGTAAGTTTCATAGGCTCTTGCAGTCTTTAACGATCTTCAAGCTTCACAGATTCCAATAAATTGTATAAGATTTTTAAGGATTCGAAATATTAATGTGTATTTCAAATAACTTCCACTAATTTCAAGAAATTGCAAAAGATTTTATAGCTGTTATGACATTTTTAAAATTTTCTAAATATTTTCAAGAGTTTTTAAATCTTCAAAATTTCGAAAGACTTCAAAAGTTTTAAGGGAATTTGTCAAAATTCGAGGAATTTCTAACAGCTTTTAGAAGTTTGAAGGAAATTCAAGAGATTTCGAAGGACTTAAAATATTTCATGGTAGGTGAGACCAGTCATGTATGTAAAATACTTTATTTAATGTAATTAAATGTAATTAAAAGATTTGAAATGATTGGAAATATCATATGGCTTTTTGATCAATTTTAATAACTTAATCTATAAGTTGTAGATAACTAGCCTACACATTGAAAACTTCTATATTAATAAAGATGCGAAAATTTAAATTCCAATTTGGTTTTTGGATATTGGCGATTTCATTCTATTACATTTTTGTCAAATAAAAGTTTCTTAGTACCCGAAAAACTTCTTGACTCTGCAAAAAAGAACTTCGCAAATATTTTTTTCGGTAGTCGGTATCTAGTCAACCAAAAAATATAAAATATAATTCCTAGAAAAGTAATTAGATTCGAATAAAAATTTAAAGAATTACATGATTTTGCTTTCGCTTCAACTCTAAACCTATTAAGTATTTAAAAAATAAAAAGTATACAACATTTATAAAAAAATTCGCATTTCCATATGTACTCAAAAAACCTTCAAAATATTAAATAATTCATTTTTAAGAAAATTTTAAAAATAATTACACATATTTTTATTATTATCGAAAAAGAAACATCTTAAAGTTTTTGAAAGGTTTAAAGAAAGTATTAAGAAATTTTCTTAAGATTTCTGGAAAAATTTTTGATGCATATTTTCAATTAATTCTGCGACAATATTTCAAATTGTTTAAAATGATTCCTTGAAAATATTTTTAGGAAACTAAATAAAAAATTTATGTTTTTGAATATTGTAAACAAAAGATTCTTTTCAAGAGCTTTGAAAGGTTTGAAACCAAATCAAAAGGAGAGAATTAAAATTACAAAATTGTCAAAAAAGAATCTGGAGGATTCTAACGCAATTTTGAAAAAATATATATATATTTATATATTTAT
>NC_046664.1:58377172-58384646 GCF_010883055.1 Belonocnema kinseyi
ATGTATAAAAATTCAGCCAAAGATGACCAATTATTTCACAAATTGTATCCTTCGTCAATTTTTGTTGATTAATAACATAATTTTGATACACTTCTTACAGTTTTCAACAAATCTCTATTTGTTTCAAGATTTTTTATTTGCTCAAGCAGTCTTTATCGATAACTTGAATAAAATCCCGCGTGAAAAATGTTTGCATGGCTCAAGCCTTGATCCTGTCCGTTTCCCATGCTTAGGACACGCTAACCACAAACGAATATTCTTAAGAACGTGTAAGTGTCAGAGAAAATGAGCTTGCTTTAAAAATGAAAATCTTAGGTTTGCCAAAAGCCGACACGTCTCTAAATGGTAAGTTTATTATCCGGGTGCACTGGGTCGCACACCAGGTAGTTTAGCAGGTATTCTACGAGAACTTAAAAAAATTTTTAATTATGCCAATTGCCAAAATAACTACCATTAGTCAGTCGACGATCCGGATGCACCAGATTGAGCACCAGGTAGTTTAATACTATTCTATGAGAACTTCTTACAAATTTAAATTTGGTGAATGACGAAAACAATTCCAAATGGTCAGTCGACGACCCGGGTGCACCAGGTCGCACCCCAGGTATCTTAGCACGTATTCTACGAGAACTTTTTCAAAATTTAGATTGTTTCAGTAGCCAAAATAACTAAAAATTGTGAGTCAACGATCCGGCTGCACCAGGTCGAGCACAAGGTAGTTTATTATTATTCTACGAGAAGTTTTTACAAATTTAAATTTTGTGAACGATGAAAACAATTCCAAATGGTGAGCCGACGACCCGGATGCACCAGGTCGCACCCCAGGTATCTTAGCACATATTCTGCGAGAACTTTTTCAACATTTAGATTGTTCCAACAGCCAAAATTACACAAAATAGTGACTTAACGACCCGGGTGCGCCAGGTCGAGCACAAGGTAGTTTAATACTATTCTACGAGAACTTCTTCAAAATTTAGATTGTTTTAACAGCCCAAATAACTAAAAATTGTGAGTCGACGATCCGACTTCACTGGGTCGAGCACCATGTAGTTTAATATGTATTCGACGAGAACATTTTTAAAATTTATACTTTTTGCATAATAAAAATAGTTCTAAATGGTGAGTCGAAGATCTGGGTGCACTAGGTCGCGCCCCAGTATCGTAGAACGTATTCTACGAAACTTTTTCTAAATTTAGATTGTTTTAACAGCCAAAATAACTAAAAATTTTGAGTCAATGATCCGGTTACACCAGGTCGAGCACACGGTAGTTTAAAACTGATCTACGAAAAAATTTGACAAATTTAAATGAAAAATTTCTCATAGTATACGTGCTAAACTACCTGAGGTGCGACCTGGTTCACCCAGGTCGCCGACTCACCATTTGGAATTGTTTTCATTATTCACAAAATTCAAATTTTTAAAAAGTTCTCGCAGAATACGTATTATACTACCTGGTGCTCGACCTGGTGCACCCGAGTCGTCGACTGACCATTTGGAATTATTTTCATTATTCACAAAATTTCAATTTTTAAAAAGTTCTCGTAGAATACGTATTATACTACCTGGTGCTCGACCTGGTGTACCCTGGTCGTCGACACACAATTTTTAGTAATTTTGGCTGTTGAAACAATCTCCATTATGAAAAGTTCTCGTAGAATACGTGATAAAATACCTGGACCGCGACCTGGTGCACCCGAGTCGTCGACTGACCATTTGAAATTGTATTCATTATTCACAAAATTTAAATTTTTAAAAAGTTCTCGTCGAACCGGTGCACCCGGGTAGCGAACTTACAATTTAGAGACGTGTCGGCTATTGGCAAACCTAATATTTTTATTTTTAACTCAGGCTAATTTTCTCTGACACTTGCATCTTCTTAAGAATATTCATGTGTGTTTAACGTGTCCTGAGCATGGGAAACGGACAGGAGCGAGGCTTGCGCCATGCAGCCATTCAGCCGTAAACCATGCTTCAGACAGATATTTCCAAGTGTCTTGCCAAACTTGAGCCATGCTAACGTCTTTCACGCGGGATAATATAAAATAGAATACATACAATTATAATTTCTGAATGTATAGTGAATAAAAAATTAATGAACTATTTTGTAAATGTTAAAACAAATATAATTTGTTTATGAATCATTTTTCCCTGAATATATTATTTTCGGAATCTGATTTCCTTATTTAAATATAGTATCTAATGACTTTGAGGAGTAATAAATTATGTCAAAAACACCATGTCATTTTTTCAACGATTTTTATTCGTACAAGCAGTTTTCTGTTAAACATGTGGATCAATAATATTAGATGTAACACACAGAATTAGTTCATATTTCCAAACAATGACAAAATATTACGTTTTAATCAGAAAGTACGATATTTTTTTACGTTTTTCGGGAATAAGTAATTGTTTTAATAAGTTAGATTTATTTAGACCATTAAAGATTGTTCGAAAAGGCATGGAAAATATCAAAATTTCTTATTAGTAATTATCTCTATAAAAAGACTCTTGAATCCCTAAAAAGTTTGGCACGTTTCGAAGAAACCCTGGATCATGAGTTCAGTTTTTCCAAAATCCAAAATTTCCTTATGTTGATCAAATGGGATTATGAAGTGCCCGGTAGCATGTGTTAATATTTAAATTAAAAAAAAAAGAGGATTTGCTCCGGAAATGGAAACTTCTTGTACGGAAAGGGGTGACTTGCTCATTAGCTCGAAAAGCGTCTTTTGCACCACCCTACTGGCTATATTGATTAAAGGCAGCTAATACGCAGTTTGTTAAATAAATTAGGTGTTGTTTTTTGGGCTTGTTGAATAGTACTTCATAGTCAAGGATGACATGTACTAGATTATCGTTAAATACGCTATAAGTAGTTCGTGGGGGTTGCTGAAAATGACAGCGACAATTTTGGCTGCTTTGTTTAAAATCAGCTAAACGGATTTTGTTAAATATGATAGAGATGGTTCTTGGGGGTTGTTGGAAATTATTTTGCAAATGCGAAATTAATCAAAGTATTGTGAAGGTGTTTTGGGTGCTTTTTTCACTTGTTTTGGCTGTTATGGATCTAGGTAACTGAGATAGTATTCGTTAAGTGCCATAGGTTGTTATTTGCTGTTGTAAAACATTCCTGCATTGATGAGGATATGGACTATAATCATAGGAAAGAGGCTAGGGTGAGTAGTTCTTATTTGGAACTTTTTTGGCAGTTTTCGTTAGTGGCAGCTGAGGCGTGGTTCGTTAAATGTGCTTGGAGTATTTATGACATATTTAGGTAATGTCAGGTCATAAGGGGTTTGCTAAATGTACTAAGGTTTGTTTCTTTGTGATTGCTCTACATCACGGTGGGTATCAGGATACGAAATGCAGTCTTGGAAAATTGTCAGCAAATGGGCTAGCAGTTGTTTTTGTGGGTCTTGAGATACATTCTGGAATGATTCTTTTTTATTTAAAAGTTTTTTGGCTGCTTTATTTAAAGGCTGCTGAGATGGCTTTTGTTAAATATGATAGAGGTTCTTATTAGGGTTTGCTGAATATTACAGACGCGCTCTAAGAATTAGCTCGAGTCTTGGAAAAGAGTCTAGATTGATTAATTTTGATTTGAAACTTATTTGGCTTTTTCAGGTCGAGGCAGCTGGGATGGGTTTCTTGAATTAAATTGGGGTTTCTTGTTTGAGGTAGCTGAACTTTACATTTTCGATGAAAATATGACTTACATTCTTGGTAAAGTATCTAGTTTGAGTATAATTTATTTCGAATTGCTTTGGTTTTTTGGGTGAAGGGCAGATGGGACGGGGTTTGTTCAATGTATAAGGGTTTTTTTTTGTAGTAATGAAAATAACTGTTTTTTTTGTAGCTTTAGTTGATGCTTATTAAAAGTCGTAATGTGACAATTTCTCCAAAAGGGATTTTGCGTCCCTGTTGCGCCAACTCATTTATTAAATTTAATTTTTTGTAATATAAGCATATTGTTTCAAGTAGACATCAATAACATTAAACTAATATTTATATTCCATCTGCTTTCATGCTGAAAGTTCTTGAAATTTGAACGTTTCTGGTATCATAAGAAAAAAAATAGCTAACTCATTGTTTTTTAGCTTCACGGATATTAGCACAATTTTGTAATTTACGACAATATTTTTTAATCAGTGCGACTCGTGAGGCAACCGTAACTCAGAGTACTTGGAAGGTTAGCTCGAACATCAACATTCAGGGTTCTTTCTAAAAGGATGTTATGGATAATTTTATCCCCTCCACATTCATCGTAAAAATAATTCTACAAGTTGGGGTAATAGATGCGATAGCCATTAGTATATATACCCTGGAAATATATTACAGAACTATCTTCCGATAAAATACGATCTTAAGTTTCTACATCAATCAGTTTTATGGACTTTCGTTAAATGAAGTCCGTTTTCACCCTGGCCTGGGCTTTGGCGATCCTCATTAAGTCTATTGGTAAATATATAATATTATAATACCCGTTATCTGTAAGATTATTGTGTGCATCCAATGGGTGGGATCAAATGGCTGTTTTCAAACTTGACCTTCAAACAACTGGCTAAAATTAGGAGGTTGTTTTCTATAGTCTTTCTCTCCCCTGGCAAAATATTTTTTTTTACATGCTTATGCCAAATGAAGTTTAAGTATATGTATTAGTGCTAGAGAACTTAAAAGATACTTTAGCAGCGAAGGTGACCTGTTTATAGATCTCTTTTTTACCGGTATTCAAAAAATCGTATCGTATACAGTAGGTTTTAGCTGTAGTACTGCAGGACTCAAACGGACCAGCATTACAAGGCAATAATAATATAAATATGTAGAGGGGTTGAATTTGAAAAAGTGATTAACTTCGATTAATTTAAAAATCACAATGCTTAAGTATTTTCACATGTTAATCTCGAATATTATATCAAAACTTCTAATAGACTACCGTCATAAATTTAAAATAAAATTCTTTTTCAATTTGTTTTTTAAATACAATTATCAAAGCACCTTTGGCTTTGACGATTAAACTCTCATTGCTATTTGCGCTTGACAATGAGGTTGAGCGGACTTATCCATTATAAAAAAAACGCTGTAGACAAAAAAGAACAGAATATAAGAAGTGATGTGTTTTTTGATATAATGATAATAAAAATAATTTTTTTCTTAATTTATGAAAAAGAGACATCAAGTTATAACCTTTAATTCCGTTCTAAGTAACGCAACTGTACAAGAATTTATAGTCAGTTTGAAAATATTGTTCAAAATTATTTCAATGCGTGCTATCTAGTGCAATTATATTTGTCTACAATTACAATATCATTGAGATAATTTATAATTTTCTTTGAATTCCAATCAGAATTACGATAAAAAGTTAAGCTTTTTAAAAAAACTAAAATTTGCATTAATTTGAAATCGATTTAAAAAATTAAAAAATTGAGAGCATTTTCAGAATTTTGAAATTTTTTTTTGAAATTTTATAAATTGTTGTCAAAGTATATTATAGATGGGTGAATGACTTGCAAATCATCCAAATAAAATTTTTTATTTTTATGAAAATTAGAAAAGTTCTATACTTTTAAAAATTTGAAAATTTTCAAAAAATAGAAAAAATAATTTTTTTCACAGATCCAAAAATTTCATGCAAAATTTTCACCAAATACCAAATATATTTCAAAACTATTCTACCCGAATTTTTCGATTATCCAACATTTAAAAAATTATAGCATTTTCAAAATTTTCAATTTTTTTTTAACTTATAAAATTTTTTGTCAAAGTTTCTGATAGATGAGTCAAAGAATTGCAAATTATCCAAATGAAATATTTAATTTTCATGAAATTTGGAAAAGTTATATCCTTTTCGAAAGTTTGCAAATTTTGAAAAAAATAGAAAAAATTATTTTTTTCATAAATACAAAAATTTTATTCAAAATTTTCAGTATATACCAAATACATTTCAAACTATTCTAGCCGGATTTTTTCATTAGCACACACTTTAAAAACTTAAAGCTTTTTCAACTTTTTAGACAATTTTTTGTCAAATTTCAAAAAATATTGTCAATGTCTTCGATACTTGACAAAAATACTTGCAAATTATCCAAATGACATTTTTAATTTGGATGAAAATTAAAAACGTTAGTGTAATGCAATCGTCTAAATTTTCGATCTCTGGTTTTTAACGGATCTTTACGTTTCGGCAGGCACAGAATCCGAAAACCATAAAATTTGGTCCATGTCTGTCTGTAGGTCTGTATGTATTGGTATACTTCTAAAGGTCCACAAAATAAAGGCTGAGTTCGTTAATCAGATATTTTGAACCAAAATTTAAAAATTGAGTGCATTTTCTAAATTTTGAAATTTTAGTCATTTTTGTCGAAGTTTCGTATAGATGGTTAAAATACTTGCAAATTATCAAAACAAAATTTTTTTTAGTTTGATGATAAATTAGAAAAGTTATATACTTTTCAAAAATTTGAAAATCTTCAAAAAAATAGAAAAAAATGATTTTTTTCATAGATCCAAAAATTTTCACTAGATACCAGATTTATTTTAGAACTATTTTAGCCGAATTTCTCGATAAGCCCACATTTTTTAAAATTAGAACCTGTATAATCTAACAGTACAGCGCGAAGTGCGATTATGGCAATCAGAATGTAATCTTCAAGACCGTAGGTGCTTTGAGAACCTTTTTTAATGACAAATAAAAAAAGGTTCAGATTTACTTTATGATTGTAGTTCATGAGGGGATTGAATTACAGTATTTGATATAATTTAAAATTTGTCATAAGGACAACCGCAGGATTTCGCCGGGAGAGGGTGCTAATCTGGAAGATTGCACCCGCTTCCAGCGAAATCGCAGTAAAATTTCAGTCACAACCACGTCTCACAACCGGGAGATAGGTGGTTACAGTCCGTACAGTCTTGCCACTAGCAAGTAAAAGCTTAACATCTCCAAGTGCGCCGATGATAAGGACGATCAGTTTAACAGAATATTCCGGGTACAATCGTTGCAACTCCCTTATAAGGTCTCGATACCTCTCTTTCTTTTCATTCGCCTTGGTTATGATGTTTTTGTCAGCTGGTGCCGAAAAATCGATAACGAACATGGTTCGCTTCTCGAAGTCAAGAAGAACAATGTCAGGCCTCGAGTGAGCAACAGAAACAATTGTCGAGAATATAAAGTTCCAGTATATGCGGCACTTCCCATTTTCGACAATTGACTCAATTTCCCTAGGAGCATTTAGAGGAGCGATATTAAGGTTAATGCCGTAGGAGTGACAGAGAAGGTAATAAAGCACCCTTAGATACTTTGTTCCTCGCCGACAATTCGGAAGACCAAATTTGTCGGATGAGACTTTTGTATCTGCTTCGGAGAGTATCCTTTATATATGTCACATCCTGAATGTGGCTCTGTGGCACGCCCAGGTATGTATAAGTCTCTCCAGCGCAAAGGTGTCGTATGGCGCTTCTATCAACGAGCTCAGGATCTT
>NC_046664.1:58384746-58406924 GCF_010883055.1 Belonocnema kinseyi
AAAGGGATAAGGATTAAACAACCACAACAGGGTCCTCTTAGGATCAGAAAAAATAAAATGTAAACATTATTTTGCAATATCTGAATAAGCAGTGCCAAACCAAGATAGACACAAAAAGAAATTGTAATAGGAATTTCATATAATAGTTTTTAACATACAGTGTAGAAAATTTCACATTGTAGTCTGTGCACAAATATGGAGGGTAATGTAAAGACCGAGCGCGGAGCGCGAGATAAATATATTATCGATCGCGAAGCGCGAGAATGAACAGTCGCGCGTTCTAGGCGTGCTCAAACTAGCGAGCCGCACGCGCAGCGCGCTATGAGAATGTGCCAGTGAAGCGGGCAGATCTTTTTAATTGCTTAAACAAATATAATTTATTTAAACAATTATTTTTCAAATCGTATGTTTCTATTGAAACATAATATTGAATGATTCCGAGTTGTATTAGATTCTAATAAAATCTTTACATTATTCTTTATACAATTTTTTTTTCTCATTTTCCATTAAATAAAATATTAATTGCTTACATCTGTTTTATAGCACTATTTCTTATATAATATTATATAAAACGTATATTCACTAACGTAAATTATCATTCAAGTTTAAACATTTTTTCTGAACAACATTTATGAGGACGAAGTGCTTTATTTTATCTGCTTTATAATAAGAAAAGTATCTATAACTTTAGTTAACTTTGTACAATTAGTACACTTGATTTTTGGTAAAATGTTTTTTTTTCAAATCTTTTTCTAAAATTTCTAATTATTATCGATTCATCTTTTTTGTTAAAAATTCATCTCTTTTTTGGAACTTTACGTAATCTGTTGAAAATTCATTTTTTTTTGTACAAAATCAATCTTCTAGATAAAAACTGCATTATTCGTTTTGAAGATTCAACTAATTTCTTAAAAATTAACCTGCTTCGTAAAAAATTAATTTTGTTGTTGTTGAATATCAATTGCATATCAAAAATTTATATCTTTATTTAAAAATTTTAATATTTGTTGGATATTTTTTTATTCTTCCATAAGATCTCTTTTTATTATTTTAACTTCAATTAAAGTTAAAGTATTTCTTGACTTCTTTTTGTTGTCAAAGATTCATAATTTTAGTTAGATGTTTAATACGTTGGTTGTCAATTAATATTTTTCTTAAAAATTCAAATATTCCATTTTAAAATTCAACAGCTTCGTAAGAGATCTTCTTTTTGGCAAAAAAATTCGACAATTGGTAGAAAATTAATGTATTTTGTAGAAAATTCCCTTGAAAAATTATTTAGTTAGAAATTTATTTTTCGGGAAAAATTTCAACTACTTAATTCATGTATCTGGTTGAAAATTGTACTATGTTGTTAGTCATAATTTGCATGGAAAATTTAAAGGTTCCAATGAAAATCGTCCTTTTGAATTAAAAATTCATCTTTCATGGTAGATAAGTCTTTCTTGATTAAGACTTAACATTTTTGTTGAAAAGTTGAACATCTTTCATACAATTCGTCTCTTCCCCTTCACTGTTAGAAAAACAGATTTGCTGACTTTTTATATAATGTATGCATTATATAGTAAACAATTTAATTTAATGTCTGTGAATTCTCTTTTTTAACGCTCTTTCGGCTTTAGCGAACATCACATTTTATCCTTAGCTACGCTGAGACATGTATAATTTCAATAAATGCATATTATTTATAATATACATTCTAATTAAAAGATGCATATAATTATTGCCTTGTTTTTATATTTTTTTAATTTTTAATTTTCTTCTGCCCATTAAAGGAAAATCTTATTCTGTCGAAAAATCGTTCAGGTCAAATTTCAAGATCATTTATGGTTAAATCATTTTTACCTTTTATTTTTTTCATACCTTCTAGCGTATTCCAATGAATCGCATTTTTAATTCAAATTTTTTTTCAACTAACACATAAAGTACGTATCCTATCAAAAAATAATTTATGAAACATTTGTGTTTCTTTTATGGGTGATCCCCTTTTGTCTAATTTTTTTCGCAACTTATGTAATTTGTCCAGAAATTAAATTTTTTGTATATGTTGTTATCCTACAGATTGTTATTCACAAAAAAATAAAAGCAATTCGTTAAATTAAAATGTAATTCATCAGAAATTCGTAGATCTTCTTTGAGAGCACATTTTTCGTTGATTCGTCGTTCTTCTTATCTTACTTGGTTTTACTGTCAAAGAAAGTTTTTGATTTTTCACTATTTTTTGTTAGATCAAAATTCCAATGTTTGATTTTTCAAAAAGGTTTGAAAAGTTGTAATGAAAATCTTGTAGTTCCTTTAAAAAATAATGTCTTTCTTCTCTTGCCTTCTTCCCAAATTCTGCATTATTTGGCTTCAAATATTTATTTTCGTTTAGATGTTTGATTTTAGAAATGCCATAATTTTAATTATTTTGATTTTAACCAAAAAAATCTTGAAAGTAAATTGTTTGTATGTTTGTGTGTTATAAAAAAGGTGTCGATAGAACTTTCAAATGTTGCAAGAAGTGGTCTCAAACAATTTTTAGATGCTCTAACTTTTTAGTTTTTATTGAAAACGGATAGTTAATGAATTCAAAATATTTCGATTTGGTTTCTTAAACTGTGTGCCAAAGCACAATCCATTTCACTTAGTTTTTCAAAAGTGATCAGGTATACATACTACGAAAGCAGCAACAACGACAGACAGGCACCGGCGAAATTCAGTTTTCACGCAGAACTAATACCTTATAATTATGGATGAAAATGTAAAAAAAAATTAGGAAAATTATTTTTTTGGATTTTGAATAAAATGGGGGTAGATTGTTGCCCTCCTGCTTGCAATACCATCTACCATATATTTGTGGACCACTCTAATGTGCAAACAGAAATCACCTACAAAATATTTTCAATACAGCGAAACTCTTCTGTAGCGCCGATTTCGGGGCTGATGGTGGGTGGAAACTAATTTGCTATAGCCTGATCCGCTTTTGTTTCTTCACGCTTACCTGCAACGCGGCGTCATTTCTTGGAAGAGCTATAGAAGGGAGGGCTATTGAAGGCTTTCACTGTAATATATTTTTCCTTGGATTTCTTAAATGTTTTATTTCTTTAATCATCAATATATAGAACCAATTACTATTGAATGATTTTTATTCTATCCACTGAAAATTTAAAAGGGCTATGTAAATGTGATTTTTGAACCGGGAAATCAGCAAAAAACCTGAATTTTGGTATTCTCTGAGTGGCCAACTTAAATCAACTCTAACATGAATCTTCATACAGAATAACCTTGAATTTATTCTTTATATGGACTTGTCCACCGATTCCCGATAATGACACCCCGGCTTTGTATAATATGTTAATTAAATAACTATATATGTTTGATTCACATAAAATTTTGTTTTTGATGTTTCAGTTTGTGTAAAACGGTACGATGAGAGACCAATGCGTAATCTTTCAGGGTTTACAACGTTTGAAATTAATTGTAGCGAAATTCCTGGTCTTCACCTCGGGCTCTCCCATAACCGACATATTCCAGCTCCCGCTAATACTCGGATACGTGTAATAGCAAATGGTGATTTGATCGGTTTATGGTACAACGAAGGTACTTTTCGTCCATTAGTTAATTCTGAAAACAACGTGTGTGTAGCACATGCAGGAAGCGGGCTTTTAGAGAATTTCACATATCACCATTATCAAGCCTTAGCCCCATTGTTTTCTTATTTGCAACCAGAGAATCCACCACCTTTTGGTGAACTAGGGTAGTTTTGCGGACTGGTCACACTTCCTGATTCTTGTTTACTAGTGGCTTTAGTTCTGGTAACTGGCTGCACTTAGGAAATGTTTCTAAAATTCCTAAAATTACATCATACAGCAAAATTTTCTGTAGAATAATAAGTATGGAAGTCATCGTTCTTTCTGTCAAGGTTATTTTATAAAGGTTTTCACTTATGTTCATGCTTTTGAAGTATTTTAAAATTTTGTATTTTTTAATAAGCTATTTTTAATTTCATGTAATGTAACATGATAAAACTCTGCCTCTAAAAAATAAAACTTTCCTATTCAATAGGAATAAATGTACGTATTGCGGTCTGTTTTATTACTCCTCGAGTAGGGCAATCTCAAACAATAGTATCATATTTTAATATAGTGGCCTTGTAGGGAAAGTGGATCTAAATTGGCCAGTGTGAAATTGAAAAGAATATTACTTTCAAAAATTGTAAATTAGCTTACAGGAAATTATGTTATAGGTAATACATGTTTGTATTATAAAAATTAAAGACGAAAAATGTCACAATTAAATTATTTAAATAAGTACACAATTTTGCGAAAAGGCCAGGTTTTTGGCCATCTTAACAACGCGTTTAGTTTAAATGGTCATCTAAATTAAACAATAATAAACTTCCTTATTTTCTAATAAGCTTTGTTAGTAAAGTTTTAAAATGATTTCTGGCAAAATTCTGTGTATGAGGATAATTTTTTATATCCGAAATATGATATAATAACAAAAATTTATCAAGTAAAACTTAACCTCATTCATTGTATGCAATATTATTAATATCAATGCTATTACTCTTCACATATATAGATATTTATCAAAGGTTTAATACAAAAGAATATTCCTTTCTTGAAGCTGCATTAAGATTTAAAATGAATTAATACTGAGTTTACTAGTGTACGTAATCATAACTTGGCGCACCAAAATTTACAGAGCCTTTTATCATTTATCGTATTCTTGAATGCAAGGCCTTGAGTGAAAATAAATTTTTTAACGTAATGCGCATGCAATACAGCAATTTAATTTTCGCTTTAAGTTTTCTGTTCTTAATTCCTGTTTTAAAAAAAAACACGATAACTAACATAAGTAGATCAATATGTAATTAAATATTTTTATACATTTTTATACATTTTTATATCTGTAGTCCTATTTCTATCAAGTAAGTATTACCTGTGTTAAAGAAAACCATATCTAGTTCTGCAATTGTTATTTTAAATTATATTATAGAATTTGAAGGTTATTACGTTTATCTGCACCTTTAGTATTGCATTGGTAGTGCAATAATTTATATGAAAATTGACTTTAACATTAAAAATGTGAATTCAATATAAATCGAAAGTAAGTTTACACTTTACATGGCAGCTGACTGATTGCATTGTGTTGGCGCATTCAACCGTTTTAACCACACAGCCCACTGGCCGTTTTATACAAATGGCAGTACTTTTATTTCTTACTTATTTTCAAATTACGTATTTAATATTTGACATTAATTAAATACGGTTATAACAACTTATCGTGTAAACTATGAATTACTATGATCAAGAATAAAAATAATACATGGGAATCTACATAATATTATGCCTAATGTGCAATAAAAAATGGTAAAACCGTGCTGTATTATTTGAATACGAATATTTGATGTTGAAAATTACCTCCCCAAAATGTAAATTCAATTAATTAATATGCCGTTTTAGACCCACATCCCCTACTTATGACCGAAAGCAACGAAAGTATCAGTTTCTAAATGGTGCGAATTTTTTTAACTTCGTTTCACTGGCAACTTCACGATAGAAGTTAAAACTTTACTTTATGTTATAGGTTTGAGCTTTTTTATTTTTCACAAAAGACTGAACTTTAATTAAAGGCACAGGCAGCCAGTACCTCCTCTGTCCCAAATTTCAAAAATTAAGAAAATTATTCGGAACAGAATTATCTTGGACATTCTTGGTTTTCCCAGTACTGAAAATGTTAATTTTGTAGGAACCATCCCCATAACCTAAAATTTACCCTTAAAATCATTTATCAACTTTGAATAAATACAAGCACATCATAATGTTGAGCTATTTTGGGCATGTTAAAGACACTCAAAAATTATTTTATGTAATGAGTTCTAACACCAAAAAACTACAAACATAGAAAAACTAAGGAATTAAGTTAAAAAGAAAACAAGTTAATCATAGGTTTGAGTCCTTCTTTCTCGCACTGAAAATAGACAAATTGATTGTTCGAAAAAACCTATCAAAGTTATATCATCCTCTGAAAAAATATAGATACGAAACAAAAAATCTGCCCGCCTTGCGGGCACACTCTCGTCGCGCGCTACGCGCGCGGTTCGCTCCGCTCGCAAGTTTGAGCGCGCCTACGGCGCGCGACGGTTTAATCTCGCACTTCGCACTCGAATATTTATTCTTTGCATTTGGAACGCTTGAAAAAAACTTTATCAAAAAGATCTCTTTTAGATGGCAGTATTTATACGCGTCTTCATATTCTGAATTGACTACTTAATTAAGTTTAGTCAAAGATTAAGTTTCTCAAAGCTCTGTAGGCTTTGACGTACACATTCTCATCGTGACACTCGCGCTCAATTTCCGAAAGCCATTTGTAAACAGGTTTTGTTGGATTTTTTTCTCATAACTTTCGTCGTTTTTCCAAAAAAAATTTTTATATTTTACTTGTTTCAACGTTATTTTTCACGAATAAAATAAAAAGTACGCGTCCTATCAAGAAGTGATTCTTTACGAAATTGTAGATCTTTTTTTGGATAACCATTTTTGTTACTTCATCTTTTTTGTATCCTACATAGTTTGTCCACAAAATGGAATTTTTTATTTTCCATTATTTTTTGTGCAATCAAAATTTGAATTTTAGATTTTTGAAGAAAATCCAGAAGTTGGTTATGATAATATTGTAGGAATTCAAGAAAGGAATGTTTTTCGTCTCATGACTTTTTTCATATCGTGCGTTTTTCGGCTTTAAATTTTGATTTTCGGTCAATTAAAAAAATTTTGAAAACGATATAACTCTGAGAATTTTTTTTTTTTTATCGAAAAAAGTCATTGGGATAAATTTTTTGCACTTCTCAATACTATACATATCCGTACATATAATTTTCAAATTCAGAAAAAAGTGGTCTCAAAAATTTTCAAAATGCGCTCACTATTTGAATTTTTATCAAAAATGGCTGGTTAACGAACTCGTCCTTTCTTTTAGGACCTAGAAAAAATGTGCCAAAGATGGATTTGATTCGTTCATTTTTTCGAGAGTTATCGTGTTTACGGACGGACGGACAGACAGACAGATCGGACTAAAAAAAATAATAATATTAAAAATATAATATTAATCTGAAAATAAAGGCACAATCAAAGAAAATTCATGTTTTGTCGAAAATTGAACTATTTTCATCGAAAATTAAACGATTTTTGTTAAAAAGTAAACTATTTTGTTAAGGTGTATTTTTTTAGTGCAAAGTTCCCTTTTTTGTTAAGAAGTCAGTTTGTTAAAATTAAAAATTCATGTTTAATGGTGAAAATATAATTTTTCAGTTGAAAATGAAATTTTTAATTTTCTGGGACCTGATGAAAAAAGCATAATAAACGTGAAATCCGTTCTATGCTCACGCCTTCGTTACTTTTCATTTGTATGGGGGGGGGGGGGGGGGGGGGGGGGGGTAGACGTAATTCTAACAAGAAAATTTAAATAGAATTTTGCAAAAATAAAAAACCACACTTCTGTCTTGTTTGTCGGTAGGGTAATCCTTTTTCAATTAAAAACGTTCTGAACAAATAACTTTTGTTCTTAAACATTTGAATATTTGAATAGTTGTGCCTCAACATAAATGGAAACTTATTTTCATGAATGTTTGTTTAAAAATTTATATTTTTAATCGTAAATCGTCTAGAATTTTTATTTTCCAATAGAAAATCATCAAGAAAGACAGTTGTTGTACAGTCCATTTTTCCCTCGTAATTAAAAAAATTTCTTCTTTTTCTTCACTTTTCACAAGGCAACAGGAGGGAATATTTTAATAATGAAAACGGGATAAAACTGCAAATTTCAAACATGTATTTGCTCTCACTAAACTTTTTAATTTTCAATATTTTTTTGTATGAAGTTTTTTAATTAATTTATACAGCCCTACAAATCAATTGATATATTTTCCTACAACTTTTCCATTATCCAATTAAAAACATTCTACTCATATTTAGCGGATTATCTTTTCTCCAATGAAATCGGTGAAATTTGACTAGTCTACACACTGCAAAATCCTGTATTGATAAAAAGATGCGAAATTTTGTATTCCAATTTGGTTTTTGGATCTTGCATATTTTTTTCTATTACATTATTGTCAAATAAAAGTTTTTTTGTACCCGAAAAACTTCTCAAATCTGCAAACCAGAATTTTTTATATATTTTTTTCGGTAGTCGGTATCTAATCAACCATAAAATAGTAAATACGATTTCTAGTATTCTGAATACTCAAAAACCACTTCAAAATATTAGAAAATCAAATTTAAGAATAAATAAAAAAATATTTCAAATGATTATCGAACAAGGAAGCTTTTTAGAATATTTAAAAGTTCTTAAGTTGAGTAAGTTCTTGGTTATCAAACAAAAAAGCCTTTTAAAATTTGTGTGGTTCATAATTAAGAAATTTTTTTAGGATTTCTGAGAAAATGTGTAATGGTTTATTTTCAATTAATTCTAAGACAATATTTTAAAACGTTTTGAATGGTTAGAAAGTCTTTTGAGGAATCTGAACAAAAATCAATATTTTTCAAGCATATGAAGAAAATATTATTTTTAGGAGCTTTGAAAAGTTTCAAGAGAATTAAAAAAAAAAGAAAAAATTAAAATTAAAAAACTCTAAAAAAAATATCGAAGATTTTAAGGCAATTTTTATAATTTTTTGTCCTTGTGCATATATATTTATTATTATATTATGTATGTTCATATGGTGTTTGTGAACACACACACATACACACACACACATATATATATATATATATATATATATATATTTGTTTATGCAATTTAGAAAATGTCCCAAAATGAAATCCAATTATTTCTCAAGCTGATATCCTATGCTACTTCTTGTTGAATGATTACATAATTTTAATACTTTTTTTCTGATTTTTAACAAACTCATGTTGGTTTGAACAATTCTTATTTTCTCAAGCAGTCTTTTCGATAGCTATAATAAAATTAAATAAATTAGAATACATGAAATTAATATTTTCTAAATGTATAGTCTATAGAAAAAATATATTAACCATTTTTAATTTTTAAACAAATATAACCTTTTAAACTATTTTTCTAAAAATATTTGTAAAACATTATTTCCTAAATTAAATATAGTGTTAAATAAATTTGAGCAATATTAAATGCTGTTAAAAACCTCATGTCATTGTTTAAACAATTTTTTTCACTCAAGCAGTTTTATATTCAAAAATTTGGATCAATAATATAAAATGTAACATAGAATTATTTTTGTAAATATATAATAATATTTTTTTATTGTTTCTCCAGTATCTCAGCTGGATATTTACAACGGTACTTTCAAATGCAATAATGAAATATAATCCAAATCCAAATCAAGTGTATTAATTGTAGAAAGTTAACTATTATTATTATTATTATTATTATTATTATTATTATTATTATAAACTACGTAACATATAGGACTTCGTCCTCGTAAATGTTGTTCAGAGAATATGATCAAACTTAAATGATAATTCACGTTATCAAATATACGTTCTATATGATATTATAATTTGTTTATAATATTATTTACTAAAAAGTGTGCCGAAAAAGACGTAAGCAATTAATACTTAAATTAATGAAAAATGAGAAGAAAAAAATTAATTGTATAAAAATATGATTTAAAAACTAATTGTTTAATGAAATTGTATTTGTTTGAACAATTTAAAAAATTTAAAAATATGTGTTCTATGCACTATACAGTCAGAAAAATAATTGTATGTATTCGATTATATTATATTTCTTCTAAATTATAAAAACAAAACTGCTGGGCCAAAAAAAAATTGTTCAAACAAATATAGATGCGTTATTAATTAGAAGTAATGTATTAAAATTATGTAAGTATTCAACAAAAAGTAGCGTGGAATATTAATTTGAGAAAATATTGGAAATCTCTTGCTCAATCTCAAAAGTTTTGTAAATAACTATTAATTCATCCTTCAATGATCCCATAATGTTTTTGAAAAAACGTACTGTTCCAAAAAATGACAAAATATTACATTTCAATCAGAAGGTACGACATTTTTACATGTTTTACAAATAAATAATTGTTTTAATAAGTAAAATTTACTCAAACAATTAAAGATTTTTAAAAAAGAAATGGGAAATATTAAAATTGTTTAACAGTCATTATCTTTATTTAAAAGACAACATAAATTGCTAAAAATTCACAACAATATGTAAAAACGTAGTTTTTTTATTTTTAAGTTATATATGGTGCGATTCAGAGGGATGAGGGTGTATTAAAAATTAAAGTTATTAGTATAGTTTTATTTCGTAGATTACTCCTCTTCAATCCATAAAAAGTTTGGCGCGTTTCGAGGAAACACTGGAGCATGAGTTCAATTTTTCGAAAATCTAAAATTTTCCCATGCTAATTAAATTAAATTTTACAGTGCCCGGTGGTACGTTTCAATATTTGAATATTTATAAAAAAAAGTCACGGATTAATTTCTTTCGTAAATGCAAACCTCGGATGGGGGCGACTTGCTCTATAGCCCCACATTGCGTTTTTGAACCTCCGTCATGGACAAGGATCGGAAAGAAAATTTTGGACTAACGACTAGAGTAATTTAATTTAAAAATGTTTTTGTCTATATTAGTTAAAGGCAGCTGATACGCAGTTCGTTAAATACACGAGAGGTTATATTTTTGGGTTTGTTATACTGCTTTAAAGTCGAGCAGCACGTGCACTAGATTCTAGTGAAGACGTCTTTTTTTATTTTTATTTTTGGCTGATTTATTCACTAGGAGCTGAAACAACATTCATTCAATACTATAGGGGTAGTTTTTGGGAGTTACTAATATAACTGTGAATTTTTTGGCTGCTTCATTTGAAATCAGCTGAAAAGATTTTGTTAAACATGATAGAGAAGGTTCTTGGGGTTCGTTGAAAATGACCCTGGCAATGTCGGAATTAACCAAAGTCTTTTGAAGGTTTCTAATGTGATTTTGTTCAGGTTTTCTTATTAGCTGATATAGTTACAGGTAACCGAGATAGGATTCGTTAAGTGCACTGGCTTTTTTTGGAAGGTTGCTAAACATTCCTGTTTTTATGAGAATATGAAATACAATCTTGGGAAAGATTTCAGGGTAAGCAGTTCTTATTTAGAATTTCTTCGAGAGTTTTTGCTGAAGGAGGCTAAGGCGTAGATCGTTAAATGTGCTTGGGGTAGTGTAG
Organism: Belonocnema kinseyi; assembly: GCF_010883055.1. NCBI lineage: Eukaryota > Metazoa > Arthropoda > Insecta > Hymenoptera > Cynipidae > Belonocnema > Belonocnema kinseyi. The sequence goes on from NC_046664.1 coordinate 58,395,941, forward strand.
AAGAATTTCTGCATATTGCAACGGCGATGTAGTAATTATTTTTTATTTAAAATTGTTCTGATACGTTTAGGTAATATCAGGTCGTAAAGGGTTCGTTAAATGTATGTACTAAGGTGTGTTTTGTCATTGCTTAACATAACTGTCGGATTCAGAATACGAATTACATTCTTGGGAAACTGCTTGAGTTGACTATTTAGAAATTATTTTGCCGTTGTGGTTTAGCGAAGCTAAATAGGGGTTTACCGAATTGGCTAGGTTTAATTCTTGTGGGTACCTGTATATAACTTATGTAATGGTGATGTTAAATAGAGTCTTGAGATACTGTCTGGATTGATTCTTTTTCAATTAGATTTTATTTGGAAGCTTGAGTTAAAGGCTGCTTATATGGTTTTCGTTAAATGTGACTGGGGTTCTTCTTAGGTTTGCTGAATAATACAGCAGCGATCGAAAAATTAGCTCGAGTCTTAGGAAAGTCTCTGGAATGATTAATTTTCATTTAAAACTTATTTGTCTATTTCAGTTGGAGGCAGCTAGGATACGTTTCTTGAATTGAATTTGGTTTTCGTTTTTTGGGTTGCCGAACTTTGAATTTTTGATGAAAATATGAGCTACATTATTGGAAAAGTTTCTAGTTTGATTATACGGTAAAGATCTTCTATAACACCGATTTTGGGGCTGGCGGTAGGTGAGAACTGACGCCTGTTAAACCAAATCTGCGGCGCGGTGTAAATCCTCGGAAGAGCTATATAAGGGAGGGCTAATTAAGGGTTTCACTGTATTTGATTTCGAATTGGCTTCGGTCTTTTGGTTAAAGGCAGCTGGCACGCTTATTAAAAGTCGTAATGAGACAATTACACCTAAAGTCATTTTACGTTCTTTTTGCGCCAGATCATTTATTAAATTTATTCAATTTCTTTAAACATAATAATATTCTTTTAAATAGCCCGTAGAAAGATTAAACTATTATTTATTTTCCGGCTTGTCTCATGGTTAAAGTTCTCGCAAGGTTACCGCTTCTGATATCATAAGAAAAATTACAGCTGACTCATTGTTTTTCAGCCTCATGGATGTTAGCATAGTTTTGAAATTTACGACAATATTTTTGAATCAGTGTGACACGTGAGGAAACCATTACGCGGCATGCTTCGATGGTTATCTTATCCCCTCCAAATTACTCGTAAAAATAATGCTAAAAGTGGGTGGAATAGATGCGATAGCCATTAGTATACTGCAATATATTACAGAATTATCGTCCGATAAAATACGATCTTGAGCTTCAACCTCAATTAGTTTTCTGGTGTTTCATCAAATGAAGCCCGTTTTTACTTGGCTCTGCGCTTTGGCGATTCTGATAAAGACCATTGGTAAATATATAATATTATAACATCCATTATGTATAAGATTATTGCGTACATCCAATAGGTAGGGTCGAATGTCTGCCTTCAAACTTGACCGTCGAAAAACTGGCTGAACTTAGAAGGTGAATCTCTGTTACCTTTCTGTCCCCTAGCAAGATATGCTGGAAAAAAGAAGTAATTCTAATGATTTCTGATGCAGTTGCGGGTTATTGTTAGTTCTATTAGAATTCAGACATTTATTTTGAAGGGTACCTTGGTTTAAGAAAATAATGTGAAGTTTCGTTATATTTACTCATGCTAGAGGACTTTAAAGAGACTTTAACAGCGAGGGTAAATCATTTATAGACTTTTCTTTGACCTATTACAGTTATAAATTCGAAATGAAATTTTTTTTAATTTCTTTTTTAAATACAGTTATCAAAGTACCTTTGTCTTTGACAATTAAACTTTCATTGCGATAATCGCGATCTGCACTGGACAATCATGTTATGTGTAGAATTCTCTTTACCTATACAAAAACGATACAGACAAAATGGAAGAAAATTTGAAAAGTAATGTATTTTTCGATATAATGATAATGAAAAAACTTTTTTTATTAATTTACGGAACAGACATTGAGCCATAGCCTTTGATCCCGTTCGTTTAAATTTCGGTTTAAAGTAAGTCAACTTTACAAAAATATATAGACAATTAAAAAAAAATTGTTGAAATTCATTCCAATGCTGCTATCTAGAACAGTTAAGTTTCTGTGCAATGAAAAAATACCATTGAGATGATTTGTAAATCTTGTTAAAATCTAGTCAATATTACGATTAAAATGCAAGGTCATATGGAAAACAAAAATTGCTTAAATTTGGAATTGATCTAACTTTTGAATTTTGGTCTTATCAAACAATTTTATGGGGATAGTTTTGAAATATATTACATAATCAGTAAAATTTTTTAATTAAATTTCAGAATCTATCAGAAAAATAAATTTTTTTCTATTTTTGAAAAACTTTCAAAATATTGAAAGGCAATTAAGTCTGTTAATTTCAATGTAAGTAAAGAACGTCATTAGGATGATATTCCAATATTCTTTTCATGTACCAGAAAACTTAACGAATGTATGAAACTATGGAATTATTTTTTGAATTTCGAAAATGTTCTAATTTTGTTGTCGGGAAATTTGCTTAATGAACCTAACCTTTATTTTGAGACCCTCGTAAATTGCATCATCAAAGACTGACGCGTTTGCATAAATCCTTTAAAGTTTAGCATGTACACAGATAAAAAAATACAGACGTACAAGAATACAGACAGAGCCCAACAAAACCTCATGATTTTCGAACGTCAATTTAAAAATAAATTTTACTATATTCAAATTTGGACAATTCTTTTCTATCTTTTTACGTTTGAAGGTATCTGACTTTTTTTGTAAGAAGCTTTACCTTAAAAGTGTGCTCAAATTGGTTTATTTAGTAAAATACTTGTCCAGTAGATTATTTGAAGATAACATCTGTTTGCGATGATGTTCAACTTTTAATAATAGTAAAAGGAAGCATTTTGTATAATAATCAAACGATTTTTCGTGTCTTTATCCTTAAAAATTAAAAGGAAAATACCCATTTTTTGAAAGTATTATTACTTGATCCTCAAAAATGTATGTCAAAACTAAATTTCATTTTTACAAGTCATTTTTAGACAAAAATAAACGTTAATTACTCCGACTGAAGAGCAATAAGGTAATTGGAAGCGCTTTTGCAATGACTCGGAACTTTTTAAAATGAATATAAATTTTTTTTTACTTTACTCAATTCTGAAGGTTGTGCAAATAAAAAGTGTGATGATATACTGAAAGAATTAGATGGAAAGTCAAATTTTACAACTAAATTAATAAGTATAAACGAAAATGAGTTATTATACTAAATCCGACAATTTTTATGTTTTATCTCGGTTAAATATAAATTTTGTTTAAACACGTGTAACTGATATTTTATATGTAAAAATAAAAAGAACATTTTCGAAAATTTTTTAATGGATTAACATGAAAATTCGATAAAGCCATTAGAGTAAAAAAATACCTTCAAACGTATTTTTCCATAATACGAAAGTCGAATACAGAGTAGGGTAGTCTAAAAATGCATTGGAAAATTTTTTATCTTTGAATTTTTATATATGTCTGCTTCAAATTTCCCTGAATGGACAAAAAGCTAAATCAGTTTTTTTTTCAAATTTTATTTAGAGATTCCGCAGACCCATAAAGTCATTCACGTATCCGCCTCAAGAAAAAATAAGTTTATGTAAATTTTACTCAGAATCGTCAATATTAGTTGTATTTAGTTGAAACTCAACATTTCTCTTCCCAATTAACTCCAGCAGACAGATCAACAATTATTTTGCAACACAACATCACCAACACAAGTCTGTTTTTACAGTCATAACAAAGACACATAGATAAACAATTGGACTTTTCGAGTTTTGGCGCTAATTTTGAGTTTTTTTCCGGTATAAAAAAAATAAAGATTGCTTCTAGTACATAAGATACTACTTTCTACTGATAATTGTATGTTTTAATTAATTTTTGTTAACCATTCATTATTGCTTCTACCAATTTTCTTTCAGAATAGATTTAGAAAGTCGCGGTTTTCTCGCAAAATATTAAACATTTTAAATATTTTAATTATAGAGGCGCAATAGCGATTTGATAAACATACTTATTAAAACAACTTACTATTATTTTTAATAACGATATTTTTGAATAATTTTATAAGGTTTCGTTTTTTTTAAATGTTCAACTTTTTGTGCACTTCTCGTTTAGAGTAGGGTAATAATTAATACAATTTAGCAAAAATAATTGTTCAAACAAATTGTCATTTTTATAGAAATTTTCTTCTATATTAATGCTAGATAGCTGCAGGTTTTTCTGAAATTCTTATATTTTTATCTACGTTTCACTTATGGATATAATAATTAATGCAAGTCAACAAACATAATTGTTTTAATATTGTCGTATGGTTTGAAGTGAACTATTTTTCCTGTCCTACCGATGTTTAACAAAAAATTAATTTAAACAAAAAATCTGTCTTACACAAGAGATAAAAGCACATATTTTTATATCAGCCCCCCCCCCTCCTCCACCTCCAGCTAAATATATTCACAGAAAAGAGAGATTATTTTTAAAATATTTCTCTCTCATGCTTATTTATTATTTGTTCATTATGAAATGGGCAAAGCAAAGTTTAACATTTCATAATCAACCATTTTTGTCTAACTTGCATTAATTATTAATAAAATAAGTGAAAAGTGGACAAAAAGTTCAACATTTCAGAAAAGCCTACAGCTATCTGACATTCTAATAGGTCGATATTGTTATTAACAAAAATAATAAATTGCTTAAACAATTATTTTTGTCAACTTTCATGATTTATTTTGATTGAATATGTCATCAATTTTTGAAAATTTAATTATTGCGTTAGAAATTTAGTTTCTTCTTAGTTTGTTTTGTAGAAAACTAAAATTTTTGGTTAGAAATTATTTTTTTTTGCAAATCTTTTGCTTTTATTTCTTCTTAAGAATGAATCATTATTTTAGTTAAAAATTCATCCCTTTTATTAAAACTTCACGTATTTTGTTAAAAATTATTTATTTCGGTAAAAAATTAATCTTTAAGATTAAAAATTCATCTTTCGGGTTGGCGATGAAGCTACTCTTTGAAAATTGATCTACTTCGTGAAAAATTCATTTTTTTTTAAATAATTTCAATTGCATATCAAAATTTATAGAAATTTTTTTCAACTTGAATATTGGTTTGTTATTTTTTTATTCTTCTTTAAGGTTTCTTTTATTATTTTGACTTTAATTTATGTTAAAAGTATTCTTGATTGAAATACCAACTATTACATTTTTCGGTGAGAATCACTCTTTTTTGGTTGAATAAAATTTAACTACCTGGTTTAAAATACACTTGTGAAAAAATAATTTTTGTCGTTGAAGATTCATGATTTTATTTGAAAGTTCAGTTAGTTTGGTTGTCAATTAACATATTTCTTGAAAATTCAAATATTTAAGTATAAAACACGATTGTCTTGTAAGAATTCCTCTTTTCGGTTAAAGATTCAAAAATTTCGTAAAAAGTTCATATATTTCGTTTAAAATTTTATTGAAAAATTATTTAGTTAAAATTAATTTTTGGGTGAAAATTTCAACTACTTAATTGAAAGTTGAACTGTTTTGTTAGACATTCATTTTATTAGTAAAATATACTTTGTTGGTGGAGAATATAACTATTTCGTTGAAAATTTATTTTTTAGTTCAAAAATTAATTTTTTTACCTAAAAATTAACTATTCCATTTTTCGTTGAATATTAATCTATTATATCGTGAGAAGTGTACTATTCGATAGGAAATACCTGTATTTAGTTAAAAATTGAACTATGTTATTAAAGTAATATTTTTTATGGAAAATTTAAAGGTTTTAATCAAAATTCGCCCATTTGGACTAAAAATTCATCTTTCATGGTAGATATATCATTCCTGATTAAGAGTGAACTTTTTTGTTGAAAATTTAAATATCTTTCATAGAGTTTGTCTTCTCAGATTCACTGTTGGGAAAAAACATTTGCTGACTTTATATATGTATAATGTATGAAAATTAAATTACACATATGGATATGAAATTAAATATATATTTGCATATCGAATTTCATAAAAATTTTATTGTTTTTAAACACAACGCATATCGAATCTAAAATTAAATTATTAATATTCATATGCACACTAAAAAAGATGTATTTTGTTGATTAAAATTAAGATATTTCAAATAATCTAATAATAAATGATCATTTGAATTCCTCAGTATGCATATGAATCAATTATATTCCTTTATTAAATCAAGTTTTCAGGTTCGTTTAAATAAAGGAAATAATTGTTTATTTCAAAAGAATATTAAGCAAGGAAAAAATATATTTATCTGATACAAACAGTTGCTGCATTTATAACAATGAACCAGTTTTTCGAGTATATCAAATATTTAAAGGAAGGTCTTGTAGTTTTTGTCTATTGGCTGTAGTTTATGTTTATTGTGGTGTTATTAAAACATGTTTCGTCCGTCGATGTCGATTCGTAAATCATTGAGTTTTCCATAAGAAGAATGTTATTTGAAAAATTTCTCTCCATGGCCGACGGATTGTTTATTTTTATATAAATAAGTTTGTGGGCCTACACTAATAGACACTTCCGATACCATAGAGGTTTCCATTAGTGTCTATTACCTCTATTACCTCGGAAGTGTCTATTAGTGTTGGCCCACAAACTTAATTATATAAAAACAAATAATCCGTCGACCATAGAGAGAACTCTTTCAAATAACATTCTTCTTATGGAAAACTCAATGATTTACGAATCGATGCTTTTTAAATATTAAAAATTATCTTAGAAGTCTCTAAAAATCTATGTATAATACTACTGTTGAATCTACATCCTATCTCTTTTCTTATGGTGGGTTTTTTAATTCTTACAAATTGATGAGGTCCGGCGTCGACGGACGAAACATATTTTAATAACACCAAAATAAACATAAACTACGGTCAGTAGACAAAAACTACAAGACCTTCATTTGATTATTATTTTATCTGGCCAAAACCCTAACACCAATTTATATATATCAACTATTGTGTTTGCAGACATACATATTTCTTCAGTTGAAGGATAACTTCCATTTGATGAGTCAAATTAAATAATTATTCATAACAAGTAAACATTTGTTTCAAAGAAATAATTATCGTATTAAATTAAATTTTTATTCTTTTTGTTGAAAGAATTTATTGTTTCAATTTAGAAACCGCAGGGAACCGTTTCAAAACAATATTAATTCAATATATATAAAATATTCCATATAAGAAACCAACATCCATGACTTTGATTTTAGTTCAGTCCCTGCTAATACTTCCGTATTCACCAAGAGTTCACCAAGATACCTTTCGATAGAAAAAAATAGATTTCTTATTTCTTCATAAGAAATCATCTAGTGTCTTAATTTTCCTTATAATCTAGAAAAACCTGTACATACCATTAGTACTAGTTCATAAATTCAATTGATTTTTTTATAACAATTATATTATTATACGTGGCAACCATACATGAGAATATTTATTTCTTATTTGAAATTTTTTTATTAACCTCTGACACAACTGTAAATTTTAATAAATTGTTAAATCAAATACAGAATTCTGCTGAAAGCTAGCACGTGAAGAGTCTGATTTTTCTTGACTTTGTTAAAATAATCAGAAGCGAATGATTTTTAATTGAATTTGGCTGCGTCTCCTTTACAATTTCACAATATAACCTTCTTATTACTTCAATATACTTAAGAATTTTACCTTGTTAAACCATCGTTTCGCAAATCAAGCAATTAGCTGATAAAAATTCTGTATTAGTGAATATCTGAACTAATAGAATTATTAGCTTTCTACTAATCTTTGGTGGCTCACTTTTCGCTAATCGAATTTGTAGACTTTCACTTGTAATTTTTTTACATTTCAGGTTTTAGAAAACCTAATGTTGGCACTTAATTATATATTTTTTAATGCTGATGCTTATTCAGATTAAATAACGTTTACACCTTTTTTTGGATTATTTCAATTTTCTCTACAAAATAGGGAAAATATACGTCTACAAAAATTTCGAAAAACTAAAACAGAACTTGGTTTAGAGTAGCGCATGAGTATTTTTTTACTGATTTTTAGTGGCTCACTTTTTGGTAATTGGATCTAAAAAATTTCAATAGTGATTAGATAAATTTTACCAATTTTTATTGAAGCGCAAAAGCGATTGAAAACTGAAATATACTACTTCCTTAAACGCTTAATTTAATACTTTTGCCTTTCATGCCCCATGAAGAAAATAGATTTTACTGTCATTTTGGCGATTTATAATTTAATCACTGCCCTTTATCAAAATTTTCAAATTATCGACAAATTTTGTTGCCACAATGATAAACGGTTTTTAACAAATATTTAAATAACTGCTTATTATGTAAAACTTTTTAATATTATGTTCATCCTGAAAAATACATACATGTATAAAGCTCAGTGGAGTAATGATAATAAAATGAAGGTTACCTAATTACAGTAAATATATAAATATAAGTTATTCTGCAGATTATTTTTAGTTACAGCCGAAATTCTGGGTACCTATGTCAGTGATCTAGCTGGCGAGTTTTGTCGAACAATATTTACCCAAAACATCCTAAAAACAAAGCATTAGACTTCTCGTATCAGATCTTTATATGCATTTTTGGTTGGGAATTTTAATCTTTCGTCAATTTGACTTTTTTTCAAACTGGCATAAAAAAAAATTTCACAACGGATTGGTTTAACTGGGTGACTTTTAAATTATAAATGAAATTTCTATATACGATTTCCTGACAAAAATTAAAAATTTTAACTACAATTTTTTAAAAGTGGTTTTTTGTTTTGAAAAATCATTCGTTTGCAACGCTGTAAACTGCAAATAGCTTATCCAAGGAACAAACTGAAAAAGGCAAAAAGTATTATTTTTCCATAGAGAGGCTAAGAATGATTTATTACAAAGAATTTGCTAATAATGAATGAAAGTGTTTTAGAAAATTGTTTAAACAAATATTAGGCCGGATTGCTAAAAAAAATAAGAAAGACATACGTGATCTGTGGAAGATATTAGACCATCAGCATTTATTCAGATCATCTAAAAATTATATATGATTTGAGTTTATAATAACATTTTTTCCAAAGAAAATGAGTATTTTCAAGAAAAAAGTAAACATTTCTTGTAAGCTAACAAGCTTAAACAGTTGAAGCATATTGATTCGATTTCAAAACGTTTTTTTTATTTTATTTGGACTGGGATGTTCGAAAGACTTCGAGTCGATTACCCTAGTGATGTTGGCTCCCCGAAGTTAACATTTTTTTTATTTTCTTTGTGTATACGTTTGTACGCTGTAAGTATTGTTTATAATCAAATATTACCGATTTGTACGTACTTTGTACCACTCAAATTTAAATTTTTGAATTTTTCTTTTTGCACTCGTTTGTACGTCATTTGTACTGTTTGCACATCGAATTTTGTCGTGTATATCATTTTGATTGCTCAACTAGGGAAACTTAAAATTTCAAGCCATTTTCCCGAAATTTAAAATTTTGAATTTTTCTTTTTGCTAAAGTAGGTACGTCGTTTGTGCTGTTTGTAAATTCAAAATTTTTGTTTGTACCCTCTTGCTTGCCAAGCTAGGGGCAATTTAAAATTTCGTTTCACCACCCTAAATTTCGAAATTATCAATGCTACTTTTCAATAGTGTTTTCACATAGTTTTTGCAGATAATATTAATATTTTGATGGTATTAAGGTTACCAATTTCTGAATCTTCATTAAACTTACGGACAAAAGAAATGTCAGATACCAAAATTTCAAAACAAATGTTACGATTAAAGTAAAATTCGATTTCACAAGTCTATTAATGTCACAAAATGCGAATATAACTATATTATAATATAAATATATACTAAAATATAATAATTAATTAATGAATCAGTCTCAAAGAAGTCCTGTAGGTGAATTTTTGGGGTATGTGAATATCATTTTAGGTTTCGGAACATATTTTGGTGTTTTTTGAAGATGACTTTTGTGACAATTTTTAATCTAAAGATTAATTGTATGTTTCACGTTGAGAATCTTTGGACCAATTTTGTTAAAAAAATATATTGGCAATTTCACATAGAGAATTTTTAAAAGAGTTTAGTTAAAAGTACTAAGGATAGAGTTTTTGGGATTTTTGAATATCATTTTAAGGTTGAAAACATAATTTGGAGTTTCTTGAAGGTCATTCTTGTAAATATTTGCGATTAGAAAATTCACTGGCTATTTTACACGGAAAATCTTCACACCTGTTTCGTTAGTAGAACCAAGGACAGGTTTCTCTGATTTTTGAATATTATTATGAGGTTGGAAGTATATTTTATACATTTCTGCAGATCACTTTCAAATCCATTTTTAATTAGAAGATTTATTATCGATTTTACACAGAGAATTTTCGCTACAGTTTCGTTAGGAGAACTAAAGGTGGATTTTTGGGATTTAGGAATATTATTTTAGGGTTCGGTACATATTTTAAAGTTTTTTGAATTCGAGTTTTGTGGCCATTTTTAATTCAAAAATTTATTTTCTCTCTCACGTAGCGAATCTTCAGACTTGTTTCGTTAGGAACACTAGGAGTGTCGCTTTTTTGAGAGAATTTTTGGACCCATTACGCTAAGATTTCTAGGGGTGAATTTGCTCTTAGCTGGGCTACCAAGAAGGTACATACAAAAATATTCAATTTACAGAATATCCCAACGACGTACAAACTTATAACAGAAGAAAATGTTTAAAATTTACCCTTCGGTGGAGGGGGGTTTAAGTCGAATTTCGACGCGCCTTAAATTAGACATCAGTTCAGTTCGAATCACATTTTTACAGTCGACCAGAAATCTCAGAAATATGGTATCTACATGAATATTATTAAAAATAATATATGGCCCTATTTTCTTGAAAAATGACCCCTGTCTCCTGTTTCGTGAGCATTTTGGGCTGTGCAATAGGGTTCTTCAAAAACATTTTTCTTTTAGGAGACAA
>NC_046664.1:58406935-58416635 GCF_010883055.1 Belonocnema kinseyi
CATTTCATCCCAACCCGAAAAAAGAAATTTCATATATATTTTATTAAAGCATGATTTCGACAGTTGCCATTTTTCATTTCAAGTTTTCTATGCAAAATGCACGAGTTCCTGGAAACCACCGTTAAAACAAAAATTGTCAATTCTCCATGAAATTGACCTTTTGGGCATTGGATTTTCGTTCTTTTTACTTAGAATTATTTATAAGGGTCTAGTGGAATATTGATTATAATAAGTTAATTAATTTTCAATTACTTACACACACGAAATTTGTTTAAATTTTTTCCGAAAGTTTGTTATTTCTCACTAAATATTACACAGGCCCACAGGAAAAAAATTTTTCTGCACGAGATAAGTAACTAGGCTACATTTATGGATTTTGAGCTGCTGAATCCGAATCTGGCCTCAGAATTTCCCCTGGATGCAGAAAATATGAGAAAACCTAGGGTTATACTGGAGTTATATTGATAATACCAGTATATGCGAAAACAGGCCCATTAATATTATATTCTTCAGTGCAACGGCTCATAGAGATTCAATTTGTTCACAGAAATTCTCTAGCGTGCCTTCTGATTGCCGTAGATTGGGTAATTCTAGGGAAATTTAAGGTCCTTGTCATATTATATAGATTCATATGGAAAAAATAACAGAAATGTCGTATTCTTTGCAGATTTGAGTGCTAAATCTAAACTTGAACACCATATCTTTCGGGCTTGTTCCATTTTCTCTCCAGATGCAAAAAGTAGGGTGAAGCCTAGGGATTCTCCGGTAACACAGACCCACCAAAATAAAAGTTGTCTGCGCCATACAAGTGACTGATTTCAAACGCAAATCTGTAAAGGATATGAGACTTTTATTATTTTCCCCCTATAAATGTTTACAATATGAGAAAGAGCTTAAATTTCCCTAGAATTACCCAAGCTAGGGGAAACAAAAGACACTATATATAATTTATGCGTACAACTTAAGTCTCTAGAAGTCGCTGCACTTGAAACAATATCATCGATATGTCTATTTTTGCAAATATTGACATTATAAAAATAACGGCCCGAATATCCCTAGGTTTTTCTTTATTTTTTCATCTCGGGGAAAACTGAGACGTCATCGAGAAATTCTGCGGCCATATCTGGTTTCGGCGTTTCAAAATCCATTAGATTAGCTTAGTCATTAGTCTCGTGCGGACAACTTTTTTATAGGACAGTGTAACAAGAAAATCTCTAGGCTTTTCTCTACTTTTTGCATCTAGGGAGAAAATGGTATAATCCAGAAAAATTTATATATTTGTATAACATGAGCAAGACCTTTAATTTCCCTAGATTTAACCTAGCTAGGGGAAACGGAAAGCCCTCTGGACAATTTTTGAGTAAGAATTTGGTCTTTACGAGTCCCAACACATAAGAATATGTCACCCATAAGTTTATTATACCGTATACTGGTTTTATCATAATAATGTCCAGAATCTCCCTAGTTTTTCCCCTATTTTCTGAATCTAGGGGAAGACTTAGTCTTGTATGAGAAATTAATCGAGTCAGAGCATTTTCAAAATTTAAAATTTTTAAAATTTTTAAAATTTTTATTACAGTTGCTAATAGATATATAAAAGACTTGCAAATTATCAAAAAAATTTCTATTTCGATTAAAATTAGAAAAGTTAAATACTTTTGAAAATTTTGAAAATGTTCAGAAAAATAGAAAAAAAAAACATTTTTCTGACAGATTAGGAAGTTTTATTTAAATTCGTTACTAGATATCAAGTATATTAAAAAACGATCTCACTTAAATTTTCCGATTGAACAAAAATTCCAAAAGTTTAGCAAGTTTAGCATGAGAAAAAAATTGGATGCATTTTTGGACCAACCTACTGCGCGAACTGAAATCACTATCAAACTATTTTAATTTATATATTTTTCCTTGGATTTCTTAATTATTTAATTTCATCAAATATTAATATAACCAATCAATCACTAATGACTGATTATTATTGTGAATTCTCAAAATTTATACAGGCAATTTTAATTTAATTTTTGAAATTTTGAATTTTTTTCTTCTCTAAGTTGCCAACATGGACAAAGCAAATCTAACATAAATCTTCATACAGAATAAACTTAAGCGCATGTGATACTTACAGCTTCCCCGACATTTTTTCGACAAAATGAAAATTTAAAAAAGAATGAATTCGGAGATACTATAAAATATCATAACGAGCGTCCCCAGACTCTTTTTTTAGGGATAATAACAAAAAAAATTATTGTACAAAATAAAAATGTTATGCATATGCATTATTTTGAAGTTACGTCGTTTTTCATGTCTGCCTTTCCGATAACCTAGAAATTATTAATTAAATAAACTTTTTTGATTGCCGGCAAATAAGGTTAGTTCCGGGAGATTAGTTACTATGATTTATTTGTAAGTCCAAAGTTTTCGGCCAAAAGTATTGTGTGGTTTGGCAATAACGCTTGGGTGAATTGTAATACACATAACCTCAAAATATACACGCACGTTGTTAGCAAGATGAAAAATTTGTTGATAAAAAAACACAAAAATGCTTGTGGAGACGTCCGTTAGCATGTTCGCTATCATTTCCCAATTTTTTAAGACAAAATATTCATTATTCTTGAAAAAAGTCGTGGGAACCTAAAACTGGTAAAATTAACAATTTTCTAAGTAACACATACCCTTAATTTAATTCTTTTTATAGAGTTAATTTTTACCGCGACTTTTCTACTACATTTTGTAAAAAAAATTGGAGAACATTTTAGTTTTATGCATGAGTGAAATTGCACTATTATACAGATATTTCGTATTTATACGGAGTAATACCCTATGCCAACGATTATAATAGCCCTGGATATAGAAGAGGACCATTTCGCTGGCCCCACCACCCACCCAAATTTAACTTTATTTCGGCCAAATATTTAGTGCAGAATTTGTTTAAATTTGTACAACCGGAAGATTAGAATTTGTGCATCAGAGGAAGTACCTCATTTCTCAGAAAGACACTAGCGTGGCCAGCGGTACGTTTCGTTGGCCCCTATGTCATCCAAAATCAACTTCATATGGATGCATTATTTTCGTCTTAATTTGTTAAAATTTGTGCAACAAACTTCAATCCATACAAATTATCCCTCGTACGGAAAACACCAGGGCGGGGCCAGCGAAATGTACCTCTAGTCACGACATTATCCAAAATGAACTTTATATGGGAGCATTATTTTCGTCTTAATTTGTTCAAATTTGTGCAACCAACTATAACCCCTAAAAACTACCCCCTTTTCAGCAAATTTCATACCAGAGCCAGCACCACGTACCGCTAATCACGACATTATCCAAAATAAACTTTATGTGCGTGCATTATTTTCGTCTTAATTTGTTCAAATTTCTGCAACCAACTTCAGCCCCTAAGAACAACCCCCCCCTTGAGCAAACGTCATATCAGATCCAGCGCAACATACCGCTATTCACGACATTATCCAAAATCAACTTTATTTAGGTGCATTATTTTCGTATTGATTTGTTCAAATTTTTGCAACTAACTTCAACCCCTAAAAACTACCCACTGTGAGGAAAACACCACGGCGGGGCCAGCAAAACGGTTCGCTGGCCCCGCCATGGTGTTGTTTGCACAGGGGGTAATTTTTAGGGGTTAAGAGTGGTTGAATAAATTTGAACAAATTAAAACGAAAATAATGCACCCATATAAAGTTGATTTTGGATAATGTCGGGACTAGTGGTACGTTGTGCTGGATCTGATTTGACGCTTCCTCAACAGAGGGTTGTTTTTTAGGGGTTAAAGTATGTTGCACAAATTTGAACAAATTTAGACGAAAATAATACATCCACTCAAAGATAATTTTGGATAATGTCGGGTCCAGCAAAACGTTTCTCTGGCCCCGCCATTTTATTTACCGCACAGGGGGTAGTTTTTAGGAGCTGAAAGTATTTGCACAAATTTGAACAAATTAAAACGAAACTAATGCACCCATATAAAGTTGATTTTTGATAAATTCGGGGCCAGCGAAACGTTTCGCAGGATCTGATATGACATTTGCTCAGCAGGGGTAGTTTCTAGGGGTTGAATTTGGTTGCACACATTTGAGCAAATTAAGACGAAAATAGACCCGCCATGATTTTTTTCTTACAAGGGTTAGTTTTTAGGGGTTGAAGTTGGTTGTTAAAGTTTGAGCAAATTAAAACGAAAATAATTCAGCCATATAAAGTTGATTTTGAATAATTTCGGGGCCAGCGAAACGTTTGGCTGGCCCCGTCAGTATTTTCCTGAGAAATAAGGTACTTCCGGTGATGCACAATTTCCAATTTTTGATGTACAAATTTGAACAAATACTGCACTAAATATTTGGCCGAAAAAAAGTTAAATTTCCATGGGTGGTGGGGCCATCGAAATGGTTCGTTATAGAAATAGCTTATGTTCAGCATACCTGAAATTGATTTCATACTGATGGAGCACTCGTTTTGAACACAGAAGTTACACTTTTCTTTGCAGTGAGGGTAAACAATATTTTCACATTTTTAATTTTTAACATTGCGAATAAGATCCCCTTCTTGACACCCACCCTTAGTATACCATCTTCAATAAATAACTACATGTTTGATCGACATAATATTTTTATTTCCGTCGTTTCAGTTTGTATACACCGTTACGATGAGAGAGAAATGCGTGACCTTCCAGGGTTTACATCGTTTGAAATTGATTGCAGCGAAGTTCCTGGTCTTCACCTCGGGCTATCCCATAATCGATACATTCCAGCTCCCCATGATACTCGTATAAGTGTAATAGCAAAAGGTGATTTGATCGCTGTATGGGGAGCCGGCCCTGAAATACATCGATTTGTAGATTCTTCAAACGAAGTGCGTGTAATACGTGCAGGGACCGGGCATTTAGAGGATTTGAGTGATCACCACTTACATGTCTTACGTCCATTGCTACTTTATATGCAATCAGAGCCTCCATCACCTTTTGGTGAACTACGATAGTTGTGCTTACTGGTCACACTTCCTGATCATTGTTTAGTAGTGGCTTTACTTTTGGTAACTGGTTGCACTCAAGACAGTTCTTCAGAATTTTTAATATCACATCAGATAGAAAATATTTTATATGGAATACAGTGAAACGCTTCAATAGCCCTCCCTTCTACAGTCCTTCCGAGAAATGATGCCGCGAAAGGGCTGTAGTGAGTTAGTTGCCACCCACCGTCAACCACAAAATCGGCGCTTTAAAAATGTTTGTAATAAGCATTGAAATCATCGTTCCCTCTGTCGAGGTTATTTTATCATGCTTTTTGCTTATGTCCATATTTTCGAAGTACTTGAAAATCTTATGTTTTTCCATAAGCTATTTATAATTTCATGTAATGTAGCAAGATAATACTCCTTACCTTAGAAAATAAAACTTTCCTATTAAATAGGAATAAATTTACGTTTTGTGGTATATTTTATTTCTCCTCAAATACCGCAATGTCGAACAACAACAACAATAATATTAATAATAATAATAATAATAATAACATATGGAGATATAAAACATCAAGGATACCTAGAAGGCGATATCCTAGGAATGAATTCACTGGTTTTGAACGTACGATACAAATATTTCAAACATATTAAACCTACTTAAATTTGAGGCTAATATTTATTTAACCTTTCGCCTAGTCATTCGCACGTAGAAACGGAGCAACTAATAGCAGTGTTCATTTCCGTATCGCGATCTAATAAGTGCGACAGAGCTGTATTGCATAGCTATTTTGAAGGTTGCAATTGCCAAACTTTTGAAATAATAAATAAATTATGAGTAAAAAAGACTCGAAGCAAAGTATAAATATTAAAGTTGAAGATTATTAAAAAAATATTAATTGGATAAAAAGTGACATGTTTATGATCCGAAAACCATAATGTGGAACATAACCTAAATAGAAACGTCAAATTGAACAAAATACACTTGAGAAGAAAAATGGTTAAAATTGATTTGATTTGCAGTTACCTTAAGGTGGCAATGTGTACTAAAAATTTTTTTTCGAGATTTCGTGCAATTTTTGTTCTTGAAAGGATATTTTGCATTTTGCAATGTAATAGTAGGAAGAAGTTATGTTTTTGTGACAGAGGTCAAGAAGACAATTATACAAAAAATTTAGAACTTGCTACTTGTTGTTTTGCTATTCTTTACAAATTATTGAGGCTTTCATTTTGTATCAAAGTACTTACATTTTTTTGATTATAAGTAATGAATTCTTCTTTGCATAAAAGTACGTCGCATTCTTCAGACATAAAAATTGTTCTTTGTATAAATCATTTCATTTTGGAGACTTGACACCTTTTGGAATTTTTAGTTTGTTGTTCATCAAGTAATGCAGAAAACGTTTAACAAAATTATTAAAAAATGGATCATTTATGATACAAGAAACATCAAATAGAACATAACCTTACAAAAGGAAACGTCTACTTGAACAAAATACCTTTGAGTGGAAGAATTGCTCAAACTCTATTCAATTTTTATAATTATTTTGTCAAATTATTACTCGGTTGGTCGTCCCAGTAATAAGTGGTGGAAAATGACAATGCATTAATTGTAAACATTTCCTAGAAGGTAAAAAACATGCTAATCGTCATTTTTCTCTAACTTTTATGTATATTTTTCACATTCTTGAAAGTTTAAATTTTGAAAATTACTTATTGGAAGCTATTTGTGTACTATTTTGATACAGAATAATATTCGAAATAATAAGGATCACACTTGGAAGAGTAATAGTTTAAAGTTGTGTTTTTAATTTTGCAATAATTTTTACGAATATTAGGCAAAATCCACACTATTTTAAAACATATTTATAAGGCTTTGAACTATTTAATAAACCGACAAACGATTAGGGATTTAACGAAATTTCCAAAAAATGAAAAATTGCATCCTTTTAAAGAACTGGAAACTGGAAAACATTAAAAGAGTGCGTAGGTTTTAAAATATATTCTGTTTTTTTAAAATAATTTTTGATGGTTTTAGGCAATTTCGAAAGATTTTAATTTTTCTAAATATTCAAATAATTAGGAACAAAAATATTTCAAATGTTTCAAATAATTTAAGAAAATATTTTAAAAATCCAAGGAATTTTCAGGACATTGAAAAATTTCCCAAAGAATTTGCAGAATTGAGAAAAAGTGTTAAGAGATTTTAAGATATTTTCAAGGCTTTACAATTTTTGTAAGTATTTAAAAGTATTCAAAAAATTCTGCAATCGATTTTAATAATTTAAATGTATTTTAAAGAATTGTCGAAATGTTTTTTTCAATTCAAAGGAATTTTCTAGGGATCGAAAAGTTTCTTTAATTATTTAAGATGGTTTGCAGTTTTTAATTAATTTCGATAACTTGAGTTAAGTCGTTAGTTTTAAAATTGAAAACTAAACAATACGATTTTTCTTCAAATTTCACTTGGATTGAAGTACGTTGAACTATTAAAGTTTGTAACAAAACAATTCTATGCAGCTTCATTTCAACTGGATACAAAAATGGTAACACAGAACTGGCTTGTTAAATTAAAAATATACTTATCTTAGTCAGAAATGAATGACGCAAAACATATAAAAATAATTTTTCTGTTTTTCTGAGTATGTAGCCTCCCTCTTGTTTGAACAATGCTCTAAATCTTACACATGCTTGTTCTTCATCCAAATAGAAAAATAGTTGAAAACATTTCAAACGGTAATAGAAAAAGAAATTTTGTATAAATGTTGCAAATTTTCCAAAAAATGAACAATTTTCTTTCATATTCATATGCGATTTCTTTTATGTTTACTTTTATTCAAATTAATTTAAAGAGAGTAGCAAAAAATGTTCCCAAAATAATTGCCGAAAAGTTTCTGGAACGTTTTAAGGCATTTTTTTATTTTCCAGAACTTTGAAAAAATTCATTAAAAATACAAATATGCTTCAAATATATTTAGAAGGCTTAAAAGATATTGAAAAATTAACATACAGTTATAAATTTAAAAAAATACATTTTAGGCTGAAATTAAAAAATATTTTCACAAATTTCAGAGGTTTATCGAAAAAGGAAGCTTTTTGGGAACCTTAGAAGATTTCAAGAAAATTAAAATTTTCTCTCTATATTCCTAGGAAGATTTTGAATCTTTTTCTTGATCTAAATTTAAAAGAAGATTTAAAATAATTTGAAATGACTCAAAAAATCGTTTAAAAATATTTTGAAAGATTTAAGTGCAATGTTTTTAATTTACCCGCGTGGAAAAAGTTTGCATGGTTCAAGCTTGGTAAGACACTTGGGAATATCTGGCAGAAGCATGGATCACGGCTGAATGGCAACATGGCGCAAGCCTTGCTCCTGTCCGTTTCCCATGGTTAGGATACGCTAAACACATGAATATTCTTAAGAACATGTAAGTGTAAGAAAAAATTAGTCTGCGTTAACAATGAAAATCTCATGTTTGCCAATAGCCGACACGTTTCTAAATGGAAGGTCCGCTACCCTGATGCACCGCACCGGTTCGTGCACCACGTAGTGTAGTACATTTTCTTTATAGAACTTTTTAAGAATTTAAATTGTGCCGATTGCCAAAATAACTACCATTAGTGAGCACAAGGTGCTTCAAAACATTTTCTACGAGAACATTTAAAAAACTTAAATTTCGTGAATAAAGAAAACAATTCCAAATGGTGATTCGACGACCCGGGTGTACCAGGTCGCTCCCCAGATAGCTTATCACGTATTCTACGAGAACTTTTTGAAAATTTGGATTGTTCTAACAGCTAAAATTACTAGAAATTGTGAGTCGACCATCCTGGTGCACCCGGGTCGTCGAATGACCATTTGGAACTGGTTTTATTATTCACGAAATCTAAATTTTGAAAAAGTTATCGTTGAATACGTATTAAACGACGTCGTGCTCGACCTGGTGCACCCGGATCGTCGACTCAAAATTTTCAGTTATTTTCGCTGTTGAAACAATCTAAATTTTGAAAATGTTCTCGTACAATACGTGCTAAGATACCTAAGGTACGACCTGGTGCACCCAGGTCGTCGACTCACCATTTGGAATTGTTTTAATTATTCACAAAATATAAATTTAAAAAAAGTTCTCGTAGAATACGTAACTAACTACCTGGTGCTCGACCTGGTGGACCCGGATGGTCGACCCACAATTTCTAGTAATTTTGGCTGTTGGAACAATCTAAATTTCGAAAAGGTTCTCGTGGAATACGTACTAAGCTACCTAAAGCGCGACATGGTGCACCCGGGTTGTCGGCTCACGATTTAGAATTGTTTCAATCATCCAAAAAATATAAATTTTAAAAAATGTCTTGTAGAATACGTAATTAACTACCTGGTGATCGACCTGGTGGACCCGGATAGTCGACTCAAAATTTCTACTAATTTTGGCTGTTGGAACAATCTAAATTTTGAAAAGGTTCTCGTGGAATATGTACTAAGCTACCTAAAGCGCGACATGGTGCACCCGGGTTGTCGGCTCACCATTTAGAATTGTTTCAAGCATCCAAAAAATATAAATTTTAAAAAATGTCTTGTAGAATACGTAATTAACTATCTGGTGATCGACCAGGTGCACCCGGATGGTCGACTCAAAATTTCTAGTAATTTTGGCTGTTGGAACAATCTAAATTTTGAAAAGGTTCTCGTGGAATACGTACTAAGCTACCTAAAGCGCGACATGGTGCACCCGGGTTG
>NC_046664.1:58416735-58425952 GCF_010883055.1 Belonocnema kinseyi
ACAATCTAAATTTTGAAAAGGTTATCGTGGAATACGTACTAAGCTACCTAAAGCGCGACATGGTGCACCCGGGTTGTCGGCTCACCATTTAGAATTGTTTCAGTCATCCAAAAAATATAAATTTTAAAAAATTTCTTGTAGAATACGTAATTAACTATCTGGTGATCGACCAGGTGCACCCGCGTGGTCGACTCAAAATTTCTAGTAATTTTGGCTGTTGGAACAATCTAAATTTTGAAAAAGTTCTCGTGGAATACGTACTAAACTACCTAAAGCGTGACCTAGTGCATCCGGATCGTCGACTTACTATTTTGAATGGTTTTAATCATTAAAAAAGTATAAAATAAAAAAGTTCTCTTAGAACACGTAATTAACTACCTGGTGCTCGACCTGGTGCACTTGGATGGTCGACTCACAATTTATAGTAATATTGGATATTGGAACTGTCTTAATTTTGAACAATTTCTCGTAAAATACGTGCTAAGCTACCTGGGGCGCGAACTGGTTCACCTGGGTGGTCGCCTCACCATTTCGAATTGTTTCCATTATTCACAAAATTAAATTTTTTTAAAGTTCTCGTAGAATACGTGCTAAACTACCTGGTGTACGACACAGTGCATCCAGGTAGAGAACTTACCATTTAGAGACGTGTCAGCTATGGGCAAACCTAATATTTTCATTTTAATGCAAGCTCATTTTCTCTGACACTTATGAAGGAAAAAGATTTAGTAACTGAATGCGCTGAAACTGATGACGATATTTATTTTAAGCTATATTTTATTATTAGACAATATTTCAGAAAGAAAAAAAGGATAGGTGACATTTGCACTTTTGAGAAAGTTATTATTTATTTTTCATGACTAATTAGTCTTATTTCTTTAATGAAACTTAACATGTTACACTATCACGTTATTTCACTGAATTTTTTAATTTTTCAAGTAACTAATTTTTAACTTTATTCGAAAATTGAAAAAGCAATGTTTTTAAATTTGAGACAGGCTTCATCACGTTTAAAATGTCACAATATGATCTAATAATTTCAATAATGTGAATGGTGTAAAACCAGCTCGTTGATTTATCAAAAGTTTTATTTTTCACATTTTCTATTTTTCTGACATTTTTTTTAATATATCCATATTAGAAAATTTCGAAAATTATGTAACAAGTGAGGATATTATCATAAAAATTGATTAATTTTTGGCATATAATCCAAATGTATTTTTTATATTAAAAGTTGCAATGTGCTGATGACCTTAATAAAATTATTTATTTAGATGACTTTCTAAGCGATTTAAATTATATTTTGTTATAGCTGATTATTTATAATACCAAAGAAGACTAAAAGGTGATATGTCCGTTCACATAACGGTTTTAAAACTGATCTATTCACGTAACACAGAAAATAAACTAAAATTTATTTTTTTAAATCAATTAGAATTAAATTTATTGGTTATGTTTCGTCTAATATTTTGTTTTGTTTTAAACCATTTTTTATTAAAAGAATATTTTAAAACGCCTTGCGTCTATATCTTTTTCATGATTGTCGGTTTTAAATCCCATCCCAAAAAACAATTTTTTTGTTTCACCTCTCAAATTTCATTTTTGACCTTCAACTTGTCATTTCCAGTAACTCAATTCGCTGCTTTGCAGATTTGAAAGTCTTTTGGGTAAATTGGATATAACTAAATAAAAAAAATTACAGCTTCTAAATACTCTATTTTCGAATAACACATTGAAAAATTATGATTTAGTAGGCGAGGAATTATTTTCAACTTGGTCAATGAGGAAGTTTTATACCCGAGTATGTCACATTTACCCTCAAATTTTTAAATATTGGTTGCTTGATATCAATTTTGATAAATTCACCGTAGTTTTCATTAATTTCTAAAATCTTTAGAATTATTTTAAGAATTTTTCTGCAAACTACAGAAATTTTCGGTACATTTCAAGATATTTCAGGTACTTTTATGAAATTTTTAAGAATTTGATAAGCTAAGCTAAAGACAAAGTCTCAAATCTATCTTTTAGGTTTCTATAAAAATTCAACATTTCTATCAAAATAACATTCAGGTCACTTGTTCTTCAGGCTAGACCACTGCTGTTAGTTTTATTAGAAAACAGCCAGAAGAAGACTTAAATATTTTTCTAACCGTAAATTCTTCATTCGAGTATTGATAGAGGTCCTGTTAAGTAAATTGAAGCGCTTTTAGTTCAATATTTCCTGGAGAGTCAATTATCATTCTTCAAACTGTCAGCTAGTATAAAATAATGATTAAATGAAGCTTAGAGAAAAATAGATCCTTAAATTGCCCCGCTCCACGTGTCACCATGATTCGCCACCTTTCCTCTTACAAATGGAGCCGCTTTGTCCCATTTTCTTGAGTGCACCACGATCATGATGAGAGCCGGAGACACCAACCGTGCCACACAAACGTCAATCGATCCCTGGTGTATTCCCTCCCTCTCACATCTACCGACTATGCCGACAATAAATACATCTTATCTTGAACATAAATGCATCCTGTGTCGGATTCAAGCAGCATCCGATCGTCAAGATTGCCTGACTATAGTACAAAAGCTCGTAAGTTCTGATCCGGAGGGACAAAAATATATTCTACATCTCATTAAATTATGATAATCCTGCTACCTTTCGACTTCGAAAGAAAAATAATTTTCTTAAAGGAAACTGTATTATCATCAGAGATGGTAACCATCAATCTGTTTAGACATTATTTCACGCTCCGTGAAAATAGAAATCAACACTATCAATCATGTCAATTTTTCAAATAATAGTAAATACTAAACGTCTTTTTAGGCTAGATGAAAAATAAATTTCTAGCATTTGTAAATAGATAGCGTGTATTTCTGAATAAAGATTTTTCTTTCTTTCTCATCAGTAGATTAACGGAAACAAAGTGTATACACTGTCGGTACCGATAAAAAAAATGTCGGCACCGGTAAAAAAATTACCGGTACCGACAATTTTTACCGGTTTTTTAGAAAGCATATTTCTAGAAAGGTGCGCACATATTCATGACATTCAAGGAATGCCTGCAATTAAATGAATTCATGGAATTCAAGGAATTCATGCAACTCAATGAATTCATGGCATTCAAGGAATTTATGCAATTTAATTAAAGTAGTAACTAGACTACCTACAGCGGCAAAATGGTTAGTTGCAGGCGCCGGCAAGATTGCATGTTGCCGGTTTTTTTCCTTTTCCTTTTTTTACATTTTTTTAAATTGTATATTGATGTATGTTCATGCGCTGATTACAAGCATGGACATGAAAACAACTGAAAATACAATTTTCAGTGTTAACACTTTAAAAAACCACGTTTTTTATTAACAAAGTTTATATGCACTATCTGTACCAGCAAAAAGCAACTTTCAAAAATACGAAAGGGGCTTTCACGCATTTAAGGGTAAGGCCATGTAATTGACGAGTTATTTTGATAGTTTTTGGATTTTGACGCGTTTAACGAAATTTTCTATGTATAAATCACACTTTATCGTCGACTTTCGACTCAAGAATTACTAATGACTATGCACCCTTGCGAATAGTCACAGAAATAATTTTGGTCACACCCCTACTCCTTCTGACATCTCGTAGGGGATGGGAAAGCACTCCTGTGTCTAGTCGCAGAAATAATGTAAGATCGCACAACTCCCCTTTCCAACGTCTCGTGGGAGGAGGCATCCCTGTGACTGGTCAAAGAAATAATTTAAGATCGCACCGCTGCCCCTTTTCCAACGCCACGTGGGGGCGGAACGACAACCCTGTGACTGGTCACAGAAATAATGCAAGGTCGCACCCCTACCCTTTTTTCAACGTCACGTGTGGAGACAAGGCTTCTAGTGACAGTCACAGAAATAATGTAAGGTCGCACCCCTACCCCCTTTTCAACGCCACTTAAGGGCGGCAAGGCACCCCTGCTACTAGTCACAGAAATAATCTTATAATCCCCTAATCCTTTTCTGAAGCCACGTGGGGCGGGTGTCACCCTAGTGACTTGTCAAAGAAATTATTTAAGGTCGCTCCCCTACCCCTTTTCCAACGCCTTGTGGGGAGCCAACGCTTCTATTAACAGTCACAGAAATAATGTAAGGTCACACCCCTACCCTTTCTTCAACGCCACGTGAGGCGGGAAGGCACCCTATTGACTGGTCAAAGAAATAATGTAAGGTCGCATCCCTTCACTTTTCGTACGCCACGTTGGGCGGGAAGGAACCCTAGTGTCTGGTCACAGAAATAATCAAATGTCGCGTTCCTGCCCATTTTCCATTTTCACGTGGGGTGGGAAGGCACCCTAGTTTATTGTCACAGAAATGATGTAAGGTCGCACCCCTCCCCTTTTTTCAACGCCTCATGGGGGCCGGTAGCACTACTGTGACTGGTCAAAGAAATAATTTACGGTCGAACCCCTACTTCTTTTACAACGCCACGTGGGGGCGGGAAGGCACTCCTGTCACTGGTCACAGAGATAATGTAAGGCCGCACCCCTACCTATTCTCCAACGCTACGTCAGGGCGAAAACGCATCCCTGATACTAGTCACCGAAATAATGTAAGGGCGCACCCCTAACCCTTTTTCGAAGCAACGTGGGGCGGGAAGGCACCCTAGTGACTTGTCAAAGAAATCATTTGAGGTCGCTCACCTACCCCTTTTCCAAAGCCACGTAAGGCAACAAGGAACCCTAGTGAGAGTCACAGAAATAATGTGAGGTCGCACCCCTACCCCCTTTTCAACGCCACGTGGGGCGGGAAGACACCATAGTGACTTGTCACAGAAATAATTTAAGGTCGCTCTCCTACCCCTTTTCCAACGCCACGTAAGGGCGAGAAGGCACCTCTGTGACTGCTAACAGAAATAATGTAAGGTCGCATGCCTATCCCTTTTCCAACGCCTCGTGGGGGTGGTAGGCACCTCTGTCACTAGTCACAGAAATAATGTAAGGTCGCATCCGTAGCCCTTTTTTAACGCCTCGTGGGAGCGGTTGGCAGAAATAATTTAGTCAGAAATAATTTTAATCAAAATACTCACCCTTTTCCGACGTGTTGTCGGACCAGAATGCACCTCTGTGACTGGTCACAGAAATAACATTTTTCCAAGGACTTTTAGTCGGGAAAACAAACTAGCAAGAAGGTAGGCCCTTTTCCAACGCCACGTAAGGCAACAAGGAACCCTAGTGAGAGTCACAGAAATAATGTGTGGTCGCACCCCTACCTCCTTTTCAACGCCACGTGGGACGGGGAGGCACCCTACTGACTTGTCACAGAAATAATTTAAGGTAGCTCTCCTACCCCTTTTCCAACGACACGTAAGGGCGAGAAGGCAACATTGTGACTGCTAACAGAAATAATGTGCAAGGTGGCATCCCTATCCCTTTTCCAACGCCTCGTGGGGGTGGTAGGCACCTCTATCACTAGTCACAGAAATAATGTAAGGTCGCATCCGTAGCCCTTTTCTAACGCCTCCTGGGTGCGGTTGGCAGAAATAATTTAGTCAGAAATAATTTTAATCAAAATACTCACCGTTTTCCGATGTGTTGTCGGACCAGAAGGCACCTCTGTGACTGGTCACAGAAATAACATTTATCCAAGGACTTTTAGTCGGGGCAACAAACTAGCAAGATGGCCGATAATAAGGATCGAACAGTAGCAGTAGACACATTTGGAAAAAAATAATTTTTTAATATATTCTTCCCGCAGTCTAGGCACTATCCTTAAAATACGCTTTTTTTCACCGGTACCGACAATTTTTTCTTACCGATACCGGCTTTGTATACACAACCTAACGGAAAAGTACGTGGCCGGCAATCAGAACTTCCGTCATTCGATTGCCAGTGAAGCGATAAGGTACAGTGAAACTCTTCTGTAATGCCGATTTTAGGGCTAACGGTGGGTGGGAACTAACTCTTTATAGCCCTTTCAGATTTTGTTTGTCCATACCTGAGTGTTCACATGAGTTACAACTGCAGATCCAGCGCACCGCGCACAACTCCTGTTTCACCAACGTTCAGCGCGGTGTCAATACTGAGAAGGGCTATAGAAGGGAGGGCTATTAAAGGGCTTCACTGTAGACCTTTTCTGTAGAAAAATTTTTAATGTAAAAGTCTTTTCTTCTTTAGTGAATGTTTATAAAAAGGAAGTTTAAATTGAGTTGATAGAGAAAAAAGTGGTTAAGATTTTTGTATTAAATATAAGTCTGAGAGGGCTGTTCAAAAACTATGACACATTGCGGTCACAAATTATAATGCAGGAGGAGGAGTAAAATGTAAATATAGTGATTTCATTGCACTTTTTCAAGATAGCACTAATAGGGTATTAGGTTTTTCTTCAAAATGGACTGTTGACAAATCGATTACACTATAGAGCTGGTTTTCTGCAGTTTTCCCATCCTCTGGCTAAACGTCCGGAAAATTGTGTGTTCTAATAAAGTCGGTTGCAGCCGAGGTTTATCACTGGCCATGATTGAATCAATAGATTGATTAGTGATCAAACTATGTTGTTGAAAATGATTGTTTTTTGTTTAAATATTAAATTCTCTACATGAAAATTTAACTGCTATATGATTAGTTGAAAGTGTATAGTTCTTAGTTAAAAATAGACCTATTTTTCTGATAATGTATGTATTTTTTATTAGACATGGTTAAAAGTGAAATTGTCTTGTTAGTAATTCATTTTACTAGTTGATCCTTTTTTTATTAAAAATTTAAATATTTATTCGAAACATCCTTCTGTCGTTTAAATCAATTTTTGGATCTGCAAATTTAACTGTTCCATTCTGTGTGTGAAGTTAACCGCTTTTAATTTTAAATTCGACTATTTGGATGAAAATTCACTTGCTTTGCTGGAAATTCATATTTTGAGGTTGAAAATTCAACTTCTTTGTTCAAATTTAATCTTTTTGGCTTCAACATTGTATAATTTCGTTGGAAAATTCTTTTTGAGCTAAAAATTCAACTATTTTGGAGGGAAATTTAACTCTTTGGTTGAAAACTACCTTTTTGTTCAAAACTCATATTATTAGTTTGGAAATTTCACTGCTTTGTCAAAAAATCGCCTTTTTGCCGTGCAAAATAAAAAAATTGATTTAATTTTTTCAACTGAAAAATTTGTCTTGGTTGAATTTTCGTCTTTTTGGTTTGCGCAAGTATCCTTTTCGGTAGAAACATTACATTCTTCATTTTATATTTCAAGTTTTCAGTTTAAAATTATCCTTTTTTGTTTGAGGATTTAACCATTTTTTTAAAATACGTTTTTTTCTAGATAGGTTTAACTTTTCATGATTTAACATTAATTTAATTTGAGTTTGATGTATCAAATATTATATCTATTTTGCGAATTGGTAGTTTTGTATAAAAAATTTAACAGAAAATTTGTATCTTTAGGTGAAAAAATTATGTTCTTTGGTATAGAATCTCTACGCTTTAAGGTTACACAGTCCGAGTCTTTAAATCACGTAAAAATTGTAGCTCTAAAATGACGCGCTTCCGAAAATTAATCTCTTGAAATTACTCTTCGTGTGGTAAAATTTTACTCATTTTACTTTAATATTCGACTATTTGGTAGAAAATTCACCTTCGTAAACTGAAAATGTAACTGCTTGGTTGAAAAATCATCTTTATGGTAAAAAATGTATTTGTTTGGGTTTAAAAGTTAAATGACTTTTTTTAAATATCAACATTTTAGAATTTTTCTCTTTTGGTAGCAAATCATTCTTTTGTGATAAGATCAAAAAATGTTTCGATACAATTTCAATATATCTAGACTTGAAATATTAAGCGTTAATATTAAATTAAATATGAAACCTATTTATTAATTTAATTAAAAAAAAATTATTTTCCTATAATTCTGACATGTAACCTTATTCCCCGTTTCGGGCTGTGAAGTCTGTTTTAAATATTATCTTTGACTGTTTGATGTTTCATTTAAGGCGTTTATTAAATGAAAATAAAGAAAAAGCTTTAACGTAACAGGGGTCTTGTGTGTTCCAACTTATAACATTGCCCTCGAGAATTCAAGCAACAATTTAAAAATTAAATATAATCTAAGAGTTCATTTATTCAAAAAACATTTTATATAAAAAATTATATTTTCAATTGGTGCGCACCATAAATTTCCGTTTAATTTTTACAATGCGAAAACCGAAATTTTAATGTATGCGTTATTTTCCGAGTGGTTTTGCATGAAATATTCTGAGGAAGTTACTGTTTCGCCTGAAGACAATGTTCACAGTAAACATTTTCACTTGAGGATCTTCGTATAAGTTTGGCTTTTCTAAATTATGTAAATGTATTTGAGCAAATATTACCTAAAGGTATCGCTAATTAAAACGAATATCGTGAAGAATACAAAAGGAATTAAATGAATTGAAAAAGGAGATTTGTGATGCAGATTTACTGAAATAAGAATTCTTTTCTCGCCTGTCTTTTGAAACAAGCACTTCATTCGTCAAATTTTTTCGGTCGATCAAATGTTACTCGAGAAACTAAAGTGGGTAGTGGCGCTCACAGTAGCCTCTGTTTCATGCAAACCATGACAAATCATGGGACTTCATCCCCTCCCTTCCTCATTTCATGCACCCCAGTTTCTGTCCTCCCGCGCACAGTCAACGCCGCGAGGATAATTTACATTATTCTCCCGTTCGCACCCTGCGACTCACTCGCAAAGCTTCATTCTCTAAATCCCCTCTGTTCCCTTCCCTCCCTGAGCACCCCTTTCGCTCTCAGGAACACTTCAACCACTGTGCGTCATAATAATGACACTCTACATCGGCGAATACTAGCTACGTGACTTGCAATCATTCTAGTTGAGCTCAACTCTCCTTGGAATCAGGTTGCCAATATGTTCCAGGTATCTTGTACGAAAAGGGCTCTTTATACAGTATTATGTAGGTAATACGCTTTTTCACTAAAATAGCTTATTAACCTTGCAGAAATTCGGATCTGGCACCAACCGGGGCCAGACCGGGCCAGATCGGGCACAGATCGAGAATTATGTTCGGGGCCAGGGAGCGGATGAAACACGCACCCAGACCGATGACAGGTACACGATCACTCTCATTCGAACCCATTAGTGAATTTCGCAAATGAATATTTGATTTAAGTAAACTCGAAACTAGCGAATGCTCTTTTCCTTTGGGCGACCACCTTAATCGTTGGAATTTTCAATAAAGATAAAGGTACTTTAAGTTAAAATTTAAGCAAATTAA
>NC_046664.1:58426052-58434029 GCF_010883055.1 Belonocnema kinseyi
TAATAGTATTTATTAATTCTTAACTAATTTTGAGTTCCTAGAAGTATTCTTAAAAAAATCTCTAATGAGCTTCTAAAGTATTTCGAAATTAAACATTTTACGACCGCTCGAAGTGATTTACAAAGAAACTCAAATGAATAAATCACGAAATCTCGGTAAATCCTTTTATAACTAAATTTTCATTACAAATGAATAAAAAACAATAAAGTTCAATTTCTTTAGGTATTTAATTAAGTATTCCAAAATTATTGAAATGGAACTTTGTAAGAGAATTATCAAAGTATTCCAATTTCGATCTTTCGACATTCTATATATGAATTCGTAGTATTATTTATTTGAAACTCCTGAACAACGCTTTAAGAATTGACTTTTAATACGTTACGGTCAACCAATTTAAATACCATACAATATTTAAAAAATTGGGAACAAACATCTTTTCAGAAATAGAGTATTATTTCATACAGGTAAAAAATGAAAAAGTGGCATGATACTTCTGATTGTAGACTTTGAATGATCCGCCGAATTTGCATCGGTTATTGAATTTTTCGGTGTTATATCCATTCTATTTAACTTTACTCTACTTTCGTCAGCGAAATATTGAAAACGAGAAGCAGATAACTTTTGTCTCTCACGTTGAGTAAGGGTCATCTACAGACGGCCGATTTTCGTGCAAAAACTTTACTTTGCTCTACTTCTTTATTTTTTTCATTGATGCTTTGACATCACATTTGCAAGGTGAAAAAACTTTATGTAATCAATATTTTCGCATTTTCATTAAAAATAAAATACATTGTAAAAAATTTTTTTCACTGAATAGTTTTATGAAAATGAAAACAAAGTGTCAAGTAAATAAACCAGCAAGAGTATTTAATTTCAAATCTTCCAGATGTTTATGAAAGTACTTTGGTGTTTTTCGGGTGGCATTCTGAGGAACGAGCTTTTAAATCTAACCGCTCGGACTTTTTTCTTTATATTAACAAGAAATCGAATTAATGCTAAAAGATTTTAAGTAATTTTTAAGAATTTTTAAGGAATTTCAGAAGAACTTAGATATCTAAAATCTTAGTACATATATTATTATGAGCGTAGCAGGGTTTTTTATAGAATCGGTCACAAATATTTGCAGGCGGCCCTGCACAGCTGCAGGTTATATTTCAGATTTTTGTTTTCATACTTCAAGCTAGGTTAGCCGCGAGGCTTTAGACGTTCGAAATGCAAAACATTTAGGGTTCGAACCCACGGCAAATACAAAATTGGTTTCGAGACTCTTTTAATATTAAAACTAAATTGAAAAATAATTCAATTAGCACCGCGTTAACATAAATAAGAAGACTGTTGTTATTCATTATGTATTCAATTTCGTTACGTAATATATTTTTTTAATGAAGTACTAAATGTATTGGAAAAGAATTCTTAACGAATAGGCTGGAACTTGAAAGATTATTAATCATGAATGAATCGTGAAGCCAGAAATTATAGTTTCTTTATGTCGCTACATTTCTTGATGCGTTCGCGCGAATTCGTTTCCAATTCCTTTCAAATTAATTGTCGCGGTCATATTATGATTATAACATGAATTAGGAAAGAATTCTGTAAGAACAAAAACTGAATTTTTCTACGAATTCGTGTTCTTAACTCTGAATTCGTTTTTCATTAATAAAGAATTCGGTTTGCTGTCTGGGATTAGGATCATTTCATTATTTTGTTTGTTAAATTGTTAAGAAGCGACACAGAGAAAAAGATATCGCACAATGATATCGCAAAATCTCTATATTGCAAGAAAGCGCAATGTGATAACGTACAATCAGGTCCCGGAGCTTTGTACGATATTATGATGCACTAATATCACAGAGAAAAATGAAGTTAAGTTTTGTTGCTGTCGTCTGCTACGGCGTCCTTAGCAGCAATGGGAAAAAGGCAGAGTATGATTCAATTCAAGCTATAAATCGGGACTCTAGATTTAAATCAATCACAGAGATAATTAAAATTTTGCTGCAGGTAAGACCTGCAACTGTTAATGATTAAACATATTTTGGCGAAAGTTTCACTGAGGTTAGGAAAATAATTCTGAACTCGTCGACTGCGTCGCGCTGAAGTGAGCAAATTTAAGTAAAACATGTAGAATCAACGACATAAAACACAAAAAAATAGGTTCTTACTGATATATTTCCTCCGAAATAAATCAAATCAATGTAGACGAATTAGAACTTACTTAATACAATTTAGGAAAAGCGCAAAATGTAACTGACGGATGGGAATCTCTATTTCTCACGTTATATATTGCACAATTATGCGGTATACAATGTAAAAACTTGCAATGTACGATATCACGAATTTGCGCTATTATAATGCGATAATTACAATATATAGCGCAAGAATTACGATATATATTGTAACTTGTGCGATATAGTTTTCTCAGTGGATATAGAAAAAAAAGAATTTTACAAGAATTTTACAAGAAGAAAGAATTAAGTTCTCTGTAATTTTTTCAACTGTTTTTCTGCAGAATATGTACGAAAGGAGCAATTTTTAAAAAACTTTTTTGTCTTTAAAATTCTCAAAATAGCAAAAAAAATGAGGTTTCTTTGAAGAGTCATAACTCTTGATCTATAAATTCTAGCAGATTATTTTCTTTTTTCGGATTTATGCAAAATGTCCTGCCATACAACTTTTTCTCTTGCACCATTCACGTAGCTTTATTGAGAAGCAAAATATTTTTAAAAACTAAAAATGAGTAATGTGCTCTGAAAAATAGGTTAAAAGTGTTCAACTTTGTGAGGACATAACTTAAGATATATTGGGGCTAGGTCAAAGTACCAAATGCCTGCACTAATAGCAATGTCAAATTTATATGTCACGGAGAAACAACCACTGTCCGAAGTACATTGTTAGAAATTTCTAGGAATTTTCAGAGGCCGTCGCTGAAGCTTCATGCAAAAACTCTTTTTTAAATCTTTCTGAAGCTTAACAGAAATTTCAGCAATTGTGGCTGTATAAAACTCTAGTCCCATGTTTCAGAAAATTCTGTAACAGTTCAGGAATTTTCAGTTACTGTAACTGATACATTCAAGAGGTTAACAAAATTTTCAAATCATTAATTTGAACCCGATCAGTTTATCGCTTTTTTGGCAACTTCTTAGGTTATCGTGGGTCGTTTGAGATCCTAAGCATGTTGAAACGCTCAATTTTCTAATAAAAAATCTGGGAAGGTTCCTGTACACTCTTAAACACTTCTTCTTTTCAGGCGAATCATAAAGATTGCAACACAATTAAAACAAATAATTCATTTTTAGTGATAAGCACATCCACCACTCAAATCATAACTTTCAGATAAATTGAATTACGTACGTAGACGAAGAATTCTCAAGACTTAAGTGGATGTGCGCTGCGCTATGATATAAGAGGCGAAAAATCGATGCATGTTTAAAAAAAAGGAAAATCTTTTAATGTATTCATGAACTAAATAAAAATTCATAAACTTAACTTGACGCTCAAACCGAGTTCGCTCCTAAGTTAACGTTATCGCGGGTCGTTTTAGACCCAACGCGAATTTGATCTGCTCACTGCGAAAGCCAGGCTGTTACCGGGGAAACGCGATTCAGCCCAAAGGGTCCGCTATTCCTGAACTTTTAATGGTAGGAATAGGTATTTAGAGCGGTGCCTGAATTCACATTAATAAGACAAAAGAAAAACGCCTTGTGCCTGAAATGACCCACCGAAACCGAATAGGGTTAAAATAAATCATGTAGTCTATATTTTCCCTGAGAATATAAATAGCAAGAAAATATTAGTGAAATTAGTACAAACGACGTCTTATGTATCTTTGTTATGATAGGACGTATACGCTCATTGTCTCAAATATATGATCAAAGTCTATCAACAAAATGTTAGTCTCTTTTTACACTTAATATTCTTATAAAACTTTTCTGTAAAAAAACTGAATTTTCAACCAGAAAATATAAATTTTTAGAAAAATCTTAATTTGTAGCAAAACAGTTAATTATGAACAAAATACATGAATTAGCAAGAAAAGACATTAAGTATCAACAAAATACATCACAGAATAAAGTGATGATAAAATTTGTTACAGGACATTTTATAGAGGGATAAAGTTTTATTCAATAAAACTTGCCGGATGTCAAGATAAGAATGAACTTTGATTTACGTCGATTCTAGTTTCCTAGGGTTATTTGAGTGGCAGAATACGAATCTGTCGTCAAAATTAGAAAATCCAAAATGGCTGATCCAATATGTCGACTCGAAATTAAAAAGTGGAATATGACTACATGTTCAAAATTAAAAAATTAAAAATAGCTATATTGGACTGTAAGTGAAAAATATAAAATATCTTTTACTTAAATTTCTGGTTATAACAGAATAAATAAATAGCAAAGTCGAGAATAATTTTAATTAGAAAATCTTGCATTCTCTTTCCATCTCCGCAATTGCACAACTTGTTCTCTACGTTATCTAAGCTAACTTTAATTGCAAGTGATAAGAATAATTCCACCTCGATCGTTTGTCTGCAGTTGCAGAGAGCATTTTGTCAGATAAACCGGGTCATTGCCAACAAAAGCAAATAGAAAACCGAGCACTGCGAAGAATCGAAAGAGGGTTAGAACTGCTAAAGGAGAAGGGGTGATTCCGGAGAAATTCTCAAGGGGAAGAATGAACGGAAGCTTTATTCGACGCGCATAGAGCGGTACAGTGCACATCGGACGTGCACCGTTTTGCCTAATGCCATCGGCACATGGCAGTCCAGTAAGACGAAGAATCAGAAAGGGGTGGAGGATCAAAGACGGAAATTCCAATTTTTCTCGAAGAATTGCTGACAATTTCGTGGTTTCTTCGATTCCTCCAAATACTCTTTATTTTTGTTCGAACACTCGGGAAAAGGCGTTCGTTCAAGAAAGAGTTCCTCCAGACATTAAAGCAATTGGAGAGAGTTTGAAGTTACTCGAAATAAATAGAAATCGGATGAAGAGATCCAAATATAAAAAGACGCTGATGACTAATTTTATTGAATTACTTTCAGTTAGGAAGCATTTTCTTTAGTAGCGTCTTGCGTATTTTATTAAAGATCTAAAATAGGAATGTATAATTAAGTAATTCGGTTTCACTGTCTTTTAATAAATTAAACCATTAAAAACTTAAATTTTGGGTAATGGAAATCACTTATCGTCTCTTAAACATATGAAAATTATTACCTTAATAAGCCAGAATACATAATCAGTAAAATATTACTTTTCCAACAAAAATCAGCCCTTCAGCCCTTCAGCCCTAATGATCGCCTCCATCCTTGTCCTAAAACGGTCGCATGCTCTCTTTAAAAGAGCGCTGTCCCTATTGGCCAATGCTGCTTCGATAGCGGTGCGTAGATATGTGATATTGGGGTGCCTGGACTTGTTACTAACCTTTTCGACTACGCTCCAAACATAATAGTCCATGAGGTTCAAATCCGGGCTATTCGGGGATCAGAACTCTTTGCTACAGAACATGTCCACGTTATTCGATAGCCAGTTTTGGACTAAATGCCTCGTGCGGGCCGGTGTTGAAAGACATATTGTCTCCTCTTTATTGATAGTTTGTCCTTTTTCGAAGAAATGTGGCGGCATGGCATCACCTTCCCTGGCCCAGCACGAAGACTTTCGATAATCACGGCTCTTCGATTGGACTCCGCACTTGAACGTAACATCCCGGCGAATTTTAGGTTATGCCTATTTGCTAGATGCCCATGGAGTTCAAGAACGCCCATAGCGATCTCTGGCGGAATTACTATGTGGCGGGAAATTCAAATTGAAACTTGTCCGGATTTAGCCGCCGCTCCCTGTACGACATATCAATGTGCTACAGCAATAATTGTAATATTTCTTCAACTGTGGACTTTTAATGTTTCCCCGTGACTATTCCAAGGGATTTTCGGGTAGGATAAAGGGCTAAGCTTCAAACCACGCCTACATTCGAGTTGCATTTGAAATATGAATGTAGTTGTTAATGTAACATATGCACCAGCAAATCTTCGTAGTATTCGTACTTACCTTTAGAACCGGCAGATCGCACCACACACTACTATTTTAATAACTTTGCTATTTCATAAAAAATAGTGACATTCAATTTTTCACTTTCTGAAAAACACTATCCGTAGGATAAAGAGGACAATGCAAAGAACGAAAAGAGTAAATTTCGAAAATTTTCGGGTTAGTCCCTTACGTTCGGTGACCATTGAAATTGATCTTCCGACTTTTGACTATAAAATTTAAACGCGGCAAAAAATGCCGGCTCTGTCTGCACATCATACAAGGTAAAATCTGTGCAGATAAGACAACCCGAGTAAAAATGCTTCGACCTGAGTTCGACTTGATTATGTCTTGAGTTCATCTCCAAGAGATCGATGTCTGGCTGCGTCTCAAAACTGAGTCGAGACATAGGCCTTCGTCTTACCTTTATTCTTACTTCGTCTTACTTCAAAATTCATAAGCAGTCGTGGAAAGTCTGAGCCCGACAATCTGAAATATGAGCACTTATTTCTTTTCCAATTTTTTAATTACTTTCTTAGTTGTTTTTCTCTGGCATTATTTCTATCAGAAATGAGAGTGTAGTAGACATAAATTTTTTTGAAGCGTGGACATATTTCAGGTTTATATAGATTTAATTTAAATTTAATTTACAAAATAGCGACATACTTATAGCTAATTGCAACTTTTATCAAGTGTATATGGTTGCATTCAAAATAAATCTTTTCAGTAAATGTTATGAAAGAGATTCTTTAATTATTTATCATCAATTATTACTTTTTACTTGAAAATTTGCAACATTAAATTCTGAATTTTAAAATCATAAAATTTGAAACTATTAAAACATTAGGAAATATCAGAAATTCGAAACTTGGTTTAAGACGTAAAACGTTATTTTCCTGAAATCTGTTTACACATTGACGCTTAATTTTCAAACTGCCTAAATTGCAATATATTAAAATAGTTCATTTTAATTTTTGTCATGCCATGAACTTGAAGTTTTTGACTCCAAAAAACATTTAATTCTTCAAAACTTTTTAATAATGAGTGACGTACAACTAAATTTTTATCAAATTTTTACTAATTTAAAGTAGAATTTTAATTATTCTGTCTTATTTCTAATATGTCAGAGACTAAAATGTTGTACTTGATTTTTTTGGAAATATTTGTAGTTTTCAAAACTATTTTTTAAGTATTAATAAGAATTTTAGAGATTTATTCAAACTATTATTCTTTGTTCCATAAATCATCAAAATTTATGTTTATTTATCGCTGACATCGTAGTACTTGAACCATTCTACTTTTTTCTCATTTTACACTTAAATGCAAACTGAATATTTATAACCCAGTGAGAAAACTAAATTATTTTTTTCAAAAGTAAATTTTTTTGGATGACAAGTCAATTATGATATTTTTGGTATAGAATTCATACCCTTCTGTTCAAAGATTCACTATCTTGTAATTTATTAATTTAATTTCATCTTCCTTAGTTGAAAAATGCGTGTTTAAACTAGTTTATTTACTACTAATTTATTTAAACTACTTTGTGAACAAAATCTTTTGTTGAAAATTTCGAGGGTATATTCACTTCGAAGTCCATTTAAGTCAACGTAACGTTAGTTTAAGAATGTCGTGCGACCTCAACTGTACTTTCGTGACTTCGCTTGATTCCAGTTCTTTCATTCGTTAGTTTTTGACTTCGATGAATTCAAGCGATGACTGTTGACATCATCCTGACTTCATGACTCGACTTATCTCGATCATTTAAAATCAAATTAGCAACGCAACAATGTCAATAATAACAATATCAAAGATCGAAATGGTTGAGAATTGGCTGCTTTAAAGCCGACAATTAATTAAACACAAAAGGGGGAGGGTCGGTAAGGCCGGTTTTTGGCCTAATTTATTTTTGGACCAAAAAATCTGAAAAAATCATGGTAGTATCTTATAAGTATCCCGAGTC
>NC_046664.1:58434087-58440724 GCF_010883055.1 Belonocnema kinseyi
TAGGAAACACCACTACCCACCAACTGTATTTTCGAGAGATTTGACACTCTTAAACATGTATTCTGAGGTTAGCTCGGGTTTACTATGGTTTTCGGGGTCGCCTAATACACATCTGGCGTCCTTTGACTTTTATCGCGTCAGGTTCAAGGTCATTGGAAGGTCAAATCGAGAGAAAACGGTGAAAAAATCCAAAAAAATACGTTATAGGTTTTTGGAGTCGCTAATTACGAATCTGGCATCCGTTGAACTCCATCGCTTCAGGTTCAAGGTCATTTCAAGGTCATTTGATGGTCAAATCGAGAAAAAACGGTAAAAATATTTTTAAAAAATATGTTATAGGTTTTTGGGGTCGTTGATTACGAACCTGGTGTCCCTTGACCTTTATCGCGTCAGTTTCAAGGTCATGGAAAGGTCAAATCGAGAGAAAACGCTTTAAAAAAATATGACCTTCAACCTGACGCGATAAAGGTCAGCGGACACCAGGTTCATAATCAGCGACCCCAAAAACCTATAACATATTTTTTTTAAATTTTTTTACCGGTTTTTCTCGATTTGACCTTCAAATGACCTTCAAATGACCTTGAACCTGAAGCGATAGAGTTCAACGGATGCCAGATTCGTAATTAGCGACTCCAAAAATCTATAACGTATTTTTTTGGATTTTTTACCGTTTTCTCTCGATTTGACCTTTCAATGACCTTGAACCTGACACGATAAAAGTCAAAGGACGCCAGATTTGTATTCGGCGACCCCGAAAACTATAGTAAACCCGAGCTAACCTCAGAATACCATACATGTTTAAGAGTGTCAAATCTCTCGAAAATACAGTTGGTGGGTAGTGGTGTTTCCTATATTTGTAGGGGGGGTGGTGGTGGCTGGGGGGTGGAGGGTAGTCCGTTTAGCGTGCAATCGACTCGGGATACTTATAAGCTACTACCATGATTTTTTCAGATTTTTTGGTCCAAAAATAAATTAGGCCAAAAACCGGCCTTACCGACCCTCCCCCTTTGCCGCGTTTTCTCATAAAATATTTTCAGGTTTCTTTATATGGATGTCTTATCATCCTAATATAAAGTTAGCGTAACATAAAATGTTAATTAATTAAAATGGTTAGGAAATGTTACCAAAAAGAACACAAAAAATGTCAAATTAGTGATAGGGTAACCGTGCATTTAAAAAAAAATTATTTCGCTCACTTGAGGGACATTTCAGATATGCAGAAAAAAAGTGTACATCCTCAAAACTCACGGTATAAATTTTCATGCCTTTTTGTGTCAGAAATAGAATTTCATAGATTTTAAAATATTTTATACGATTACAGAACATACTCTTTACTTGGCACAGAAAAAGCATGGATCTTATAACGAATTATAGAGGAAGGCTTTTGACAGGTGTCATGGAATCATAGGGATTTTTGTTGTTAAGCGGGAGCTCACTGTGGGACTCGCCAGCTGAATTTACATTTATTAGGGGTAAGGAAAAAGTACCATCTATTCGATGTGGATCAAATTTGCATGTTTGCGCTTCTTTCAAAACTCCATGATAATTTCAAATATTTTTCATTCAGTCCATTTACCTAGTACAATAGAATTGAAGCTCAAAAGTCATTAATAGTCAATAAAAGTAAAAACACAAATAATTGTTCAAGAAATGAATGCAAATACAAGATGTTTACAAATGGT
Source organism: Belonocnema kinseyi (assembly GCF_010883055.1). Lineage (NCBI taxonomy): Eukaryota > Metazoa > Arthropoda > Insecta > Hymenoptera > Cynipidae > Belonocnema > Belonocnema kinseyi. The sequence continues at coordinate 58,435,770 of NC_046664.1, forward strand.
CTGATGAAAAAGTAGACTCTTATCGTATGTTTCTTGAGCAATCTAAAATAATGCATTTTAAGAATGACCCAATTGAAGTTATAAACTTAAAATTGAAAGCAGCAATTAAAGTGGTTAAGGTAAATGCGGATCTTTGTAATTCACGACCGATAGGCGTAAAAAATAATAAATTACAAACCAGGAATGGCAGGATGAACAATATAAAGAATCCAAATCAAATCTGAATTAGAAGTTAAGGCAAGCTAAAGAGATGGGCTTTGTGGGAACATTTCTAGAAGAATATATGGGAGCAAAGGCTGCACATAAATATTAATTAGGAAAACAAAAAGGAAATCAGGAAGAAAGATCTGAAACTTCTGACCTGGGATTCTGGATGATAACAAAAAACATCTAAAAAAGGAATTTTTGAAATGTACAATTACCAGAGAGGATTAGAAGAAGTATTATGCAACCAATGCACCAAGCACAGTTACAGGAAAATTAACAATTGAAAAAAGGGAGGAACTTCCGGAGCTAGATGGGAGATAACGTTTGAAGAAGTAATTGAAAGTCTGGGAGGGCTAAAAAATTGCAAAAGTCCAGGTACTGACGGGTTGAGTAATGAATTCGATGAGAGCTTGTCTGCAAACGTTGTGCTTTATATGATGGAAATGATTAATAAAATTCTAAAATCTGAAAATGTGCCTAACGATTGGGGAAAAATAAAAACTATTTTAAGTCACAAAAAGGGGAATAAAAGTGATCCCAATACCTGCCGTCTAATATCGCTCTTGAATAATATAACAAAGATCTTCACCCAAATATTAGCAGACCGGCTTCAGTGATTCGCTAAAAATAATAACTTAATCCTGACGAACAAGCGGGATTTAGAAAAGGTCGGTGTTGTGCAGACAATATTTTTTAATTAAATACAGCGGTTCAAGCCATAATAAATAAAGAGAGCAGAACCCTTTTTGCAATTTTTGTTGACATTAAACAGGCGTTCCCTTCCGTGAAGCATACGAAACTCTGGAAGAAGCCAGAGAGTCTAGGCTTAAATAATAAACTGATTCGGACTATTATGAATTTGTATGAAATCATAAACTTTTACTTTGTAGTTGACGGAAAAAGATCAAAAAACTTTAATGTGAATCAAGGCGTGCCTCAAGGAGAATCCCTAAGTCCAATACTTTTTCTATTGTTCATAAGTTATTTTTAACGGTTTTTTAGAGATAACGTGATGACAGCTGGTGGACTGGGGGGAGCTTTAGAGGTACTACTGCTGACTTTTGCATTCGATATTTCATTTTGGCGGAGTCCCCTGTTGATGCTCCAGTTCAACTAAATATATTACAGAAATACTGTAGATTGAATTGCCTTGAGGTCAATGTAGCGAAAACAAAGATTTTTGCACTCCATAAGAGTAACAAAAATTTTAATTTCTGTCAATTCACTTTCGAAAACGCAGAAGTTGAGTTTGTTAAATCATATTGTTATCTAGGTAAAATATTTAAAAATACTGATACATTCAGGCAAAATGTTAAGCAGTAACTATCAAAAGCAATCGTAGCCTCAGGACCTTCTAGAAGCATATTATTAAGAGCGAAGCCAAGATCACTGGTAACAGCAAATCATTTTTTTAATTCTGTATCCTCCGCGACCTTGCTTTATCGACCAGAAATCTGGTCTTTGAGATATTTCGAAGACATAGAAGTAGCTCAAACAAGGTATTATAAATCTTAATTGAATCTGCCTCGTAATACACCAAACTACATGGTACGGCTAGAAACAAATAGATTAAAGATAAAGCACGAGTGCGTAGCTAGGGCTTTAAGATAGTGAGTAAGACTATCCGAAATGGCGGAGGAGAGGCTAAAAAAAATTATTATAGGAAGTTGCTCTAGTTAAATACATTGAAATAAAATACTTTGAAATTTAACTGGGTATCTTAGCTGGAGAATGTTCTATCTGATTAAGGTTTTAAATATGTGTTCGCGAGTCAGAACCCAGAAATGCTTACAAAATCGTTTGATGATATAATGTATAAACTACAAAGGAAACTCAGAGATGAAAACCTCTTAGCAGTTCAAAACTTCAGATATTCTAGTTTATACACGAACATTGTCTTGTCAAACGAATATTTAATAAAAGGCGTAAACTTCAACAAAATAAGACTGCTCTGTCAACTTAGACCAAGTAACTCTAAGAATGCAAGAATATCATGGGAAGTTCAAAGATACGAATTTGATTCAGAGAGTATATATTGATGTGCAACCAGAGTAAGGCAGATTCGTTATGCCATTTTATTATCGAATGTCCTGCGTGTAATGGGGTACGCCCCGAATTGTTTGCGAGAGAGAAATCAATAGACAAAATTATGAAGCTTAAATCACAAGCCAACATAAACAATTTATTTTTTACACGATAAATGCTTTAAAAATAAGAGCTTTTGGTGTATTTTTATAGTTTCCAGAATTTTAACTAGTATTTAATTAAAAATATTTAGGATAGAAATATGAATTAAGATGTTAGTAATTATAAGCAGTAAATTATTACTCCCTTGTAACCGGGCACTGGCGCAAAATGGATTACAATAAATCTGAACTGAACTGAAATGAAATATTTTGTACGAATAAGGTAATTTTTTTACACTTAACTGAAGATTGTTGACAATTAACTCAATTTGTAATTTCGTTGATATACTCGAATGAAGAACAATAATAATTTTATATAACTGTCTCATTTAACACATTTTCTAAAATCCAGTAGAGTGAATGACACCTAAAAAAAAAATTTTTGATACTAAAGCACCCAAGTGGGGAACTTCAAACGTAGACTTTGTCAGGCTCTTTACTTGGGGTGATTGCTATGGATATTAATCAGCAAACTGGGTCGGAGCAGTGTTACAGAACGAGTGTGTTATTCAAATTAATGACATGATAATTCTAGATCAATCTAGAAATTCTATAACCCCTTCCCGTCATTCCTCCATTCTTTTTAATAATAATAATAATAATAATAATAATAATAGAAAAAAATAAACAGATTAAAAATCAGCAGGTTAAAGTTTGAAGCTATTCAGTGTGAGAAATGAAATTTTAAGGATTTTCGGCGATTTCGTACCCACTACGTACGATTTTAAATAAATTTATATAGAACCATAATAATTCAATACAAAAGTCTTGTTTTATATATTTTCATATATCTAGGAAGTAATTTACAGCCTTGAAACTGTACTTTTTTAGATTCTCATTTATAAGAGTGCAATGTAATCGTCCAAATTTTTCATGTCTGATTTCTAACGAATCTTTATGATTCAGCATTCACAGAGTCAGAAGATCATAAAATGTTATCGGTGTCTGTTTTTCTGTATGACTGTGTGTATGTGTTATGTTACTATGTGTGGTTACCCGAATGTTGTAGCCACGGAAACGTTTGAAGGATGTATCCAATCGAGACATACTTTAATACAGTTCTTAAGGGTCCCAAAATAAAGGTTAAGTTCGCTAACCAGATATTTGAAACCAAAATAAAAAAAAACACAAGACATTTTAAAGTTTAAAAAATTATCCAAATAAAATTTGTTATTCTCATCAAAATTATAACAGTTATATACTTTTGAAAATTTTGAAATTGTTTAGAAAATATGAAAAAAATTATCTGGTTGATTAGGAAATTTAATTAAAATTATAGGCCAGATATAACCAAATATATTTAGAAATTATCTCAGTTAAATTTTTCGATTAAACCACAATTCAAAAAGTTAAAGCTGTTTCAAAAATTGAAAAAATGTATGACTTTTAGAAATCTTTGTCTAATTTGCTGATACACGATAAAAACGCCTGCAAATTATCATTATGACAATTTTAATTTCGATGAAAATCAAAAAAGTTATGCAAATTTGTTGCATTGACAAAAATTCTTCAGTTAGATCATTTTTCAAAATAAGCATTTTCTATTTTTTAAAGATTCGTAAGCTTAAGCGTTTATCATAGCAGATTTTACCAAGCCTTGCAAATTATTTTTATGAAATTTATCATTCATACACAAATTATCAAGCTCAAAGCGCAAGTGTCGCAATGATAATTTATTCGTCGAAACCGTAGGTGCTTCAAAAATATTGTTTAAAAAGAAATGGAAAAAAATTGCAGTTCCAATTTATGAATGTAATTCCTCACAAGTTAAAATCACATTTTTCGATTGGTTATAGTATTCATGACATTTGGAAAAATGTAGTTAAAGTGTAGGCATTACATTTACGGAAACGAGCGTGAAGCGCGAAACTGTACACGCGTGCCACAGGCAAGCTGAAACTAGGCGCGAAGTACCGCGCGCGTAGAACGCAATGGGAATGTGCCTGTGCGGCGGGCATATTTTTTTCTTATGGCAAAGGATATTTATCTAAATCATCTACGAATTATATTTCCGGACAACTAAAACAGTCAAAACCAGGGAAGAAGAAAGAAGCAAAAAACATCCTTCAAGACACGTGAAACAGTATTTATTTCAGTTAGGTACAAAATAATTGATCAAAGCTCTGAAATGACATTTTGCGATTTACAACTTTTCACAATATGTAAAGCATACTCGCTTTATCGTCTACAAAATTCAACATATTTATAGTTAACAAATTTTGATTCTCTAGGAAAAAAATATATATTTCTTAGTATACGGACAGAAAATTTCTGATAGCAAAATAAATCCAAAATTTCTTTTTATTATCTGCAGTAGCGTTTTGCACACATTAGTTGTCATTCTTTTGTTGGCCAAAGAAACCTTTCATATGCATTAAGCAATACTCCTCTTCTTTTGATATCGCAAAAGTTCACATCACAAAGATGCATAAACAAACACCCACATATATTATATCACACATACAGTGTGTCCCATATTTATAGGGCCACCCCATTTTTTAAGGATAATTTTTTTTTCTATTGAAACAAAATGCACCAAATATTTTGAGTGGATAAATGAGT
>NC_046664.1:58440824-58452759 GCF_010883055.1 Belonocnema kinseyi
AGTGGCCCTAATAATTTGGGACACCGATTTTTTCGAAAAAATGCCCAAATAAATGAACGAATGGAATTGCGAGCTCTATATTTTAGGAAAAATCGTTAACTCCACTCATTTATTCACTCAAAAAATTTGTTGCAGTTTGTTCCAATAGAAAACAAATTATCCTTAAAAAATGGGGTGGCCCTATAAATATGGGACACACTGTATAAATATTTGGTCAAGAACGATTTGAATCATACTATCAAATAATTTGCGTTCATTTTCTTCAGCTGATACGCATGTCAACTACATTAGCTATCACAAAACTTTGAATTTATCCAGATAGTGTAACAATGTTGATACTGTCTGATATCTTTATCGATAAACTTCATTTTCTCAAAACCATTTCTAGCTCTTACTTACTTAAAAATAACAATCCTGCCCTGATAACTTATGAAACGATAAAAGAAAACTTACCGTAAATTCGACTTAGGAACTCGAGCACCCTGACTTCGGTAGAATTAATAGAAAACAGCTATCACTTACAGATAATAAAAATCACAGGTAGCATTTTCTTTTACTGTGAATATCGCTACTGAGTTTAAATCCTGCTCCCGTACAGGTTAAAGGCGGCAAAGAGAGTTTGTCTTGTTCAATTGGTAAGTAACCATGTGCCGTCATTTGCGTTAACATTAAATTGCCTGAATCATCAACATTGAACGAATGGCAAAGTACTCCGAAGGGTTTTTTTGTTACTATGTAAATTAGCAAAGTTGTTAGTGAATTTTCGGCTTTTCCAAGTTTTTTCGGTCATGTAAGAAAATCCTAAAACTAAACCCACCAAACATTCTTTTTCGTTAATTTTTTCGAAGCACACCAATCACCAATGAATAAACGTGAACAAATAACGGAAGCACTGATTGATGATAAACGGGTTGATTTGCAAACTTCCTCATACTCGGAACTTTGATGTATTTTTTAATAACCAACGGATTGACGACTTTCGAACAACATGCTCTTTACCTGAGGAATCAGTTGCAACTGTAAATATACTGTCTGGTTTTAAATTGATGTTAGTTTTTTCATAAGTCGGAAATTTCAGGTTTCTAGTTATTTTTGATAGAACATACAAATCTTGACTAGTTTCGGTATCGCACTCATCGTCAACTTCAGTTTGCTCGGGACAATCCTCACAGTCGGAATTCTTTGCAATATTCTAATTGTCATTGCAGGCATTTATATTTACGCTTCGAAGTTGGAAATCGTTTGAAAAACTTATATGTATTTTCATACCGAGTATTTCTGTTAAGTGAAAAGCGTCTGTTTTGGCACGAGCATGAATAGCTTCGATAGCAACTTTTCGCATTTCGGATGAAATATTTAAGTGTCTAGTTCGTGGAAAAACAATGTTTTCATTAAAAAATTTTAAATCAATGACAGAAATTTCAGACTACAATTGAATGCGTTGAATTCGATGAATCGCTTCTAATAAAGTGCAATTGAGGACGGTGGAGTATGTCTTACTGATGAAGCGGAGGTTTCTAAGAAGACTCTCACACTGCTGACTCCCGAATTGGCAGGGTAAGAAATGTTCAGTTGATCCACTTTGAATGCATTTGAAAAGGGCTTTTATTAGACCGTGAGTGTTAAGTTCAAGGCATAGGTATGTGTTGGTAGTGATACAATTGCCTGTTAAAGAGTATAATTTTTGTTTGCCTAACCATGCTCTCCACATTCGTATAAAAAATAGACTATACCACATTTAATAAATTCTATTCTCGATTGTAAGTGTTACCGAGAAATAAGAGTGTATTCCACGGTACATGACATGTAAGTAAACTCAAGTACTCTCACTTCCTGAAACGAATTTCTAGGGGGGCCGCATATTTTAGCGACAGAATCAAAATTCATTTTATCCTTCGGAAATATATCACTCGCTGTTAACATATGTTTATCTTTTGAAACTATCTTAATAAGAATGCTTAGATGCCCAGCTGATATAATAAAAATACACACAGGCATAACAATGGATGGTTTTAATAAACGGTTTCGTAATTTGGCAGCAATATGAAATATGTCTTGAGTACACCTGCATTCAGAAGAAACGAGTGCATGGAGTTCTGGGATATGCAAATTCGGGTCGAGAGTCGAGAAATCAGAAATAGCAATACCAATACGCGACTTGATGCACATGGATTTCAATAATCGAAAATCGCCATCGGAAGAAATACCTAAAACCGTTGTGCGATTATCAGACTGCAATTTTGGGTGATAATTCCAGCGATCCAATACATGTTCGGTTTTGAATCTATTATCCGTTCCGAATAATTGAACGTAAAATGAAGGCGCGTCATTTTGCACTAGTTGAGCAATAATAGTGTATAAATATGAAGCGGGCGTATTATTTACAAAGTGATCTTCTGTAACTTGTGCAGAAATTTCTGAAATTATGAAAGCATTTGGAATTCCATGCTGGCCAAAAAACAAAACAAATCGAATCAATTGATTAGTCTTCGGGTAATACTGAACTCTATTATTAAGACGTGTTGCATCCTCACTAAGCCAGGTGCAATTTGTGAAATTTCTCGACTTCAAGAATACTTTAAAATCGGAAACTCGACAAGCACCTTCGATTAAAGGTCTTGCTTTTTCACTTATCGGGCGAAAGACTGTACTCATCGATGGCAAAGGTTAATTCTTTACAATGGTATCGTTAAGAATCGGCCCCCAAACAATAAACAAATATGTGCCAATCTGTTTCAAAATATTCTCGTGCTTACAACCACCCGATTTACACTCCGGTTTTTCTTCAGAGCAACGATTCAAAATCGCTAAAAAAGTAGATCCAGCAGATTGTAGACTACTATTTCGTGATTGCTATTGTCATACTACATTTTCAAGAGGATTGAAGACATTGAATGCTTCACCTATTTTCGTTGATGACATCGAAGGTTTGTTATTTTCTTGTTGGTTCGAAAGTGCCATCATTTCTCAATTGTCAATATTTTCAGAGAAGCTGTCCTGTCTAGCGTCTTGAGAAGGTGGGATTTGGTTATTTCGTAAAGTAGTATGTTGTTGCTGATTCTCCAAATCAACCGATCTATTTGAAGGTTATATTGCTTTTAAAGAGTCCTGTACATAAAAAAATTCCTAATCATTTTTCCAGTTCAGTTAAATATTTGATTCTTTGAATGATGTTGACAGAGCTAGTTCTACGATCAAGTCTGATGATTGATCGAATTCAATTTAAAACTTTTGATCCATTGATTTATATTTTATATCAAAATAGTTTGTTAGTTTAGTTGAATAATAATATAAAAATTGTTTAAACAAATAGAAATTTTTCAAACATCAGAAGAAATGTATCCAAATTATGTAATTATTTTGAAAAAAGTAGCATTTGGATTCCAATTTAAAAAAGTGGACTTCATGAGCTCAAGTTTTAGAAACTTAAAAAATAAGCGACAAATAATTGTTTAAGTAATTGCATAATGTTTTTAGAAAAATATATTACTTTAAAAAATGACAAGAATAATGCATTTCAATCAGAAAATATGATTATTTTTTACATTTTTTGGAAATAAATAATTTTTTTAATAATTTACATTTGTTTAAACAGCTGAAAATCATTTAAAACGTCATTGAAAATATTAAAAAAATTTTATTAGCAATTATTTATTAATTTATTTCAAGAATGAAAACTGCATATTTTATCATTTTTCAAGAATTTTTGTATACATTTTAAAAGAAGCTACCCTTAGTTGTCATCGTGTTTTTGGTTTTTGTAAGTATGTCAATTGTGTCAATAAGACCAAATTTTTGTTTGTTTCATTAATTATTATTAAATTTTTCAATAAGAACTCGAGCAAATAAGTTAAAAATCCGCTAATGACATTTTTTTACATAACAGGAGGGGTTTTAGTAGATGATTTTTTCTGCAATAGTAAATTTTAAATACTGCGGTTCTTCGACATAAGGACCGTAATAATTCTCCAGCTTAATAATAATTTTTTTTTATAAGAATATATTCCGTTTCGGGTACTAAATTCTAGTTTTTCAATGACGTTGTCTGATGACAATGCGCGAAAGGATAATGCGTTTTCAAAACTATTCCATTTTAGAATCTTCTTCGTCCAAGGTTTTAGCTTTGCTCCGATCTCATGACATATTTTTTCTCAGAAACTATGAGGGTAATGTTGATCGCGGTTCTGCATTATGAAATATCAGGTCGTTTAATCAGTCTTTAAGTAGTTATCAGGGAATCTGATCCATGCTCCTCCGTTAAAACTGTCAAAGAAGAACATAAATTATGATTTCTTGAGCGTTGATTTTTTTCTTTATACAAAAATGATCACAAAAAATAATAAAAGTATATTTAAAATGTCTAATGATCTTGAAAATTTCAGAAACTTTATTGCATCAAACGTTTGATTTTTAATTTTCACAAAACAGTTGAGGCACTAAGAGGAAAAGTAAAGTAAAAATCAATGCAGGTTGAAAAAGGGATTGAAACATAATAGAGAAGGAAACAGAAAACATTTTTTTTAAAAGAATGAGACAAGTCAAAGTTGGAGGGAAAAATAAAAAAGTATGGTTGGCGTAAAAGCAGGTAAAAATAGAGAAGTATGAAAAATAAATCAAAACCTGTATTTCAGAAATCTTGCACCTATACGGTCCTTTTTTAAGATTCTTATCGATAGAAATTTGACTATTTTCCAAAACAAATTTTTTTAACACATATTTGGATATCTCGAATAAAATTTACAGCATTGAATCTCGCATTAATTTTAAACGGTTTGAATCTTTAAGCCTTTTGGTCTAAGAAATGCGAATTTCTTGATTTTAAGGCTATTTTATACCTACTTCGCGATTTTCTGAGATACTCAAAAGAAAAACTTTAACCATTTTACAAAACGATGTTTTTTAACATATATTTTAATATTTCAATGCTCTATCTTTTAAGATATCTAAACATTTGTTTTAAAAGACCTTTTCATAAAATTATCAATTCTTACATTTTTTGAGACATGCAAATGCCTGTTCAAGGAAACCGTCGTGTTAAAAAAATAAAGCTCGAAAGAGTATTTCAAATCACCATTTTTTGCCGCACCAAACAACTTATTGCAAAAAAGTAGACTTACGAGTATATATGTCTTTTTTCAATTCTGTATTGAAGACACTTTCTTTCGAAAACGATTATTATTTAACATGTTCATTAGCTGCAATCATATATTTTAAATTCGATAGATTTCAATTGATAACGATTGATAAATATCCAGCTAATCGATGTATATTCATTCACGTTACGATTTCCTGCTTTACATAGCATTACCTGATTTCGTCAAGACTTCACGCGAAATCCTTACGTTCGAAACGAATTTCTTCAAAATTGAACTACTTCGTTCCAAAATTAATTTTTTTCGAAGTTGTTTCAAAATAATCAAAAAGTTTGAAATAACATTCAGATTCATTTTATTTAAATGAAATTTCCCCCAGCATGGCAATATTAATCGAAGAGAAAAGTTCCCAGTTTTTTCCACTTTCAATTGAAAAATTTTAAATCAAATGCAGTCGCACTGAAAAATTTAGAATTTTTAACTTTTATAAATGGTAGATTTCAAAGATACAAATTCTGTTACTTAAATATGAATATATTTTATCATGTCCAATGCTCTAAATGAAGAATCCATTGGTAAATTATCAAACTAAGAAAAGTTTAGTATTCTAACTAATTTTAAGGTAGAAAAATTGAAAAACTCTTATTTTGAACATTTTAGATATCATTAAAAAGCTAGCAACCCAAAAATCCTTGCAACTTTAAGGAAATGATTTTATTCTTGCAAGGCCTTTCACAATTCTTGAAAAACCCATACATTTCTTGTACCAAATCTGCAAAATCTCTACTTGATTTTGATTTAATTTAGGTTAAAGCAATTCGCAATGGAATTATGAAACGAGTAGCTGGATTTTGCTTAAACACACACTTCATTTAAATTATTTGAAATCATTTCAAGTTTCAAATTAATTTTGAACTTTTTCAAAACTTTCATATATATCTAGAAATTGCTAGAATTGTTCAAAGATTGATGAGTGCTCAATTGTTATTTTTACATACAAATTAAATTATTTCGCTTACAAATTAATCATTTTTTATATAGAGCAATTCAAATCTTAATGCTTAAAGTTGAAAATCCCTTTAAAATGTTCAATATTTAAGGCTTTCTAATATAAAAAATTCAGTTTCAAATTATATAAATTTTTTTACGATTAAGGCTTTTGAATTGAACCTGTATAATTTTTAACGTTGAACGCTGCAAATTCTTGAATTCTGAACAAATTTAGAATCATGCTAACAAGTCCATTGTCGTTGACATCTTTATAATCTATGCGCAGTTCAGTTTTTAAAGTAGTAAATTAACTTATATTTACACCTGATAAAATTCAAAGGTTTTTTATCAAAATCTTTCAATTTCAAGCTTTTTAAATTTCAAATTGTTTAAGCCTTCTAGGACTGCATTTTAAAATTCTTTAAATTAAAAATGTACGCCATAAAATAAATACAAAAATAAAATATATCCTTAATTACAAGAGTTTCGAATTTAGTATTATAAACTGAATGATATTATAATAAAAGAAGATAAAAATGAAACTGATTTAAAATAAAAAATGGCAAAATCGAAATTTAACACATTTTTCTTTTAAAGTATGTAAAATCCCGGTAAGAAGGTAAATTTACTTCACCGATTCCCCTTCTTTTCTTTAAAATATCCTTAGTTTGACTATTTTATAAAATGTTTGCCTGCACTGATAAAAAATTGCATTGAATCAAGTGGGCTAATTTACTTGACCGATTTTACTTGAAAGAAGCAAGTATTTTCTTTTCATAAGGGAGAGATTTTCTTGAATCAAGAAAATAATAGAATCAGGACAACTATTTAAATCAAGAATATATGTACTAGAAGCAAAAAACTGTTGATTTAATTTGTTCCAATATACTTATTTGCGTGAAGTTTAACAAAATATTGAATCAAGAATATTATATTTTCCGGATAAGTAGCTAAAACTCTAACGAAACGTTTCTTGATCCAAGTAAATTCAAATACTTATTTTGACTACTATTTTAATTCAAACAATGTTCATATTTTTAAGACGAGAAAATGAATGTACTCAACGAAGAAATAATTTCTCTTGGAATAATGCTTGAATATTTTCCTTCAAATAATTATTAATTTGAAACGAATGTCAGATTTACTTCGAATATACTTATGTGATCAAGATAGAATTACATCAGTTTTTTCGACATAAGGACTGTAGATTTGATACAATACGCATCGCACACATACTACGAAAATAAATATATTGGTCTAAATTGATTCACTTCTTACTGCATAAGTATCTTGTTAAATAAAATAATCTACAAGTTGACATAGTATGAAGTTGGTTCTCTTCGCGCCAACAATTATTTTGAAATTCAATAATATTTATAAAATTCAAAACATTGATGCACATAATAAATTTTATTTATGCAAATGTAGATAGGAATTTTCAACTTTGATACACTTCCAACTTTAGGTTGACACACAAATCAAATCACTCATTAAATTATAAAAAAATTATAAGTTAATTTCGTCGGTAAGTTTTTGGTGGTAAGAATTAAAATTTTTTTAAATATTTGAAAAAAGTGTTTTTAATTTTGAATTAATTACGCAAGACTCAAAAATCATTTCATTTCTCAAATTTTTCAAAGGTTATAAACGTACTGCGTCTATAATTGTTTCGCTGATTATTTGTATGTATTAGTCTACTTAAAATTAAGAATAACAATAAATAACAATAAGTATTCCTGCTTAATACAGGAATTCTTTATTCAATAGAGAAATATTACTTTTTTGGATTCGCCTAGATTAAAATTGATTTTTAAACAGTTAAAAAATTTAATGTGAGCCTTATTTAATTTAAATTAGAATTGTAAGACATAGTTGTATTTTTTTACACCAAATTTCCGTGTTCGATAATAGCAGTTTGAAAATCACAAAAATGGCAAAATTCATGAAATTCATAAGTAAAAAAACTTACCGCAAATGTAACCTGCCTGGGATTATGATGACCTAAACCCAGGGGATGGGGGTCGATACATTCAAGTTCAATCCGAAATTTGCAACATTGTGCACCCTGCTATATATATTTGAAGAAACTACCGAAGGTCAGTGTGTCAAGCATTCGGATTTGAGAAAACGAACTCAAGGCTCTAGCTGGTCTCATTACCCCGATATCTCTTCAAATCTCAATTGTTCAAGGATGCATGAGAAGGGTTGCATTTTCAGGCGTACACTCGAGCTCCCAAAGGGGGAAGTAGAAGGCGTTCTACCCTTGTGTACATATTACCCACAGTGGGCAAAAGCGGGTGCGAATGGGGCTAGGAAAGTAAACCCTTAAATCGTGTATGTTGGTGGATTATGAAGAGAATATGCTCGACGCAAAACTCACCGTTTGAACAGACCTATTGTGTACAAACCCCAAATCAAAAGGTAGCCTTCTGCGATGTGATTCCGATGTACAAACACATTGGAATAAAGAGAAGGGTGGCTGATATATGTCTGCTATTATAAGACAGGGGATTTTCAATGTACTATTTGACGAAAATATTGCGAAAATTATTACAGTAGAGCACACAGCATTCTCTACTTATCGGATTTAAGACGGATCAGTTGTAGTTGAGGCCGACAATGGAAACTGAATTTGAACTATGTTATGAAGGAATGTGCTGTTAACTTTTTGTGTAAACGACTCTCCAACCATTCACTCTGTGAAGTTTCAAATTCAATTCGGTAACTCGTTATATGAATTCTATGCATTTTTTTATAAAATATGTCTAAAGTGCATATATTGCACAATTATTAATTAGTCGCGTTAGGGAAAAGCAGTTAGTAAATTCCACATTTATCTCAAAACTGTTTCAATCCTCTCATCCCTCTTTTTTCTGAACGTTTTTTTTAGGCATTGTTCCCGTAAATATTAGTTGAAATATGTGAAATTTTTTTTTTTATTTGTATAAAGATTTTTAGCTACGCAATAAAAACGCAGGTTAGCATTCAGAAAATATTAAAATTTTTTCTTTTAAACTAGGAAAAAGGTTTCCAATGCATACCTACCCTCACGAAAAGGAGCATCCTAACCATTATAAAAGGTTTGACGCTAATCCTTATTTATGTTTAAACAATTTTGTAAATTTATTTTACATTCTGCACATTAAATAAATCCATTTTATTCTATACATTGTTAGTATTATGCTTGTTTGGTGATAATTCAGGAAATGTTGCGTTTTCCGTATTTCCTATGGTTTTTAAAAATCCTTATTGAAGACTACAATTTCAATTTTTTTAAAGAACATTTTAGATAACTATAGTCGTTGCATTCGTATTGCTTCTGAGAGCTATAACCAAGAACAACATTTTAAAGACAAAGTTGGAGGTCATGAAGACAAACCCAAGGCGAAATATTTCTACACGAGAGAGTTGAATGAACAATTTTAGATACGCAATTATATCGACGCGTCTAAATGACAATGTTCCATCTCGGAGAGACTAGATGAAAAGGTGGTAACTTGTAGAGTAAAATGAAAAAGGTGCCAACTCTTAGAGACAAAGTAAAAAGGTGTTAAGTCGTAGAAACAAAGTAACACGGTGCAAAATCGCGTGACAAATTTTAGAAGCTCTAAAATCCTACATTCAAAAAAAATGTCTGGTGAAATCAACTAGAATTTTGGTTAAATATGGCCTTACTATTTGTTTCGTTAGATTAATCAGAAATCTGGTTACATCAACCAAATTGTATGATTAATTTAACCAGAATTCTGGTTGCTTTAAACAGCAAAAAATAGTAAGGGAATATTTAACCATAATTTAGGTTGATTTAACCAAACATTTTTTTGGTTTTATATCAATTCCATTGAGGATATGAGCGGCCTTAACTCTTTAGCACCTCTTAATTGTTCTTTACGAGCTGGCACCTTTTCATTTTTCTTTGCTCCAAAATGGAACTTTGTCATTTGGTCACATCGATATGATAATTAAAATCTAGCGAACTCATAATAGTTTGCCAGAATGCTAACCTTCAAAAAATATTGAATCCTTCATCAGATTATATTTTGCGAATTATGAACAGCAATATAAGAAATAAAAGGAAAGAACTGAGGCGAATTTTTCGTAGCAGCTTTGGAACCTTTAAAAGTCTTCACGTAATATAGGCATGAAAAATGCTTGGTTTGTATACATATGAAAAAAGGAATTTCACTTTGCAGAGCCATTTCAATGAACTTTTTTATTGTGGATTATTTCCGCCTAAGATGGGAAAGAAAGGCTGCAAATCGAGCGAAGAAAGTTATCGATGACTCTTTTATATCTAGCAAATCCCGCATGCACTCAAAGACTCCCTCGAAGAATGGCATGCCTAGTTTGGTAATATTAAATTTATCGTCTTTGTTAGCCAAGTGGGGCGTACACCCGTCTCATATCGTCTCGCGAGTCACGAAATCGAGAATTCCAGATTCGTCTTATCGACCAGACACTGCACTGCAGTGGGCCGAGGGAATAGTTACATAATAAATTCGAGGTCCTTATTCCCATGGGAAAAGATAAATAAAACTTTCTCCACTGAACCGATGTCAGCCTCCGATATACTTGCCTGCTGAATAAAGGGGGATGATAGCAGAAGAAAGATAAATAAACCGAGGAAAAATAGTTCGACTTGAGTAAGTGTTTGATTACTCCCAATTAATGTAGTTGTAGTACCAAAAGTCAGATATTTGAAAAAAATAGTTTTTCTATGATTTTAAGAATCATAATATTAATATTAATGTTATTTCAATTAAATTTGTTCGAAAAATAATTCCATTATAATAAATGGCTACTTATTTTTTGCGCGAAAACATTCTGTAGGACTCTACTGTTTCCTTTTTTGAAAGTAAGTTTTGCTATGGTTGAAATCCTTAGAACAATTTTTTTTAAGGAAAACATATTTCAAACTAATAATTATTTTTAAGACTGTTTAGTTATTTTGAAAATTGGAAACAGTGGAGTTGTAGAGAATGTTTTCCCGGAGGGCATAAGCCGTCACCTACTGAAATAAAAGTATTTTTCTAAAATTATTAAGAAGCGATGGTTAGGAAATATTAAATTGCAAAAAACGTGGTTCAAATTAATGTTTTTTTTTATTTTGATATTTTCCATGAAAAAATAATGATTTCATTTTAAATGCCATTAGTTATAATGTTTTCAATCTTAAAATAATAGAAAAACAATTTCTTATATCTGAATTGCAGTACAACGACTTACCACAATCATTTTAGGCTCAAAATTAAATTCTTTCATCCATCCCTTTTCGATATATGGCCCTTTTTCTGCCGTTATTGCTAGTTTTCCGGGAAAGCCTAATAAAAATGTTCCAAGCTGCTTTTTTTTTACATTTTCTCAGAAGAACTTATTTCAACCACAAAACTCAATACGCCCTTTTCCAGTTTTTTTGCGAGTTTTACTAAGAAAAGCTAAATGTGAAAGTCTTCATTGGGCTCTTCTCGGTAAAAGTTGAAAAAATTGCATAAAAAGGACTCAAATTGCGTCTTGAGTTTTGTAATTATAATAAGTTATTCCGAGAAAATGTAAAATAGAGATGCAGTTTGGATCCTTTTCATTTATTCAGGTAACGCCCTTTTTCTTCCATTTTTGCGAGTTTTACTGAGAAAGGCCTAATTAAATGTCATTAGGCTTAGAATTTGACTAAAATTACAGAAAAAGGGCCTTAGCTGAAAAACAGCTCAAAGGGCAAATTAAGTTCGATGATGCCCATAAGTTATTAAAAGAAAAGGGGGAGGGTCGGTAAGGCCGGTTTTTGGCCTAATTTATTTTTGGACCAAAAAATCTGAAAAAATTATGGTAGTATCTTATAAGTATCCCGAGTCGAT
>NC_046664.1:58452859-58462134 GCF_010883055.1 Belonocnema kinseyi
CAAAAACCTATAACGTATTTTTTTGGATTTTTTTTACCGTTTTCTCTCGATTTGACCTTCCAATGACCTTGAACCTGACGCGATAAAAGTCAAAGGATGCCATATTTGTATTCGGCGACCCCGAAAGCTAACCTCAGAATACATGTTTAAGAGTGTCAAATTTCTCGAAAATACAGTTGGTGGGTAGTGGTGTTTCCTATATTTGTACGGGGGTGGGGGTGGCTGGGAGGTGAAGGGTAGTCCATTTAGCGTGCAATCGACTCGAGATACTTATAAGATACTACCATGATTTTTTCAGATTTTTTGGTCCAAAAATAAATTAGGCCAAAAACCGGCCTTACCGACCCTCCCCCTTTAAAGCAGAAAGGAACTTTGGAACCTTATCATTTATCCAGGTAAGGGCCTGCTACTGCTTCTCACAAAAATTGCAAAAAAGAGTCTTATCTGGATAACTGAGAATGTTCCAAACCGCCTTTATTTTTAAATTCTTTCAGAATAACTTATAAGTTATAATTTATGACTAATAATAACTTAAAGCCTAATAAAATTTCATTGGGCTTTTCCCACTAAACCTCGAAAAAATTGCAGAATAAGGACCTTACTTGAAAATGGATTCGAAAGGCGTATTTATATTTGTGATTAAAATAAGTTATTATAAGAAAATTGAAAAAAGAAAAGCAATTTGAAACACTTAAATAAGGCTTTTTCCAGTTACACTCACAAAAATTACAGAAAAAGGGTCTTACCTGGAAAACGGCTGCCAGGGCGTATGAGGTTTTGTGATTGAAATAAGTTATTCTGAGAAAATGTAAAAAAGAAAAGCAGTTTGGAACACTTACATTATGATTTTTGCAGTAAAACTCGTGAAAATTGCTGAAAGGGGGCCTTACCTGGAAAAAGTACAAACGGAGTATTTAATTTTGAAACCGAAAGAACTTGTCGTGAAAAAATCTAAAAAAGAAAGACAGCTTGGAACTATTTTATTATGCTTTCCCCGTAAAACTCGCTGAAATGGCGGTTAAAGAGCCTTATCTCGAAAAGGGAAAGATGAGAGATTTTAATTTTAAGCTAAAAATGTTTGTAGAAAGTCAGCGCAACGTATCGAATAGGAAAATCCAGAATGTCAGAAGAAAACGCAAACCCCTTTTAAGCACATGGTGGAGTGTCTACGCAACCTGGAAAGCCTGGGAAACCTGGAATCGTCAAGAAATTTCCATATGCCTGGAAAAAGCTGACAATATCAGGAATTTTTTTAAGTTAGGGCATTTTTTCGAAAGGTTTCTTTATTTGCTTTTTAATTGCTACCTGAATTTGATTAAGAGAGATTCTCCATTTGCAAAAGTAGGTTGATATTACTGTACTTAATAATTTTGTTCAACATTGAAAATAAATTATCTTAAAGTTTAACTGTTCTATTTTTTGTTGTAAATTGATCGTTTTTAGTTGAAATTTCAAGTTTCTGGTTTAAAATTCGTGTATTTTGATTAAAAAATCGCTCTCTACTGGAAATAATTAATCTTCTTGTTTGAGCGATCATCTTTTTTCTTGAAACTTCAACATCTTGTATGCAATTTTTTCTCTCAGATGACCGAAAAAATCTTTCTTGGTGGAGAATGTAACTCTTGTGAAAAAGTAGTATTTTTTGGTTGAACTTAACTAGTTTTGATCAAAAGCTAAAATCTTGCTTGGTTGTAATATAAGCTACTACATTTTTCGATGAAAATTCATATTTTTCGAAACACAAATTTGATAACTTGGTTGAACGTTAAACTCTTCTATTAAAAATTAATTTTTTCATGGAAGATTCATCGTTTAAATTGAAGAGTCATCTTTCTTAATTTCAAATTTGTTTTTTCTTTTGCTAACAGTTTATTTTTATTAATACAAATTTAACTATTTCGGTTGAAACTTTAACTATTTTGTTGAAATTGAAACTTTTTCCTTAAAAATTAGATTTTTTTGTTAAAGATTTTTTAACTGAAAATGTAACTATTCTATTAGGATATTTCATAATTTTAGTTGAAAATTTATCTCTATGGTTGAATATTAATTTTTCTACTACAAATTTAACTTTTAAATTTTTGTTTGAGAAATGACCTATTTTTGTTTCATTTGTGTGTTTTTCATAAAAGCTCATATTTTTTGTTGAAAATTTAATAATTCTAGATAAGTATTAATTATTTCAGTTATCTCGTCTTTTTATTTGAAATTGGACTATCCCATTTAAATATTCATAATTTCAGTTGATCTTTCACACTTTATTTAAAAAAGTAACTATTTTATTTGAAACTGCAATTCTAAAACTGAAAACGTAAATACTTTAATTGAATATTCCGTCATTTTTATTTAAATTTATTTTCTTTTTGAAAAAAATATCTGTCTTGGTTCGAAATTCGCCTTTTTTGTAGAAAATAATCTTATTTGTTGAAAATTCATATTCTTTCACTTTATATTAAGTTATTTCATTTGAAGATTGATTTCTTGAGTTGAAAATTTATCTTTTTATGTCTGAAATTCAACCATTCCAGTTAAAGATTGAACATTTTAACTAAAAATGCAACTGTTCCAATGCCATATTTGAGCATTTTATGTAAAAATTCTTTTTTTGTTTGTTTTATATTAACTTTTTAAAGCTTAATTTAAAAATACAATTTTTGTTTAAAAATGTATATTTTTTAGTTGAAAATTCATTTATTTTATTGAAAATTTATCTTTTTGGTGAAAAGTAATCTTCTAGGTTGAAAACTAATATTTTTTGCTTAAAACTCAACTATTCAAGTTCATGACTCGTCATTTTATTTGATAATTCATCAGTTTGGTTAAAAATTCATCTTTTAAGTTGAAATTCAACTATGCAGTTAAAAAAATTTCTTTTTAATTTGACAATTTAACTATTTTGTTAAAAATGTATGTTTTTGTTTTAAAATTAATTTGTTCCAGTTAAACATTTATTATTTTTGTTAAAAATTCATTACTTTGGTTTCAAATTTCCTTTTTTTCTGGAAAAATCAATATCTCAAATAAAAATTTAGTGATTCCATTTTTTGATGAAAACTGATATTTTCTAGTTAAAAATCTTTTTAACCTGTACACTCGACTGTTTAGTTGAGATTTCTTATCTTTTGTTTCAAAATCGCATTTTTGATTGAAAATTCAATTATTTGGTTAAAAATGTATCTATCTTTGTTAAAATTAATTATCATTGTACTTTTTTCGTAATAAAAAGTTTGTTTACCTGCATCAATTATATTCTTTAAATGATGAATCTAATCAAAAGATCCTTTTTTTCTTATCTCCAAAGTATGACCAGATTCTTGCAAAAAAACTCAGTTTAAATATTTGTATTGAAAATGTTATAATTCTGTCGTTGTTGAGAACGACAGGTTCGAGTTTGATATTTGCAAATTATTTATGGAATATTTACGCGTTTGATTGGTTTTTTCATTTTAAACTGTAGCAGAAGTCAACTGTTTGGTCCCAACCTATCCACCTCTTTCCTGGAAACGGCAAGGCCCTGCTATTGGGTATTGTTGTTTATAGTGGTCAAAGTATAATTAACAAAACAATTTACAAAACGAAAAAATTTTGTAATTTTAAACCTGAGAAATTGTACAGCCTAATCAATAATTCCTAAAGGCCTAAACCATGAATTGATACCACTTTCTTGAAGAAAAATCCGGTATATTTTTCAAGACGCGCAATAACGCTCAAGATTGTAAAAAGGTTCGAATTGACTTATCTTGTTCCCTTCATCGAAAATATCAACCATAAAAGTAAAAATGCCATCTAAGACATCTAAAACAATGACTTCTTGACCTTGAAACTATAAATGTTCTATTTACTTTTTCAAAAATCAGCTTTTGCCTTATAATATTATGTGTTGGGAGCTACCTCCTAAATATTTTTACCGCACGTAAAAAATTGCTAACTTTTTAAACTTCGCTCTGTTTTTCGATTTTTAGTATTGCACATCAAACTTACCTTGCCTGAAAAGAAACTAATGAAACTACGACTCTGAGGCTTTATATTGGACCAATAAAATGACTAATGCAGATCGTAGAAAAATGCTGTTGACTTTGGATAAAATCGACTTCCTTCATGGATGGCCTAATTTGAAGCTCCTGAAATATATATTTAAAATAAAAAAATTATTTTCTATACTGTTGAGAACTTTTTAATGTGCTTCAGCATCTGTATAAGCTCATATTGTTTAAATTTTGTTACGAAAATTCACAGCAACTTTTTCACAAAATTGAAGCTATTTGGAGGGTATCTCCTCATATGAAAGCAAATTTTTTTATTTGGGTCAACATAGCAGACACATGTTCCTAACTCCTTAATATTCATGAAACTAAAACTCATATTTTCAGCAGATTGCACTTTCTTTTAGAAATTTTCACCGAGTCAGTGGGCAAGAATGCAAAATAAGACTTGGAAAAGAAGCGCATACATCAAACTAATCCCACAAAGACAGCAACTGGCTATGTAGAACGAGACTCATGAGGCGTAACCCAGCTCGCTAGAAAGGGGAAGATGAAAGAATAGTGAAATTAAGGGGCTCTTTGCATGTAGAATTAAGATCTGAAATGAATTTTTCTATACTAAGTCCGTGGGCAAGAAAATAAAATAAGAATTTAAAAAAAGGAAGGGACTAGCGCGAAAAAATTTAAACTTTGAAAATAAGGACCTGTCTATAGTTCCATCTAATCAAATTCAAGCGTAATTCAGTTTGTAAAACTTTTAATGGTTAATTAGGGTCAGCTACTGTTTTTAAAAAGAATAAAGCTTTTCTCAGTATCATTTAAAACAGCTGTGTTAGTTTTTTTTTATTAAATGAGTATCCTGGACAATATGGAACATCCCTATGAAACTTATGTTTTTTTTAGTTCCTGTCGTAGCCAACAATATTAGTTTTTGGAGATAAAAACTTTTAGTCCTGTTCCTGAGAGCCAATTATAAAAACAGTTTTATTTTATCATTTTCACAATCATTGAAAAATTTTCGAATTCATACTACAAACAAGTTAAATCTTTGTTTTTAGAAAATCAATGGTAAGGATCTTTATCGTATCTAAACAGAATTTTAGTATCAAAAAGGCAATAAAAATTCGTATGAAAGGACTGGAGTTTTTTAAACATTTGTGAAGCCTTATTGGGTTGCAGACAATTTCCAAATTTTTCTCTATAAAACGTAACGTCATCTAGACCAAATTCCCTATCAGCTAAAAATATAATAACATTAAATTTTTCTGAACAAGATCTTCTCACTTCGTTCCACTGGAAATCAAACCACACAACTTCCGATTGCCGATCGGGCGCTTTCCTATTACGCTATTAGTTAGATAGAGAGAAGAATCTTTTTTTAAAAATACACGCTATCTAAAACCAGATGTAACATTTAGGATACGAATAATTCAAAGAAATCTGTATTATCATCAGAGCTAGTTACTATTCATCAGTTTAGATTTCATTTCATAATCTGTGAAAATAGAAATCAAAACTATCGATCAAATTACTCCTTCAACTAACTCTAAATACCAAACGTCCGTTCAGACAAGTTAAAACAATTAATTTAAAACAATTTTTTATTAAATTTTTCTGAAAAAGATGTTACTTAGCTCTATTAGGAATCTAATCAGAGAACTTTAGATTGCCGGTAGAGCGCTTTACCATTAAGCTATGACAGAGATTAAAACCAGTTCTTTTCAGAAGTTAACGATATCTCAAGCCAGAAGTTGCATTTGTGATACGAGTAATCACAAAGAATCTGTATTATCATCAGAGCTATTTACTAGCTCATTTCTAACAAGATTAAAAATATCCTAATTATGATATAATCAGTATTACAAATGTAACATCTGGATTGAGATAGCGTGTATTTGTGAAAGAAGATTTTTCTTTCGATATCTCTAAAATCTAAATGGGAAAGTACCCTATCGGCAATCGAAAGTTCTGTAGTTCGATTCCCAATGGAGCGAAGTGAGATCTTTTTCCCAAAAATTTAATGTTAAAAATTAGACAAAAATAGTTTCTATCTTGTCAGAAATTACTTGAAAGATTTTTTATTGTTTAAAGAGTTTGCTTGTTCGACAGTTTTGATTTCTATTTTCACAGATTATGGAATGTCATCTACGCTGATCGACAGTAATCAGCTCTGATAATAACACAGATGTCTTTAAATATAATAAAGTCTACGGTACTTACCGTGCCGCTATTTACCTTGCTGTTTCCCCTAACTCTGATTCGAGCTCTTCCCTACCACGACCGCGGCAACATACGTAGCGAGCGAAACAATTCGCATCAAGCAACACGCATCAAGATCAGACTCGAGAGTGGGGGCACATCGTTTCTAGGAGAATTACTCCCCTACGGTCTCATCCGCGGCAAGTTAAATAGCGTCGAATTTAACAGCTATGTTGTATTTTACACCGGTACTGGAACTGAAGTTTTTGTACTCACCGAAACAAAACTTCTCCCTAAGCCAGTCCGTAATAAAAGAAATATCAATTCTAATAATCATTATATACTATATTTTTTCATTCAAGACATCTGAATAGATATATTCACAAGCCTTCTTGATATTCATGAAACTAAAACTCATATTTTCAGCAGAGTGCACTTTCTTTTAGAAATTTTCATCGAGTCAATGGGCAAGAAAGCCAAATAAGACTTAAAAAGGAAGCGCATACATCAAACTAACCCCACAAAGACAGTAACCGTCCGAGAAGCTTTCTATGTCTTTCTGACTATATAGACCGAGGCTCATGAGGCGTAACCGGGCTTGCAAAAAGGGCAGACGAGAGGCACAGCCAATGTGAGGTAAATACGAATAAAATATCGATAATATCGTCGATCCGTCGGCCCAGCGCCAAAGAAAAGAGATAAGGGTTGTTCGGAAATCGTACAGTACGCGGACACGTATGCGCACACATGTATCGACTACTATACCTTTTCCGGTAACATTACTGTATACAATGCAATACTCAGAGATTTATACTGAATATTTTTCCCATCTAGAATGCGCTCGGAGCAAACCTCTTAGACGCTTTTGGATATACCTAGATATGCAGTGGTCTTTCCATTATGCCTATAGGAGTATTTGCCTGTACCCAGAGAAGCACCTAAAAAATAAAAAAATAAAAATGAAAGAGGATAGGAAACTGGCAGAAAACCGCCTTCGGTGCACTCTTCTGATGCCGCTCTAGTCCTCAGAATCCACTCGCTAAAGTCAGTACTTATTCTGCTTTCTTGTGTGTACTTTCTGTAAGAGGATGTAGGAAATGTTGCTTACTGGGTACCATGAATTCATAACAGCAGCGAAACTTTATGTGCGTTCTGTAAAGTGAATTTTACATAATTCAATGTAAATCATATTAAAAAGTTGTCAAGTACATGAAAAGATATTTTTATCCTTCAATGGGACACTCGGTGTGCAATTGAGCACTCATTTGAGTGTATGAGAATCTGCAGATACTAATTGAATAAATATTTACAGGTCAGTGTCACTTATTAGGAAGTCTCACAGACGTCCCCATTAATTTTAAATACCTGTTTATAATAATAGTACAACAAGGTATAAAGATACAGCAAAAAGTAGGATACTTTTCGGACATCCTCTTATTTCAGCTGATACTCTTATACTTTGCTTTTTGTTTTTTTGGGATCAGCATTCACTATGATCAAAACATTTCTAGAGTTTTTATTCAAACCCTTAAAATAAAATATAATATTACTATTCAAATAATATTTGAAAATTCAAGAAATCTTTATTATCATTAGAGCATAACAAAATTTATTAATGTCTTTACTGACTATATGGTGCTATACATTCGATCACTCTAGTAGCTTAATGAGAAAGCACCTGATCGGCGGCCGAAAGTTCTGTCGTTAGATTCCCAGCGCGGCTAAAGGAGAATATCTTTTCTGAAAAAAAATTAATGAAAGAAATTTTTATTTATAGCTCTACCTAGTCTGTAAAGACATTACGAGTTTATGTTATTCTCTGATGATAATATAGATTCCTAGGAAAATTTTACATGTGGCACTTGGAATAATAATGCGTGTATTTATAAAATAGGATTCTTCTCTCAATCTCTCTGGTAGCTTAATAGCAAAGCACCCTTTCTTCAATCGGAAGTTCTTGAGTTCGATTCCCAGCAAAGCAGAAGGAGTAGATATATCATCAGAAAAAAATTAATTATTATTATAACATTAAGCTTTGAAACAAATGCGACATTGAAATTTTGTTTTGCAATTATTAAAATTTTTTAAACAAATATGGTATTTTTGTAGCATTTTAGGGCATTTTCGTTTTATTTCAAGGTACGTTTTTTTAAAATAACTCGCCTTATTGTTTAAATAATTGTCTCTTTCCTCTAGAAAAAAGACTTGTTGCTTTGAATCAATGCATTTTTTTCTAATTTCTTACATGTTCATTCTGAATAATATATCGCATCTTTGAAATAAAGAAAATTTTACTCATATTAAAAAAAAATTATTTATTTCTGATAAGTATTTGATAAAATTTAGGGTACTCTTATTTGAATCAAGATATAACATCTTTCAACTTTGAGACAACCTTTATCTTCAGACGATGGATTTTAGTTTGTGTAAAGGAAATATTTTCTTGATTCAAAATTGGATTTTACTATATCAACTAACTAATTTTTAAACACAAATATTATATTTTTATCAACTAATGAAAATGTTCTTTTGCTTTGGCAATATTTCACTAACTGAAAAAATTATTAATTTACGACTCTAATTTCATTGATTTTCGTTGTGTGATATACTTGCTTTATAACACTCATAATTATTAATTGCTTACTGAATTAACTGAAGAATTATAAACAGATTTTTATTATGTATTTTTATTTATAATATTTGAAGAAAAAACCCTTTGCTGAATGTTTGTTTAGAAAAAAGGAGCTAATAAAATAACAGAAGCTACAAAAATGCAAACATATTTAATATAACTATATTTTTAAATAATATTCCTAAACGCAAGTAGTGAAAGTGTGTCAGGGACAGACCCAAATGATATGTTTTAAATTGATGACCTGCGCAAAAAAAATTATGAAAGTTTAATCCAGAATATTGTAGAGTTTTGAAATGTCTTTCGGAAGGTTTGGCGAAATATAAAGAAATCAATTATCTACAATTATATAAAGAAGCTGAAAAAAATACGCAAAAGTCTTGTCATGAACCTGTCCCAACCTAACATTTTAATGCATGAAAAATATCTAAAGAATATTTTTTTAAAAAATTTTTAATTCT
>NC_046664.1:58462234-58475564 GCF_010883055.1 Belonocnema kinseyi
AAAAAAATACAGAGTAGAGTTTATCAACCACTTATAAACATTTACGCTAAATAAAATATGATAATAATTACCATATTTACGTGATATTTGTTATTAAGTGCATGGTAAAGCTCCATTCAATTTTTCATACTTTTAGTTTTCTAATTTTATACTTTGAAAATATAAGTATTAGACTTATTGATCAGACGTGCCACAATTTGAAAATTGTAATTCCTTGTAAATATTTTCAGTGAGTACAAAAATTTGTTAGGTGTCTAAATTCTTGAAAAATGAGGTATAACCATAATTTGATCAATCTTGATTAAGATAGCAGGAAAAGATATAATATCTTCATGGGATATAAAAATTGACTTCACAGAATATAAAAATCAAACTTATTTCGACGTCTGTGATGAAACTCAGCTTTTTCCTGATAAGTCAGGCAATAAAAGCGAATCCTATACAAAAAGTACTTATACGCTTTTATGTACATCAATGAATTTCATTGCAACGACAGGAGAACCGTCCGTTAATGGAAGTCCTTGAGTTCTTTTAAGACATACAATAGCACTTTCTTCGCCAGATAAAAATAAATCTGGAGTGTTTTTCGGAATTCTGACGTTATCTTTAGAAAAATACACATTTTTCTTTTAAGATGAAATAAATATTTTTTCCAGTTTAGTATAACAGTTTTAAGGAACAGAGTTACAATTCATGCTAGTCCTGATAGTAGAAGATAAACTAACTCGCGAATATTATAGTAGTGCTTAGGGGCACTATAAGATTTAGACGCCATCGGAATTTGAGCGACCCTTTGAGAATGTCATCTACAGAAACGACGTATTTAACGTAAAAATAAGCAGTAAAGACTTCAGAGACGTTATATAAATATAACAGCGGCGAGAAAACCAGCTGCTTTGTGTATTTTATGGCATAATTTCCTTTTACCGCCGTCACAAATGAATTATTACCATTTTTAACATTATTGTTACGGCTCTACGGTTAAAATTATTACTACAAAAAGTATAGAACTTAGTCTAGCACTCTTGAGCGGCCACCAAAATGTCATAAAACTTGAAAGCCACCCACTTTAAAAACATAAAAATTTTTTTCTAAAAAAAACTTAAGCTATTTCGTAACAAATGTGTCAGCAATTATATACTTGAAAAAATAAGCATTTCATTTTTTTCTGCGGCGGCAGATTTTTTTAGTCGTGAAAACAACGATATTCTTATATTAATAATTTCCCACTAAGTTCAAAAATATTTGCAACTTAAATAGGCGCCAAAAATATATTTTTAATGTAAGATGAAGGCCTTCTTACCTTAAAAATATATGTTCTTGCCCATATAATAATAAGTTATAGTTAATCTTATACTATAAAAGTTATGTCTCGGTGTGACGGCATGAAGTAAATACATAGTAAATATACGTAAACAGTGCTTTGCACTGTTCTTCTTTAATCTTTAATTGAAAAATAAATAAATTGTGAACATTAAAGTCAGGAGTAAGTATACTTTTGAACTGAGTAAGTCAAAAAATATATAATTTGAATGTTGTTTTTACCAATTTTTTAAAGCAAACACTCAATGCCCAAAATTACAAAAAAAAAGAAACTCATTTAAAAGCACGTAACAGCAAACTTAAAAAGAAATATTGACCATGCCTGTAAGAATATGACACTCTTATTATTATAATATCGTTTTTCCGGTGGTTTTTTTCATGAATGGAAAATATATTATTTTCTATTCTTTTGATTAATTAAAAAGACATACAAAAGAGTTTGAAAACTACAGCAGATAAATTCTTAAGAAACATGTAAATGAAAAAAATCATTATTATATTTCAAGCAAATTAAAACCCTCCAGAATGTCAGAAAAATGTTCTTGCTTTCTGTATTTATTTTTAGGCTTCAAAATAAAAGTTAAAGTAATTAATTTTGCGCCTGCTTTTCAAGTTATTTCTCGTGAAAAAAGCAATTCTTTGGAAAATATATTCAAGTATACTTTTAAGAATTGCAAAACATTTTTAACGGTATTCTTGAACAGAGAACACAATATTTTTGTTACAAAATTTAATGAATAAAAAAATTATTAAATAAGTTCTCATCAGATATAAATAAACAAAATTTTTGATATTATAACAACAAATTTTAGTTTAATTAAAGCTAGGAAAAAAGATTTTAAAGCAATAGGAAGTTCTGTGGTTCGACTTCCATTGGAGCGAAAGGAGAAAATCTTTTTTCAGAAAACAAAAATTAATTAAAAAAGAAAATATATGGTAACGATTTTCATTCGGTGTAATATTTTGTAGTCCAAAAAGAGAAGTCAAGTTTATTAACTAGCCGTACCCGCTAGTATTTGCGGTTTTCGCTCTGCAAAATAAAGCTCAAAAAACTAAAACTTTAAATTTTATACTTAACTGCGCCAGATACGATAAATTGTTCATATACAAAATTAAAAGAAGGCCAGAAGAAAATTAAAAATGCAATTATATAACTGAGCAACACAAAATGCGATGAAAAAATCAAGTAAAAGTTCCTTGCCCTAAAATTACCAACATCATTTTTTCAACCCGTTTTTCCGTAGTAGTTATAGGTTGGTCGTAAAATTAGAATTTTTAAATTTCCGTTATTTATGGTACAAGCTATTAGATGCATGCGGATAAAAGCCTCTCTGCCTTCCTGCATATATGCAGATAATACTTTTTTTTTCAAATAACCTTCTATCAATAATATGCATTCAGTTTTAAAAATTGTTGTTAGTTTTTTGTGGTTTGAAATCATTGTCACCCTCCAGCGTTTTATAATTTCTTTCGCAAAAGCTACTGTTCTTCCCATGCTAGAGGAAATAAAGCAAAATCGTCTAATCACAAACTCCTAATCATCGAATCGCGAACTGTGCATGTAAGAAACTTTTTTTTATTGCTCTAAAATAAACTATTTTTCTTCCGTTATATACTTATTGGATAGACGCAATTTTTATGCAGGTGTTGAGATAGTACATTACGTTGCAAGGGGCGAAACCGAGTGAATGCAAACGAGCGTAAAGTTGGCATTCGCGATTTTTGAATTAGTGGTATGCAGATCAGAAGGTATGAAAGTACTTTCCAAACCCTAGAGTTTTAAGTCTCTTATTACAAGCCCTAGGATTTCTAATAAGAGGCTTTGAAACTCTAGGGCTTCTAAAGTAATTTCTCATTCGCTTACCTGCATAGAGCCATTGTTTCTTTATTGTAAACCCCACTATCGGCGAGACAATTGTTTGTTATAAAGAAAACATTTCTGCAAACATTGCTAGTAAAATATTCGAGAAATTATTAAATTTGTTGCTTAAAATTACAAAAATGTACAATTTTACTATTTTAAGTTCCAATTATGATAATAAAGCGATTAGAAATCCAAACTGCAACGCAAAGGCTCTGTAATTATTTAAAATCTCCAGGAAATTTGTGACTGATTTCATCGTGAAAATCGAGATATTTTTTAACAAGTTTTTGGTGGAAAACTGAAAATTGGAAACTAGCGAGGGTTTTTTCTTTCTGCAAGTCGGAAGAGGCGTCAATGCCTGGGTAAGAATTCAGTAGCATAATTGCTGTCCAACCAAAAAGAATTTCTAAAATTATCACGATTTTTACGAAATCAAAAACAATCGCATGGTTACGAGTGATTGTAAATAATTACAGAACCTATCCTTTACACTTTTGAGTTTGAATTGCTTTAACATCTTTATTAGAATTAAAGATAGCACAGTTCCACATTTTTTTGATTTAAGCAACAATTTTTATTATTTCTCAAATTTTTCATTTGCAATTTGTTCAGAAATGTTTTCTTTATATTTATGAATTTTTTCAGATTTCTCGCATTGCCTCTTGTATACAGAACAATGCTCTAAGGTTGACTTTTATTAAATACAACCAAAATTCATTACTTTTTTCACATTTTTTAGTCTGCAAAGCACGCCTGTTATTTTACATTCACGTCTTTAAGCTTATTTACATAGAACACTTCAGACATTCAAATGACTATTTACTTATTATGCTAGAATTTGTTTTGGATTCAAAACGTCAAACTGAAACTACAAACCCAGATTCCTACTATTTTCTCGTCGATAGTAGGGTTTTTAATAAAAGACCATTTTCTAATTATTATAAACCCTAGGGTTTCTAATAAAAGGCATGGCGCCATTTTTGTAACACTTCGCAGGCTACGAAAGCCGCCATTATGATGTTAGTATTGTGGAAAGAATTTGCTCCTCTTTAGCAATACTGCGATACCTGCTTGACGTAAGACACCAAAAAGAGACAGTTCTTTTGTTTCAATAAAAAATGTTCTCATTACAATAGTATAACTTCTTTGTAATGACCCTCTGTAAAATTATTGATCAAAGACAGAAAAAGTATGAAACCTGATCCAGAAATCATAATTACATTTAACCCTATTCTCGGAAGGTTTGATTGGGAACTGATCATGCTGTGCGCTCGTATCGTGTTTTAATGAAAAAGTAAACCGAGTAAGTCTGGAATCTACGTCACCATATGGTGATCGACGTGTGCATGTGGTGCTGACTTACCGAGGACCGTGGTAATGCGAGGTGGCATCAAATACCGTACAATATAGTAACCACTACCCAGTTACCAGCTTGGATATAGATGTCTGATTGTTATTGGTGGGATGAAAATATCCACCGCTTCTCAGATCTAGTTTTTGAACTGAGCATACAGCGCCCAAGGGCCAGAAATATGAGTTGGGGTGCAATATACAATATATAAAGCACCGTGGACGCAAAAACTTAGGGTTGTGATCCCTACATAATGTTTGATGATATTAACGCCTTCAGGCTCTGCACCCTCTCCGGAGGGAAAGTCTTTGTCTATACAGATGTGTATTATTGCGCAATGTTGTGGCCTATGAGAATCGTAAAGGAATGCTGCATGGAAAAATTTCATACGTGCTCTGCATTCAATCCTATTACTTCAATTGTTCTATTAAAGTAATAAGATCGATCACATCAACGAAGAATCGAATTATAGTGCACAAAACGTCCAAACGTTTCTGTGACAGAAAATTGAGATAATGATGGATTGTTCTTCATTTCGGCAATCCTCAATCTTAATCGAACCATATTGTGTTCATTTTCAGATACTGTTTTACAGAAAAGTTTTCTATCAATAATTAATAAGATGATAAGCCCTCAAGAGGATATAAGTCTTTCGATTGTAGTTTAGGAGGTATTCACGGTGTTCTCAACAAAGGTGAAAGTTATCGATTTTGAGGTTTCAACCGAAGATAATACTTCACTCTATGCTATATCTCTTGATAATAAATTCATATACCAAAAGTGGTTAAAAATGTAAAAAATTCATATTTGATCACAAAATATAAATGGTCTGCAGATGCTTTTTTCTCTAAAAGCAAGTTTTAAAAAACATAATTTAAATAAATATTGAAATAGCGACATCAGGTGTATACCATTTGAATGTTTGTTTTTAATTTGAATCAGTTTTCGTTCATCCATAACTTTCACTTAAATACATGATTTTATCCCAGATTGATTTGCAAGTAAAGGTCAAAAATTAAGAAGTTAATGCAAAATTTTATATCATCATTCGATCTTCTGAAGAGACATTAATTGACAAAATTTAGAACATTTTTTTAAATAGCTCTATATTAAATATTTGAAATTCTAGATGCTTAAACTTTTAATGTGTACAATCTTTATTTTCACTGAACAGAATACGTTTATTTTATGAACTCTTTCTAATTCTTATTCAGACTCCCGATATTTGAGGTGCAAGATTTTTTTATGTTTTGAAATTTATTAATAAATTTTGTGTCACTGTTTGTAAACGATTTTCAAAAACCACCGAATTTGAACCAAAAAATTCTTGAATGATTCACTTCGAATTGGTTAAATTTTGTGTCAAGCTCATTTTCTTCCAATCTAGCAAGTTAACATTTCAGGAAAATTTTTTTTATTTTTTGTTGAAACAGAAAATTGCACATTAAATCGCGATCATCAATCGAGCGTGTTGCAATTTTAGGTTTCTGTCATTTTATTTCTTAGAACTGAATTTTTTTAATGGTTCTTTTCGGCCTCAAATTGTTTTTGTTAATCCAATTGTGTATTGTACAACCCTTTAAATATTGTTGCAGGAATAAAATTAGAAATATATTTTTTAAATACTGTTTATTTCACTTACCTACACGCGAAAAAAAAAACATTACATTTGACTGAAAACCAAGTTAAATCTACCGATCTTCCTAGTACGTATATGGACAACATGACAGTTCATTAAACGTTACAATTATAGGCAAATAAGTATGACTATCAATGATGGTTACTAGTACCGATTCTCAAGTGGTGCTGATCTGCGGATCAGTAGATTTTACCGATCCAGTCGCTATTCTGTACAGTTTCTGGATGCTGCAATTACGCATTATTATGTCACTTTAGAGAATAACCCGTGCAGAAATTTCGATCTGGCCGCGATCGGGGCCAGACCAATCCAGATCGGCTCCCGATCGGGAATCCCTGTCGGGGCCAGAACGCGGATGAAACACACGCCCATATCGGGGCCAGCTCGGGACACCCGATGAGGAAAACCGATCGGTACACGACCAGTCTCAATATAATCCATTCATGAATTTCACGAATGAAGATTTAATATAAGTAAACTCGAAACTATCGAATGGTCCTCTCATTTCGAAGGCCACCTTAATATTTTGAGTTTCCAATTAAGTTATTTTAATTTAAAATTAAAGTACGACATGCACGAAAAGAAGAGGTTTCATGAGTTTTTATGAAAAAAATGGATGATAACCAGAAATATTTTAAATAAAAATTTTAATTTCATGAAAAAAAATGTTGTCTATAAAACTTCTTAACAACTTAGAAAATTTTTTTCGCAAAAAGATTCCCTACAACTTGACATTTTCGAATGCTTCCAAAGAAAATCAGCGGGAAATAACCTATGATTTACGATTTATTAACATTTTACTGTAAAGAAGTTCAATCGCCGAAAAATTGAGCTATAATTTATTCTATTGTTTTATTTTTTCAAGTCTGTTAAGAAGCAATATAGACCTAACAACTTTTAAACAAAAGTGGAAAGTTTTGAATTAAATATTTCTGGTTATTTTAAATATTATTCATAGAATATGCATTTAATTAATTTTTATTGTGAATTATTAATTTCGACCTAATAGACATTTTTATACGTTGAAATATCATTGTTTATAATAAAAAATATAAATAAATTTGTTTAACATTTTAAACTTCGCGCAAAATCAATTAGATGCCGAATGTGACGCATGCGCAGTTGAGTAATTAGCTCTTGTTCGAATCCCTACAAAATTGGAATTTTGCATTTTAATTGTACTACTTGTTTCTGAAATTCATGTTATGAGAATTTGTCCTCAATGTATGCCTGTAATGAATGTATTATTAATACAGAATCAAAGTTTCAATAACAAAATCGATTGTATCACATATGTTATTCTCATAATCTAAAAAAATTACAATTTTGTGCATACTGCAATCCATTTCTTGTCAATAGATTTGATAATTCTAACTCTAGATTAAATCAAAAAACCTAGAGTTCTTAAATAATCATTGAAAATAATAGAATAATAATTACTTATTAAATAATAATAATAAAAAATAAATAATTCATCATATACTAATATTTGACGCATCTAATGGTAAATATACTAATTTTACCTGAAACAATTTAATTAATTATTAATGTATTTGAGGTTTGGTTTCAATGAGCCCGCAGAGTGTAATTACTTACTTTCATCTTCCTCGCGCAGGTTTCGAGGTATGCTGGCTGGTATTTGGTGCCTCTGAGCACGTGGCTTACTCGCATTATGGATTTTTAATCATTGATAGAATATTATAAACGAATCGTATGTATACAAATTTCACTGCACCATCAGAAAACATCAAGCAGCACTATTTCTGCCAGCGCATAGAGATGGCGTTTCAGTAGGAAATCGGTCTAGCCCAGTCGGGCCTAGGTATGGGCCACAGAGTTCTACCGATCTGGGACAGATCGGGAAATCCTATCGGGGCCAGATCGGTATTAAGTTTGAAATCGGGTGATTTCTGCACGGGAATATAAAGCGATCGCACGCATAAACCTAGGCACTACAGTCTTAGGCACTACACTAGTATACAAGTTGCGATCTGTTAAATTTGTCAAAAAGGAATGTTTTTCAGGTGATGCAATCCATTCATTGCCGATTGCGTCGTGAATTCACCCGGTGCTCCGCGCAGATAGGTTGCGTTGCGACTTTAGAGGCGAGTTAAGTGAACCGATCGGATCGGTAGCGTGTACCGATCTTTCAGTAATGTCCACTGCACTACTATTGTAATCTCGGTTTAGTGGATTTTACATGTCGTGCAGTATGTAATACGAAGGAATAGAGGATTTGGCTGAAGAATAACCGTTAAATAACCGTAATTTCATTGTGACATTTACGAAATGTTAAGTGATTTTGACATCTTCACCCTCTTATTAAAAGCAGTTTATACTGTTTCAGTTACAAGAAACCCTTTACAATTCTTGAAAAGTAAATATTACATTACTTTTTTCTGCGTGTATGTTTGTAATTTATTATACTATCATACTATTCATCATATCATATTATGTGTATTATTATATTTTATAAAAATGTGTAAATAATTACTAGCTTCTTAGGTAAATTTGATAGAAGTCTTATTATTCAACAATTTTTATTTTTATGACAGATTTCCTCTAATTTTAGCAAACGTTCCATTCACTGTTCAAATTCAACTTTAAAGTAAGAATATTGATTTCAAGTTTGAGTATTTTGCATCCTAAACAATTTTTTCACTACAATGTTCTAATTAATTTTTTTTAGTAACTGCTTTCGTTTGTTCTTTAATTATAAATATTTTTTTACTTGTAATACATCTAAAATTGACATTTTACATTAAAAAATAATTAAATTTTAAGCGTGACAAATTGTTTAGAATTTTAAGCAAGGGTAGCGTTTGACACTAAAAACTGGCATTTGAAAACGAACAAAAAACATATTTTCGGACTTTCATGGCATCACATCTATTCTTCAATTTAAATAAAAATCATTGTATTTTGAACAAAATTTGAAATTTTTAAAAAGTTTTAGGTTATTTCATTTATTATTCATGTTAAAAATTATTGAAATTTACAGATAAATAATAAGTTTGGAACAATTTTAGGTACGCTTCGTTCTTGTTAAGCATACGTCGAAAATTGGAAAATTGAAACAAAAATTGTTATGCTTTGAAAAAGATTTAGAATTTTCTAGCAATTTTGGATCATGTTAGTATTTTACATTAGCAATTAGTTGATATTTTTAATTCGCTTAAGTGAATTATTTGAAGATCTTTTCTTTCCAATTTGAAATTTTTGTCTTGGACCAAAATTGCTTAAACTGTTTAGAATTCTTCTAGAACAATAAAATGTTTCGAAATATTACGATAACACTAGAAATCTTTAAAATCACTTTAAATTTGATTCAAGTGTTTAAAATCCTGCCGAATAAAGCCATAAGAAATACTTTAAATCCCTCAAAATCCTTGATATCACTCGGTAATCCTATGAGTTTCTATTTAATCTTTAAAATCCTGTGAAATTCCTTAAATCCGTGGATGTTGTTTACAACCTTTCTAACTCTCCTAAAATCCTTTTACATCCTACAAATACATAAAAATCCCTTCAAGTAGTTTTAAATATGTAAAAATTTCTGTCTCTTAAAATCCTAATAAATCCCATCAAAATCGTCTAAAATCCTTTATAATTCGATAAAATATTACAGCATCACTTGAAATTCTTGAAAATTTCGTTATTTTTGTTTGAGATATCTCAAAATCTCTTAAAATCCCTCTAAACCCCGGAAAATTCTTTGTCATTCTCGGAAATCATTAAAAAATTTTCAAAACCTCTCTAAATGCCCTCATATTCGGTCGAAATTCTTCGATTTCTTTCAAAATATTCTTAAATCTCTTTGGAATCGTTTTAAATACCCTTAATTTTTTGCAATTTCCTAAAATCTTCGGAAAATTCTCAAAATCTCAAGGAAGCTACAGAAATAATGCTTGATTTCCCAAAAATTTGTGATACAATGACATACTGTGTCCCCTGATATACCTTAAAATTGTATGAAATCTGTTGAGATCCTTTTGAATCATATGAAATTTTTCAAATTATTTGAAATTTTGTAAATCATTTGAAATTTTTCAAATCTTTTGAAATCTCTAAGTATTTTTTTATATCTCTTTAACAGCGAATATAATTTATATGAACTGAGTGAATGATGTAAATTTGATTAAAAATCAGATTCAGATAAAAAAAATGATGATTTTGAAAATATGAAAATACTACCGATCTTTGCCTTAAAGTTTTTTTCAAAATAGATGGTGCTATGAATTAAAACTTTTTTTAGATTAAGTTTTGCCTGAAAAAAGATCCTC
The DNA here is from genome assembly GCF_010883055.1 of Belonocnema kinseyi. NCBI lineage: Eukaryota > Metazoa > Arthropoda > Insecta > Hymenoptera > Cynipidae > Belonocnema > Belonocnema kinseyi. The sequence continues at coordinate 58,472,695 of NC_046664.1, forward strand.
TCCTTCGCTCCGCTAGCAATGGAACCACAGAACTTTGATTTCTGGTCGAGTGCTTTCCCATTACGCTACTAGAGATCGAGAGAAGAATCCTTTTTTCATAAATATACGTATAACTATGCCAGGTGTCACAAGTCAAAAATTGTAAGGAATCTGTATTATCATTACAGAATAACAGAAATCCTTAACGTCTTTTAAGATTAGCCGGAGCTATAAATTAAAAAAATGTATATTCAATTTTTTTCTAAAAAAATATCTCCTTCGCGCCGCTAGTAATCGAACCACATTATATCCAATTGTCGCCCATACGCTCTTCCCGTATTTCTAAAAAAGGATTCTTCTTTCCATATCTCGAGCAGCTTAAGCGAAAAGTACTCGGTTGCCAATCAGAAGTTATGTGGCTTGATTCCCAGTAGAGCGATTCAGAAGATCTTTTTTCAGAAAAAATTTAATTAATAAATTTCAATGATAATATAAATAAAAGCGCCTTCTTAGAAATTACAGTAAATTAAAGAAACTGAAAATAAGTCAATTATAAAATTACCTAATTTCCATATCAGTGTAAAAGCGAATTTCATAGAAAAGTAGTAAAAACATTTATAAATGTAAAAACAAAACTCCATGCAAGTTTTATTCTCCCACCATTTGGTAGCTTTTTCGAAACCATTTTTTGTATTCGGTCATTTTTTGATTGGTAATTATTTCCTTTTTTTTTGTTCTGCGGAGTGAATGATTTTTACTCTCTACTATTATATTCGCTTTTATAATAGTATCGCAAAAACTTAAGAGTGTTAAACATTATTATTCACAAAAGCTTGTCAATTTTCGTAATTAATTATTAAGTTAAAATTTTTTTTAATTGAGAGACTTTTTAGGAATAAGCATTTATTGATGCAATTGTGAAGAACATGAAGCGCGAAAGTTTTTCAAAATGTGCAAGGTTTCATAATTATTAATATTTTGATCTCATTTGTTTTGTTTAACAAATTACTTGGTTATTTATTTGTTTATTTTTAATTATTAGACTGTTAGCCTGCTCCTAACTGGCATTTATATTTTTCTAATATTCAAAAACTATCATGAGGTGAAATATCGCATCAAATAGAGTGAATTTAAGGTACCTTGTATTTGATATTAAATAAATGAATACTTATTTTGATGGACTGTGACCTTGAAAGATGGGTGTAATCAAGTTTTTAAAGAAAATCAAATTTCTCTGAAAATTATCGATAGCCAGATATACAGCCGGACAATAAGATACGATTTAGCTACAACAAAGAGCAAACATTGTTTGAGAAGAACGACCACAAAAAATGGTATATGAAATTTATAAATTGTGATCCTTAGCCCCTATTGGCGAGGTGTGACGCCGGGAGTCTGGAAGTAGAGGAAAACATATTTTTAAGTTTTCTTGAATACCCGGTTTTTGAAATTCATAAACAGATTTACGAGATTAACAATTTATCGTTGACCACCTTCTGAAGAGGGAGCGTAAACTTGGCAAAGTTTCACTCGTGCTCGAAGAACGTGGCACTTCAGCCAGCATTTCATTGCCCGAAGGTCATGACAAACGACGCTGAGGGCAGTAAGAAAAAGCTGCTAGAATGCGGAATGTTACCCGTAGAAGTTTCACGACATTATACATACACTTAGCAGCAGTTTGTGCAGTAGCAGAAGGAAGGAAAGACTAGGAAATTTCAACCCATTGCATGCCAGGACAGTGCAAATAGCTACCAACTTCAACGAACTTCCGGCTTCACAAGGCCCCACGGCGCCATGTAAACCGCGGAACCTGCAAAGAGCCTTCAGGTTTCCTCATATCCAGGCCCCGGACGCACGACATTATTAACACTTTTTGACACTATTTTTAAACGATTCTTATTTTATTACTATTCTTAATTATATGCGGACAAATATGGATAGTCAAGCTGAATGTCCAAATATAAATGACCAGTTTGATCTTCTAGATAGTGCTAAGTGTCATCCATAATTTTTTCTTCAAATTAAGGCAGACCATAATTTTTTAGTCGGTTTGACTATCCACAGGTGCTTTAGTCTCACTATCAGGATAATCAAATCGATACTGGGATTGTTAATCAGAACAAATTGCGTCACGACTTCTACTGAACGCCGAGCGAACATACCCGAGACCTACTAGGCAGTCTGATAAGTCCCTGAAAAATGAAACACGGAGACGTTTTCTTAGCCAAAGTCGGTTTTATTTTTCAACATACTCTCCTTTTAGGTCGACACAGCGAGTCCAACGATTTCCCAACTTTTTGATACCATCCGAAAAGTACTCGATCGGAAGGTCTCCAAAATATGCCTCAGTTTCAGCTGTGAGCTCCACATTTGAGTAAAAACGCTCGCCGGTGAGCCATCTCTTCAGGTTGGGGAACAATTAATAGTCGCTGGGGGCCAGGTGTGGTGAATACGGTGGCTGAGGAACCAATTCGAAGCTGATTTCATGCAATTTTGCTTGTGCAACTAACTAAGCATGAATGAACAGGTGCATTGTCGTGATGATAAAGCGGTTTTTTCTTCTTCAAATGCGGTCGTTTTTCGGCGATTTCGATTTTCAATCGGTGCAATAATGATAAATAGTATGCTCCGGTTATGGTTTTACCTTTTTTAAGATAGTCCACGAATATTATGCCATGTGCATCCCAAAATACGGAGGCCATAACCTTTCCGATCCATTGTTGCGTTTTTGGACGCTTCGGAGCACTTTGGCCCGGTGCAAACCCCTGTTTTGCCTGTTGCGTTGACTCAGGAGTGTAGTAGTGGATCCAGGTTTCATCCATGGTTATGAATCGGCGCAAACACTCGGTCGGCTTACGCGAAAATAATGCCAAATTCTGCTGGGAAGTTGT
>NC_046664.1:58475664-58482729 GCF_010883055.1 Belonocnema kinseyi
CAACATCATATCATGGATTTTTTCGACATTTTCTGGTGTAGTGACCTCTTTTGGGCGCCCAGATCGTTCAGCATTAACTGTGCTCGTACGGCCACAACGAAATTAGGTAAACCACTTATGAATCGTTCCAATCGACGGTAGAGAGTCCGGGTAATACTTATCCAGCTTGACCTTGGTCTCGGATATCGTTTTCTTGCGAAGATAGTAGTGTTTGATCAAAACTCGAACCTCAGATTTTTCCATATTAAAAAAAACTCGGAGGTTAGTCGCTTCTCAGTGCTGTAACTTGGAAATGCGTAAACATAAATGGCTGAAGTTTTGACAGGCGTCATTTGAAGGATCAAGCTCGACGTAAATGGTTCACATTAGTGAATACTAATGCTATCTCTTAGAATTTTCAGATACTTATCAGACTGCCTAGTAAATGCATTTATATCGTTTTCTGAGTTTTCCAGCTTAAACCATTTTTCAGTTCAGTGCAGACACGCTGTTTCCTTAGCATCTCGTCCTCAAAGTACTCGTACCATTTTGTCGAAGTGTTTCTGTATGTTCAGTCATGTCTCAGGCAAATTATTCTTCAAAAGCCATAAATATTCTTTTCAAGCTTGATGGATTTGATATAAATTTGAACGTTTCTCAAGAATAATAATCATTTGAATTCCCGTCTCTCGTTTCTCTTACTCTCATGAATATATACGTAGGTAATAAAAGGGCAACGGATATTAAAGTTGACCCTATAGTAAGAAGAAATTAATATTCAGGGGAAATTGAGGTAACACTATTGAAATAATCAGATTCACATTCTAGGATCTTAAGCTTTACAATCTGGGGTAGTGAAGCTAACCATGAAATTTGGAAACCAAGCGGCTGGTACGCTACACCAACTCCATACTTAAAGCTTAAGTATGGCCAGCCTGACACTCTAGAAGTTCAGGCTGATTATCCATTTTTGTCCGCATGGATATACTAGATATGAAGTTATCCTTTAAACCAGAAAATAACTTAATGTGAATATGATCTTTTATCGCATAAAATAGTCGATTTTAAAAATGTTTGATTTTCATTATGAATAAATAAAATGATACATTAAACAGTGTCATTTGAGAAATGAGAAATTATTACAGTTAGGTTTAAAAAGGTATCAGCACCAATTATCTGTCCCATGATGAGGACCAACACTGAATTAATACAGTTAGATTTAGCGGCAAGTCTTAAATCTAACAGTATTAATTTTTAACATCTTAGAACAATTTTAATATTCCCTTCAAGCTATTAATAATCGACGTCATAAAATTTCAATTCGTATAGATTGACATTTTTAACTTATAACAGAATTAACTCGAGATGAGAAGTTAAAATCAGTGATTATTATTTTAAAGCAGAACAAACTATCTTCTTCTTTTAATTGTAAACGAAATAAACTTTTGATCGACTAAATTAATAATGAATATTTCCTGATGAAAATAGAAGTTCGACTCTCGAAATGTTGACATACAGTCTACTTTTAATATTTTATTCGTCTCTAAGGCGTATCAAAAATATTTTCAAACTTCTTATCTTTCGATTTGAAAAGTTTTTTAGATTTTAAACCATTTTTAAGATTTCAAAACACTTTAGGAGATTCCTCAAATTTAAACGGGATTTTAAATGTTTAAATAAATCACGAAACTCATTCTACAAATCAACATATTTTACCTTATCAAAGGGATTGGAAAGAATTTGATAGTGGTATAAAACTTTTAGAGAATTTTAAAAGATTCTAACTTATGTCAGATAATTTCAAAAGACTTCGTAAAATTTTAAAAGATTTCAAAAAGTTACATCAGATTTCTAAGGGTTTCAAAGTTTTTCGTAATCTCTGAAGAAATTTTAAGATTCATTTAAAATTACGAGATAGTTTAGGGGATTTTGAATGGTTTAGAGGAATTTATAGGGACATTTTACGAGACTTACCCGATTTTATAGGGTCCACAGGGGATTAAAACTTTTAAAAAATGTAAATGGACTTGGATAGATTCGAAAGATTTTAGGATATTTGATAATATGCTGAAAAATGAATTTTCAGGCCTTCACAGATTTCATGGGATTTTAAACGATTTCAAAGAAAGTAAAGAGAGTTTTATAAAGTGTATTTCATTAAATTTCAACTGCCTTTCAGAGAGCGAGGTCCACGGTTTTCTTGGGATTTTTTAGGATTTCCTGGGATAGATGATTTTACAAATTTTAAAATATTTATAGAAATTTTAAAAGCTATTAAATAATTCCAGATGATGTACGGGACTTCAAGCGATTTTTAGGGACTTTACAGGATTTATTTAATTTCGCAATTTTCAAATATTTGTCAAGAATAAAGGATTATAATGAGATTTTAAACAATTTCGTAGAATTATAGATGATTCAAGATATTAAATAAATTTCGAACAATTTAAAATCATTGGTTACGATTTCAAACAATTTCAAAAATTACGATAAATTTTTAATATTTAAGGTACACATAGGATTTATCAACACTCATAAAAGATTTTAAATATTTCGAAATTTCCAAAAATTTTCAAAGCTGTTATATGGTTTTAGAAGGTTACGAAGATTTTGAAGAATTTAAAAACAATTAAAATAATCCGTAAGATTATAAGTAATTTTTATGGAGAACAAGGGACTTCAAATGATTTTGTTATTTTTCAGGTAATTCAACAGATTTAAACAGAATTCAAGTTTTAATATATTGCAGTTGACTTTGAAGATTGCAAGCAATTTTAAAGCTTTGGAGGTATTAACAAATATTTTTAGAAATTAAAAAAATTCAGAAATATCAAGACATTTTTTGGGACTTTTTCAGATGATTTCCAAGATTTCATCATTTTTGAAACAAATTTATATGTAATGTATTATATTAAGTAACTCTTATAAAACCTTATTTATTTCATTTTTGATCTAAGTTCTTAAAATTTCAGAAATTTATTGTAGCCATTGAAATTAAAGAATGTGAACACTTAAGAATGAAAACTTTTAATTTAATTTTATGAAATCTCAAATTCACAATCGAAGCTTAAGAAATTTTTATATCGAAATTTTTAATTCAGACGCATAATACACTCGTATGAAATGGATTTTTTAACTGGTTCTGATTAAACAATTTTAAATTAAATTCCACTAAACTGCGAAATCTTAATCTTAAATTTTATTCATTGAACAGTGAAATTTTTGTAAACAAATAAATCAACACTTTAATTTGTGATGTTCTAAAATAAAAAGATTCATTTTTTCAATTCAGCACAAGATTTAAAATAAAATTTTTTACCTTTCGCTTGAATGTCAAAAATCCTAAATTTGCACCCGGTTACAAAATAAAAAATGTGAAAATTAAAAGCTATACTTTTTGTAATTCATTAGGAATTATAAACAAAAATATTCTTGTTTAAAAATCAATAAAAATGCTAAAACTCCAAAATTTGCCATACTTCAACTCCATAAGTATGTAAAAAAATCCTCTTAAAATTCACAAAAAAAATCAATGATAAAATGTCTTCCGCTATTTAAAAAAAAGTATCTGCACGCACCAAAAAATTCTGTCAACTCTATTTGTACAAAATATATGGCTTTTTATACAAAAATATCAGTGTCTGCAGTAATGGTATAAAATATTGATAATTTAATGAAATAATTGAAACTGTAATGTTAAAAATTGAAATTAAGCACTCAGAAGTTTTAGCGATTCTAGATTTTCTATTTGAAAACATGATTTTCAAATTGTTTATCTTTAAATATGATATATAAGTGCAAAAAATTGGAATGGGATTTGGAATTAAATGAAAGCGTTCCAAATTAAAAAAGATAATTTTTAAAGGTAAAGTTTGTACGTTTTTTTAAATTTGAAACAGACTTATAATCGTGTTATAAAATTAGTAATAGTTCAACTTTAAATATTCAAACAACAAGGTAAGGTTAAAAAATCATTTATTTATTCATTTTTACAGTTGATGAAAATAAAACTTTTTTCATAACAAAATTTGAAATTCGAACACATTTAGTTTTAATTTTTTAAATTATAGAAATACCTACATTGTTTTTTGAAAAACTTGTAAAATTCTTCGAAAAAAATACATTCACTGTAATTTCTTGGTCTTCCCATTCACAAAAAAGTCTCTGGCATTTCCCAATTTCCCGGACAGAACACACTTACTAACTTAAAATTCACATCTACATTATTAGACAATCTTGAGGATAACAAAATTGTTAGACATAGAACTCTTATACGATTTACTTAAAAATTCTTCCCTCTTGAATAATTATAATTATACAAAAGTATTAATACAATAAATATATAATAATAATAATTTTTTAAATAAAAAACTTTTGCGTTTATACTTGATCATTATTATTAAGCGGCGAGCTAATGATTTCAGAAAATAATGAGGTAGCGTTAGTTTGTGGTTTGTGCAAATCCCAAAAGCTTCCATATTTCTAGTTGGTTTTTTAGAAACATGAAAAAATCTCTTAATTTTCGTTAATGTGCAGAAACAAATTATTGCCATCTACTTCATGCGCAGATTACTTTGCTATCACGAGAAGGTGATCTCGTTAGAAAGCTGGTGAGTTAACGATTATTTGCACAGGCTGAAGACTCTAGAGATTCGAAGACCCTAAGCGAATGTGGATCACGTTAGTTCATAAAATTATAGCCCAATTTAGGGAGCGTTAAACGATTTTTGTCTCGAAAATTTTCTTTATTTGAAAATGGGTGTTGGGAGTTCGTTTTATGGAAGATATTTCTGTTCTAGTGGAATATGAGCTTTAGAGCGTGCCGTCAGTTTGATTATTTGTAACTAAAGATTCCTAATTTTGTGCATTATAAATTTTTACATGCTCGTAACAGAATGTATTAGAATTGCGTAAAATCCCCCTCCCCTCCCCAACTTCCCCCACTGTCATCAAAGATACACGTTTTGATACCTCCTAATTCCGAAAAACAGTTTTTTATGAATAAGTCTGCCTGTCTATTTATGTTTCTGCATGCATGTGTGTCTATAGTTTTCTAATTTTTTAGATTGATAACATTCAAAAAAATTGACGATTTCAAAGGAAATTGAAGGTCAAGTTCTTCAGTCAACTAGTCTGGATAAAAATTCAGAAAGTGAGCTATTTTGAAAATTTTTAGGAGCACTTTTTTTAAGATTGAAAAATTCTCTGTACGGTTGTTCGTAGTACTCATCAATTAATCTCAAATTAAAGGTTGAGTTCCTTAGCCAGCCACTTTGAATGAAAATTCAAAAAGTGAGGGAATTTCAAAAAATTTTTAGACCACACGATATGGCAAAAGTCAAGAGAAAAACTCGTGATTTTTTAAAATCCCTACAAGATTGTCAGAACAATTTTTTGAATATTTTTGTATATGCTGTGTAAGATAAGACAAATGATGAATCGAAAAACTGCGCATTACAAAAATATGCACAAATTTATTATTTATAATTTTTAGAAAGTACGAGTATAAGTAAAAATGAAAAGCCAAAAGTTGATCAACCAAAAATGTTCTGAAGACTTGTTATAAGCTCTTGTTATAAAAATACATTATGAATAAAAAAGGAACACTTTGGAAAAACAATACAAGGTATAATATTATTTAATTTAAAAAATATTTCGCCTAAATTATGTATATCTATAAATTTGCTTAGAACCACTTTTTTTTAATTATTTAAAAATTAATTTTGATGATTTTTTTATGTTGACATGTTTTTCTAAATATTTTAAAACATTATTGTTAAAAGTTAAAATTTGGATTGCAAATAATTGTTTAATATTGGCATATAATTATATTTTTAATATTTTGCTACCACGTTTTAATCTAATTGTATTGTCTTCAATCTTAAATTATTCCAAAAGGTATTGAAAAGTTTTGAAAGCTTTTTATAGGGTCCATAGTAAGTTAAATCTGTCGCGAAAGAATGTTAACGATTTTAAAGATAAAATTTTAAAGTTTGTAATTTCACAAAATTATAGACAGAATTTGAGTAAATTTGATCTTTTTCAGAATTTTGAAAGGCTTCAAAACATATTAGAAATTTTAACCTTTTTTTTATTAAAAATGCAACTGGTTGAAACTGGATCTACGTTAGTTGATCTATATTAGTTATTTATCTTTAAATTGACATCCTTTTTCTGGTGGAAATTCAGCTTTTTGCTTGAAGATGAACTTTTTGGTTGAAATTTTTATTTGCAGTATTTGAAATCTTCATAAACCTGTTTAAATATCCTTAAGAATGTCAGAAAGATAATATTTGTATCACCCTAAACCCGAACAACAAATAAAGGGAAATTATCAATAATTATTCCAAATTTGTATTTTGTATTAAAAATTGTTTAAAAAACACTGTTGTAAATTGTAGAATAATATATGAATTACAATTTATATACTTGCAAAGTAAATTAATAAATTTAATAATGAAATTGGTACAAATTTTAATTTTTTAACCAAATTTGTGAATTTTATGAACAGAATTATAATTCCTAATTGGATTAAATATATATTGCAATCGTATTCGCCTTTGATACATACAGCCAAATGAGTTGCAATGTTAAATAATAATAATTAATGATTTTCACCAAATATTGCATTATTGTGTTAATAATATGTATTATTTGATAATGAAAATTTAACGGTATAGTGGAACAGAATATTTGATTGGAAAAGGATTTTTTGTTGATAATTATCATTATATCGAGAAAGCGATCATGTTTTGTTTTATATTCAATACCTCATTTCGAAATCGGAATAAACTGAATTCAAATAGTTATTAATAAAATAATATCAGTATTATTAATAAAAACAGATTAAACAAAATTATTTTAAAAAAGGATCGAATTTTAATTTCTAAAGTACATAGTCTTGTAAGACATTTGATTGCGCATCTCTGTTATTTAGAAAAAAAGTCTAGCTTTCGCCATTTTCAAAATAAACCCGAAAACCTTGTCAAGGGGGTCGCGGAATATTGAGTCTTGAATGTCTTTACAACAGGATTATTCTGGGTACAGCACATATAGTTGCAAATGGAAGAGACCCTCTTCTTAAAA
>NC_046664.1:58482829-58502289 GCF_010883055.1 Belonocnema kinseyi
TTCAAATGTCGATGTTTCGAGAACTCCTAAATCCGAAAAACAGGTTTTTATGAATGTTTCTGTGTGTATCTTTGTCTTTCTATATGTATGTCTGCCTGTGAACACGATGATTTCTGAAAAAATGAATCTACTAGACTGGCCTTTAGTACACTCCTTTATTGTCCTACACTAAGGGTCAAGTTTGTCAGCCAGCCATTTTGCATAAAAATTTAAAAAGTAGGCACATTTTGAATATTTTTGAGACTACTTTTTTCAAAATTCAAAAATTCTCTGTACAGTTATTCATAGTTTTAAAAAATTTGAACAATTTATTTCGAAGACTTTTTTCACAAAATCAAAAATTACCAGAATTATAGCATTTACAAAATTCCAAAAAACACACGAAAATTAACATTTTACACCAAATAACGCACGATATGAAAAAAAGTCCATTGAAGAAAGATGTTGATTTTTGAATGGCCTACAAGGTAATCATAACAGCTTCTTGAATTTTCTAGAAAAATCCAAAATTCAAATTTTGGCAGCATACACAATAATGAAAAATCTTAAAATTAAATTTTTCGGCCAAACTATGCAAAGCACGGCAAAAGATTAATTTGAAAAAATTGTGCATTCAAAAAAGATCTAAAAATTTATCATTGAACACTTTTTGATGGAATGCGTATTTTTGGGTTTAATCACGAAAAAGTTCATTAACAGTAAAAAAAATCTGCCCGCTGCGTGGACACCTTCTTATCGCAACTTTTGTCTTTTAATTTCTTTTGCGTCTCATGTATGAGGTTTCTAAAAATTCAACTTTTAATGTTTTTGATGCTATTTTTTAACGATTAAAACTAAAAATAGAGGTATGAAAAAATTATTCATGAAAAATAAATTATTTTTACATTCTCATCAGAGAAGGTATTAGATCTTTGTAAAATTTGACCCCCCTAGTAATCCGGAAAACAGGTTTTTACAATTGTGTCTGTCTGTATGTTTGTCTGTCTGTATGTCAGTCTCTGAGTAAGATAACTTTAAAAAAATTAATCTATTAGATTGGCCTTTGGTGAACTCTTTTAATGTCTTAGGCTAAATGCCAAGTTCGTAAGTAAAAATGTTGCATGAAAAAATGTAACTTTTGGATTCTCTTGACATTTTTTTTTATCGCTCGTTAATTGGCCTAAAAGGCTCATTTTCGTGCGTTTTTGGAATTTTGTAAATGCTATGACTAATAATTTCGACAACTTACGAAATAGCGGGAAATCAAAACGTTACATTTTGTCATGCAACAATTTCACAGTATTTCAAACATTCTCAAATATATTAATGCATTTTCAAAAAAAATATATATATATGTATATATATTTATTTATACATTTATGGAAATGATATAAAATTTCAGTGATGAACTCGAGTGCGAAACGAATTCGCAATCGCCAAATTACTCTTGTCGATGCTTTGACACTGTTTAAAATTCAAAAATTTACCTTTGTAAATTTCAGTGTAAAGATTCTGTAATTTTAATGATATATATATACTTTCTAACTTTCTTTAATTAGACAGATTTGGAATTGGAAAATTAAATTTCAAGCTTCAAAATCATCCAAATTTCAAGTATTATTATTTATACATCTTTATAATTGAAGAATATTCAATGTTTTAAGTTTATCATTAAAAATCACGAGGGTTCAAAGTTATAAATTTTCGAATTCTGTAATTTTAATGATTTACATTGGAAATTCCTTCAATCTGGAAGATTTAAAATTGAAAACTTTAGTTTTGATACTTAAGTCGTTAAAAATTAGGAATTTTTATTATCACGTGTTAAAAAGTAAAGAGGGTTTAAAACAATCTTTGAAAATTATGGAACTTTACATTTTAAATGTTCAGAATTAAAGAGTTTTTAATTATGAAAATTTGCAGTTAAAAATTCTGTAATTTCGATTATTTACTTTCGAAATTTCTATAATTTAAAAGATTTAAAATTGAGAAAAAAATCCTTCAGTCTTTTATACCATTCATGTTTAACAATTTCAGCTTTTGATTCAATTTATTTTAATTTTTAAATTAACACATTACAATCTCATAACAATAAGGATATATCATTAGAACTTGTGAGACAATAAATCTTAGCGCGTATTTTTGCTAGTAGTAAAATAATATGCAAGATTTTATCGAAAAGTGGAAAACAATTATTTAAAAAAATCTATTTTTAGGGTTTGTGTTGAAGTTTTAGTATTCCTTCAGTATAACCCATAACTAAAAATAAAATGCAGGTATTGCTTATGGCCACTAAGGAGGGATTGGAAATGTTCAACATTTAAAAAAATTAATAACTCATTTCAATTATCAAATACTAAAATGTTTTCGATGGATTCTCTTCAAATAGGAAAAAACACTACTATTTTTTAAACGTGAACAAATTTTTTAACTCAGTCAATAAAAAACAGTCTAAAGATGCAAAACTAATATTATTAAAAATCGTAAAGTTTCTTTTGTAATTCAGAAGTATAAATATAAGTTCCTTGAAACAAAACAAGAAATTATTATGTGGAAGTCATTCTTAGTTTAACTAAAAATTAGTGTTTCATAAACCAAATCTCAAAAATTTTAATTACATTTCTCGATAATACTAAAAATGATAGCATGGTCAAATATATTTTTTTTCAATATGACTTTATAATCATATTTGGTATTAAAAATTGAAAAGACGAAATCAATCAATTCGGCTCAAATAAACAGATATTTTATATTCTCGCATCAACTTTGAATTATGAGAATGAAAAAATATTTACTATAGAAATCATTATAAAATGTAATATCAATGACCATAACTTTCATACTCATTATTAAAATGTAATAATACCATAGGTAAATCTATTGGTCTCGGAACAAGGAATCTTTTGTATTTTTCCCACAACTTTAAACTGATGTTTCAAGCATTATTAAGTGCTAGAACAAATGAAATAAATATTTTTTTAAATTCTTTTTTCAGTTCCGAAATATTAGTGATGAAAAAAGCCCTCAAAATTTCATTAATTTATCTGCAATCAAAAATTATAGCATGTTCGAAAAAAATGTTTTCAATATGACGTTATAATCTTATTTGGTATTAAAAATTGGAAAGACGAAAAATTCACCATATTTTTTACGCCCATAGAAGTTTGCAAAAAATTGAAACAATTTTAAAGCTCTTAACCGCTTTATGGTGGTTAAAGGTGATGTTCAAGAAATTAAAAAAAAACTATAGGCCTCATTCTGTAACATCTCTATGTAAGACCCCTAACCTCCTCTCCACCGGTTCACGCTATTCTTATAACTGATAGCCGCACTCTTAGCACGTTAGTTGCTTCAGGTTGCACCATGCTTCCCAATCCAACAGAAATAATTTATGCGGCTCTATTTTTTTACGATTCGATTTCCCTAATTCAGGATCAAGGTCAAGGTAAGACATGTCCGAAACCGTTCTTATCTCGGGAGATCAGTGTTTTTGAATTGGTAGAGTAAAACCCTTTAATTTAAATTATTTGCTCACATTGTATGCTCTACCTTATGTACATAATGTAGCCCTATTACTAGTCTTCACTCAACTGTGTTAGACTGTCTTCCTTTAACTAAATAAATAAATAATTGCAAAAATCAGATTAATGAAAGTTTCGAAACAATTATAGGGGATTTCATGGCCTATTGTTATGACAGCGTTAGAAGAGGAGCCGGAGGGTCATAAAATCTTTCTCTGAATACTGAAGTCACAAAAAATGCAAAATCCGCAGGGTAATATCAAACTAGTATTTCCTCCTTTATATATAAGGTTCGTTGATATATCTCTGAATTTATTAATAATAAATTTGGCTCCGAGGTGAAAGGCGCAAGAGTTTCCGGACGAAAATTGATCGTAGAAAAGGCGGAATTCGCGTACTGTCAGCGGAAGTATAAAAATTCACATTCCCTAGCGCTATCGTGTACGAGAAGTGGAGTGTGGTTAGGGGATTGAGAGAGAAAGTGGAGACGTTCGAAATAGAGTGAAGAGGAAATAGGAGGGTGTCTTTGGGACGTCGCGTCGTGTCGACGGCTCAATATACGATGGGTTGGGGACACGAAAACGAGGGTGAAAATACTGATGGGGTGACTCGAATGAGGGATGAAATGTAGCTCGAAAATCCACTGTGGTTGGTGATTCCGTTTTTTATGGATAACGCTCTTTCTGCCACGTTAAAGACTCATTTATCGAGAAAGTAAAAAAGAAATCAGGGGTGCGTTATTAGCAATCTTTCACCCTCATCGTGACTCTATATCTTAATACCTTTTAATAGTGCGATATTTCAATTATGATTTTGAGAATTATGAACATTAAGCGATAATTTATAGCGTGCTTTCTTTTTAGATTAGCTATATTTCGATTACTTCATTAGTGTGATTTATTTTCTGTGGACAAAAAAAAGCTCTGAAACTGAATACATACACTAGCCTGAGTTTTTTTCTTCAGGTAATAAATTTAAAAAAATCAGATATGATTTGTATTTCTTATTTATGATCTTTCAAAATAAATTTTTCCTAAGAACAGATCTTCTCACTTCGCTCCACTGGGAATCGAATCACAGAACTTCCGATTGCTTGTCGGGTGCTTTCCCATTAAGCTACTGGAGATATCGAAAAAAGAATTCTTTTTTTTTAAGAAATACTCGATTATAAGGCCATGCGTTACTAGTCAAATTTGTGAAGGAATCTGTATTACCATCAGAGAATAACTGAATTTCCTAAAGCTCTGATAGATCTCATGATAATACAGATTTCTTGAAAAATTTGACTTGCAACACTTGGCATAGTAATACGTGTATTTCTGAAAAAAGCATTCTTTTCTCGATCTTACTAGTTGCTTAATGGGAAAGCACCCGACCAGGTTATAGAAGTTCTGTAATTTAAGTCTCAGCGCTGCCAAAGGAGAAGATATTATGTTAGAAAAAATTGAATTACAAAAAAAGTATGATTCATAGCTACATCTAGTCTATAAATATGTTAAGAAATTCTGTTATTCCCTGATGATAAAACAGATTTCTAGAAAAGTGTGACATGTAACACCTGGCATAATAATGCGTGCATTTCTGAAAAGGAATTGATCTCTCGATCTCTCTAGTAGCTTAATGAGAAAGCACTCGACCAGAAATCGAAAGTTCTGTGTTTTTATTCCCAGCGGAGCGTAAAGACAAGATCTTTTTTCAGAAAAAAAAAAATTATTCACAAAGTTTTTTATTTCATAGCTCTATCTAGACTGTAGAGGCGTTAGGTTCGAGAAACTAATAACTCACAACTCAAAACTGGCATGTAACAACTCATAGCTCATAATACTTAACTCAGGGAACTAAGGGAATTAAGGAGGGGGTATTGGATTATAAGAATGAAGAGAGGGGATATTGGATGAAGAAGAAGCTTGGGAACAAATGGAAAGAGAAAATTAAAATCTGGAGAGGGAAAGTAGGAGAGGAGGATGGAAGCAGGAGAATTAAGCAGAAATTTTGTATATACAGAATTATTCCATTTTTCATTAACCTAATGTACATAATTGAAAAAAAGATTATTTTCCTATGGATTTAATTTCAAATTCAAATAATAGCACACTAGCTGCGAATTCGATATCGAGCGATTCCACTTTCTTTGTATTCATATTTATATAGTGCCCATTTCACGAGAATTTCGCTTTTCGTTAGCCAATGTATTTGCTTTTTCACAGGCGAAGCATTTGTGATTCTTTAAATAATATAAAAACTAAAATTTTCAGTTTTATAAATCTAGGAATAGAAATTTAGAAAATTAAAAAACAACATGATTTTTTTAAATACAATGATAAATCACACAAATACAATTTTGTATTTAAAACGGTAACTTTTCGAGCTGGAGAAGGGAAGGGGGAAATTCTGTCGCACTATATCCCTTTCACAGCTTTATGCTCATTTAATTTAAAATTAAATTTTCAAGTAAGAAAATTAACTTTTACAATGGAGTTTTTATTTTTATGCAAAAATTATATTAATTTTTCAATAAAAGACATTGAAATTTAACAAAAAAACGAACTTTTAACAAAAAAGATTAAGAAAAAAAGGAGTTTTTCACAAAAATGTTTATTTTTCAATCAGAAATTATATCATTTGTTAGTTTTTGCAGTGGAACCTTCTTTTAGTGGACAATACCGTTACATTTGTGAAATTCAGGATTACATAAAGAAAACTACTGATCAATAATAAAAATATTAAATTGTTCTTTTTAAGCTGAATGACTTCCACTTTCACGTTTTATTGATATTTTAGGTTAGAATTATTTTCTTCAAAATTTCTTTCCTATTTATACATTTATTGTGATTAATTTAAATAAAAAAAGTATTCTGTTGTTTAAAATAGGAGTTACAAATATTACGTATAAGCATAACTTCCCTATTCTTCAATAAAGTGTATTAATATTAGAGGTAAATCGATTTTCACCAAATCAAGGAATCCTTTCCGTTATTGCACCAATTTTAAATTATGTAAATGAAATAAATATTACTACAAAAACCGTATTTTTAAGTATTGTGCATTACCATAGCTTTATTACTTTTTAATAGAAAGTATCAATATTATAAGTCAACCTATTTAACTCGAATGAACAGACATTTTATATTCTCGCATCAACTTTGAGTGACGAGAATGAAAAAATATTTACTATAAAAATCCTTTTAAAATGTAATATCAATGTCTATAACTTTCATACTCCTAAAAAAATGTAACAAGATCATAGGTCAATCGATTTTTATCGAACCAAGAAGTATTTTGTATTTTTGCATCAACTTTTAACTCATTTTAAAAATATTATTAAGTCCTAAAAAAATTTTGTTTAATCCTTTGTTTAGTTCCGAAATATTAGCGATGAAAAAAGCCGTCAAAATTTCATTAATTTATCTGCAACCGATTTGAAGTTTTCGTGCTCACAAAAAACTGCGACATCCACATATCTACTTATCCGCAAATACACACACACATTTGGAAAATTTATTAGAACATTTTATTAGACATTTTTAAATTAAGGAAGGTTTAATTGAACAAATTCACGAATTTTATCAAATGTTAACATTACAAAGCTTCGTTTATGAGGAAGAAAAAGGTTAGATGGGTCATTCTTTAATGAAAAAGGTTAAAAATAGAAGGAAGCATCGTTTATTAAGAAATGTTGGTGATTGTTTACTGTGAAGACCATTCTTAATTTTTTGAGAAAATGGTTCAATACCTTTTTCCAAACCAATTTAATGTTTAAAAAGTGAAATACCTTTTGAGCGAAACCAAAAAAAATCTTACATTTTTTCCGAAAATACTAAAATATTCAAAAACTTCTGTTGCTATAAATGATTTTTTTAAACGTTTTAGTTTGAAAAATTTTCATTATTTAAATGAATTTTCCTGAATGTTGATTAATTTAAAAACTGAAGTTTTTTAATTTTGAATATTAGAATAGTAAGAATTAAGATTGGCTATAATAGACATTATAGTTATAACTTCATAAATAAATTTAACTTGAATAATAAATTATAAATGTTTGCAATTTTGTTTTTTATTTAAAATGATAATTGTACGCGTTCTTAACAAGACGAGAATAGAATTAGTTATGAACGTGATTTTTACACAGTCTAAATTTTTGGGCTTTTTTGCGTGAAGAAATATGAGCCTTTTTTGGCCTCCGCCGAATGATATATTATTTGTACACTATAAAAATTATATCACAAAAGATTAATTTCCAAACGGCAAACTGAGGCCAGTACATTGTGGAAGTATGGGACGTAACAATTAGTGTAGTGAAGGAAGGTACCGTAAGGTAGAGAGGGGATGCTGGAGTAGGAAGGGATAGAAAGGTACCAAAATGAACATTCCTGAAATAGAAAAGTGACTTGTGGGCAGGTAGAGGAAGTTACGTGAAGGAAAGTGAGGGGTGAGAAAATATAAGATGTGAGTGTTGGATAGTAGGGGAAGTGAGGAGAGGGAAATTAAGGCAAGTGAGTGTGGAAACAAGCGTCTAGTCCCTGACTGCCAACTCATACGCCGAATGGGATCAGCGCGCGCAACTCCCAACCCATAGAAGTCAGGAGTAGAGCTTATCCTTATACTTGTTTTGAAACCTATGAAGCTTCAAATACTTTTTCCGATATGATTATTAAGTATTTTCACATAAATTTGTGAGTTTGAAAATATGTATGCTTATGGGAAATATTGCTCAGGGTTTGAGCTAAAATATTCGGTGATATAGAATGCTTAAAACTGCATAAATAAAGTATTCAAAATTTTATGAATCTAATATATCTTTGAAAACTTTATTAAGAAACAAAGTTTTTGCAAAATTATATTGTTTAAGAAATTATTATTGTAAATATTTTTCCTACACTGAACGCTATTTAATTGAAATAAGTGTGAATTTGTATTACAGATACTAATAAAAATGTGACGCAAGTACGAAGAAGAAGAACAAACGTTTTGTAAAACCCTGTCAAGAGGAGCAAAATTTTAATGTCTTAAATTTATTACAAACTGATTCTTTAGATTAAATTCTCATGAAGTTTATTTAGTTAATAAATAAAAAATGTAGAAGCTCAGCAATTCTGAATTCGACAATGGTTAACTTTGCATTTCAAAGAACAATTATGATTTTTTTAATTATTATAAAATATTGCTCTATATCTATATGTAATAATAAAATACTAACACAATGTATGTATAATATGTTTGTATGTATGTTTCATGTATGGCTATAATTTTTTTATATTTGCAAACAAATGAAATACAAGTTGTGTGAGATGAAAAGTAAATTAAATAAAATGGAATTGTCTACTTCCGTCACATTTTTATTAGTATCAATGATACGAATTCCCACTTCATTCAATTAAATAACGTTCAGGGTAGGAAAATTATTTATAATAATATTTGTTTAAAAGTTTAATTCTGAAAAAACTTTGTTTATTAATAAAATTTTCAAAGATATGTAAGATTTATAAAATTTAGAATACTTTATTTATGCAGTTTTAAGCATTCTATATCACCGAAAATTTTAGCTTAAGCCCTGAGAAATATTAACCATAAGCATGAATATTTTAAAACTCACATATATATTGCAAATACTTCATCATTGTATCAGAAAACGTATTTAAAGCTTCATAGATTTCACGCGAAGTATAAGGATAAGCTCTACAAAGAAAGGATAGCTGTACAAGAATGGATAATACGGCGTGGTAAATTGAGTGACTCAATAAGGAGTTTAGAGAGGAGATTTAGGTATTCTAGTAGTGTAGAAGTAGGCGATGTGAGCGAGAGTGTAGCAAGGAGAAAAAGGGCCGGGGAAGCTACCGAAACAAGGGGAGAAATTGATAAAGAAATCAGAAGAGACGATAAGCAGGAGAAGTCAGAGGATTGAAAGTCGCGTAAAAAGGGATGTTGAGTTGAGTGAAGACGAATACGAAATGTGTGGAAGATCCTGAAAGAGAGGTGAGTGAGTATGGGACTTCGAGAGAAAAGAATGCCGGTTGGAACGTAGGAAAAGTGAAAGGAAGGGACTCATGAATGGAAAGGGAAAGTAGGCGAAAGAAAGGGGCGTAGGAGAGGGAAACTATAGGAAGGGAGTGTAGCCGACTGGAAGCATGAAAAGGATGAGGTGGATATCTAGGGGACTGGACGATAAATGAGTGCAAGTAGGAGATATGAGGGGTAATTATTGAAAGCATGGAGAGGATCAGCTGTACTAGCATGGATAGTAAGGGGAGGGAAATTGGAGGTCTCAATGACGATTTTAGGGAGTGAATTTATGTACTCTAAAGATGTAGAAGCAGGCAAAGCGAGCAAAGAGCAGCAGGGAGAGGAAGGTATCAGCAAGCTATCAAAATATGTAGAGAAAATGAAAAAGAGGGAAGAAGATAAGATAAACAGGAGGAGTGGGAGGAATGAATTTAGGGAAAGAAGAGATGGTGAATTGAAAGAATATAAATTAGTGAGATGTGGGAGTTCGTGAAAGAGAAGAATACTGGTTGGAAAATACGAGAAGTGAAAGAAGGGGACTTATGAGTGAAAAGGAAAACTAGAAGAAAGCAGGAGGCGGAGGAGAGTAAAATTATGAGCAGAAAATATATAAATGACTTATTTAAAATTTTTTATAGATTGCGAGACTTATTTTGATTTATACAACTACTTGTGGGACTTGTAAAATCTTATTTAGAAAGAATTATAGTTTCAAGAAGCTTTGAAAGTTTTCTCATCCCATTTTAAAAGATAAAGTAACAAAGATTAGATTGTCGACGAAATGGGCAGAGCTTTGTCGCGAGCTTTATAATCACATTTAGAAAATTATTATCTTTCGTGAGAGGATGAGGAGCTTTCTTTGGAGACAAGCGTATCGCTATATGAACGCAACTTCCTGGTGAGCATTGTGGTTATGTCTTTTCTCGTAAAACAACCATAAACTTCCCAGACGACACAAACGCGTGCAAAAGATCGGGGTTAACTAGGCAATAGTTTTGCGATTCGTTTTGCTTTGCGTGCCCTCATGTCTGGAGCCTTTTCAGTTTTCTTCTTCGGCATAAAATCCTACTTGCTCGATTTTCGCCAGACAGACACGTTTATTGCTCAATTCTTTAAGCTAGAACGCTCACAGTCGGAGGTAACTTTCGAACTGCTAAAAATAAAGTACAGAATTCAAGGTAGCTGCAATTCTATAGAAAAAGTAAATTATAAAATGCAATGCATGCAGGAAATAATACAAAATTATTTTAATTGATGCATATTATAACAAACGAAGCTTTCTAATTTTTTATTGTTATTTTCGAAAGATTTAGACGTCACTAGGGCTTAAATTTATAAATGATATAAGCTTTATGTGAAATTTGTACTAAAACTTTACTTTCCAATAAGCGCTCATTAATAATATTTTATTTTACTAATTACTTTTATTGAATGCCAGGAAGCACAACAAATTTTTTTTTTCAAAATCATTATGAGAACTTTGCGCTTTATTCCACCCGCGTACTTGAATATGTAGATGAAGGTATGGAAAAAATTTAAACTTTCGGTTCTCTAGTCTTATTACAGAGAACAAGTCTCATTTCATCCTTGTCCAAAGACTGTGTCTTGTCACTAATTAACTAAACTTCATTTACTATTTAATTCTTGGTTGGGAATTCATTTTGTTGTTTGGTTGGGAATTCAATTTTTTGTTTGGTTGGAAATTAAACTGCTTGGTTAAACTTGAACTATTGGGTTTTTAATCAATTATTTTAATATTGAACATTGTGGTTAAAAAATCATCACGAACAGACAACGTAACTATTTCATGCAACTATTTTTTTTGAACATTAATTTTATAAAAGTTGAAAATCTATTTGGTTTAAAATTATTTTGTGAAAATAAAAATGCACACGGTTGTATTAAACAATTGAAATGTTTTTAAAATAAAATTCTTCCTCTTTTATAAACATTTAATTTCATTTTGTTATAACCGCGATTGTTTCAAAGCACAGATCGATGAAAACAGGGTCTTGTTCAGCAGACAAGACAATCGTTACTATATTTTTGGGGGGCGCTGGATTCGATTTCAGAATTGGTTTACTCGGTCAGATCGCATTTCGACCCTATCCTCAAAAAGTGGTAATATTTTAAACTTTTCTTACACTTATTTAAGGTAAGGAATTAAATGTAATCTCACGGAGTCAAACCAATCTTGGATTCCGACCCAGCGACCCAAACATGTATAGAAACCTTTGTCTCGTCAGGTGGACAAGACTTTTGTATCGCGTGTCTCTACAGAGTCATACAAAAATACACAAAAAAGGGTCTTCACCACCAGACGAAATCAGAATTTCTATACATTTTTTCAGTCACTGGAACGGAATCCGGGATTGCTTTAACTGGGTCAGATCGTATTTCGTCCCTCACTCTAGCAAATTGATTAAAGTTGAGCTTTTTTTCTCAAGATTTTGAGTTTAGGAATTATATGAAATTGGATCAAGTCAAATAAACTAATTATTCGGATTCAGCGACCCAAAAACTTACATAAATTCTCGTCGGGCAGACAAGATTTCTTTATTATGAGTCTGTGTCCAGGAAAAAGATCGAAGAAAAGGTCTTGTCGACCAGACGAGTCAAACATTTCTACACGTCATTGGGATCGCTGAATCCGAATCAAGGGTTTGTTTGAACTCGTTCAGATTAAATTCCATTCATAAACCTCCAAAATAGTACAAAATATTAACCTGTTTTACTATTTGGAGTTTAGGAATGAACTGCGTTCTAACCGAGTCTAACCACCCACGGATTCGTTTGAAGGAACCTCAGAAATCTACAGAAACGTCACGTCTGGTGGACTAGACCTTTTTACATACCTGTAAAATCAATCTTGTTTGATTGATAATCCAGTTTTGTTCTTGAAAATGTTCCTCTTTTGGATAAAATCCTCTGTTTCTCATTAAAATTTTTTAATATTTTCTCGTTAAAATATGCATTTCGTATTATTTAATATACTTGCTCCATAAAAAGTTTTCAAAATTACAAAAAAATTAGGTAATGTTGAAATTCGGACCGCTTCTCTTTCCACCTTCCTCTTTCTTTTTATTCTTAACCTCGTTCTTCACAGTACATCTTTTCTGAAGATTCCGTCCGCGTTCTTCGCCGAGTATTCCCTCAGCCGGCAAAACGAATCCGATTTGGCAGACGCGAAAAATTGATTTACTCGGGGAGTTGCAAATGTGGCTAGAGAAAACTTTGTCCGTTTCATCTCTGTACCACTTCTAAAAGCAATGACCCAGAATACTGCCGTTTCGTGAACTTCAACTTTCTTGCAGGAACAAGTGAAAATAAATAAAGAATGAGAAAAGAAAAAGGCATTGCTTGAATTCTTGAACTCACACTTCGAGGGACTTCATGACCCTCTTGTACTACAGAGGTGGTGAAATATTTAATGTCTCGAACGTCAATATTGTCTTGTTCTACAATAACGACGAAAGGGCACCATCCATCAACTCCACCACCCTCCAAGGCGTCATGCCGAGTGTTGAAATAGCGATTATATTGATACTTGGTTCATACAAGCTAGAGTGTTGAAATTAGAAGTTTTATATTAAATTTCGCTTGAGCGTAGCAAAAAGTGAAGGTTTTATATAAAAATAAACGGTGCCGGTTTATCCATCAGGCAAAGGTACTCTCTAAATATTAATTAGTACAAATTAAAACAATTAAATTGAAAAATAAGATTTCCGAATAATAAATCAGTTACTTTTTTTAATTCATTGATTAAAATAGTGAAATGCCTTATAACAGTTTCGCATAAACTAACAGGAAAAAAAGACTTTTAAAAATCCACTGTATGTGGTGAAAATATTCAGCTGAAAATTCTCCAAAAGGAGGGGAATAATTTGATTCATTAAGAAAATACGAAAACAAATGATTTAAACTAAAATGAGTGTGTATCATATTGTATTAGATTAAATTACAAACGCTCTAAACTCCTAAGATTGCAGGTAGAAATATTGACTTTTTAACAAAAGATTTAACAAAACAACGAATTTGTAACAAAAATTGACAACAGTAGTCATCTTATAAGCCAATAACTGCATTTTCATTTTTTTATTTTCAACCAAAAATATGATTGTTAAATTTTATGTTAAAAAGTTAAATTTTTAACAAAGACAATTCTCAATTATAATAAAGAATTTTCTACTAAATCTATGATTTTTTAATAGAAAAAAATTTATTTTCAACAAAATGGATTATCTTTCAACCCCAGGCAGTAAATATTTTAACCGACCTCAAATATACAAATTTTCTAACAAAAAGATTAATCATAGAACCAAAAAGTTAAATTGTATAAGAAAGAAGGTATTTTTTTTGCAAAATTGGTAAATTTTCCAGCAAAAAGTACGACCTTTTCAGAAAGTATAAATTTTCAACTAAGAAATTATAATATTTAACCAAACATGTAATAGAATTACAATTTTAGTTAAAAAAGATAATTTTAAGTTTAACCAAAAAAAAATTCATCGAAATAGGTTGAATTTTTAATTTAAAATATAAATTGTGAAACAAAAATGGAATGGTTAAATTTTCAGTTACAAAATGAATTTCTATCTGAAAGAAAATGAATTTCCAACGAAATAATTCTATTTTCTGCCGAAGTGATAAATTTTGTAATGGAATGATAAATCTTAAACAAATATCAACTTTCAGTAAAAACAAAAGAAATAAAATTTTCAAAACAAAACATAAGAATTTGAAATAAAAAAGTTGATTATCAACCAAATAGTTGAATTTTTTACAAATTATTAAATTTTCAGCCTACTAATAATTTTTCTAAACAGAGTAGATATATTCTCAAAAGTAAAATAAATTGAAATAACTTTTTGATAAAAAGTCAAAAATTCGTGACTGAAAAGTTTGATTTTCCTATTAGAGAATAGAAATAATATTTAAAACTTAACCACAGTACTTGTTTAACCAGTTTATTTTGATTTTAAATTAAATTCTCTTGGAATAGATCTAGGGAGATGCAGTTTTTTCTAAAATGTTTGACTTTTTATTCATATTTTGTTTCCAGTGAGTGAACAATTAAACAAATTTATTAAACATAATAGTTTACCAAATTAATATTGTTTACAACTCTCATCTCCTAGCGCAATCAAGATGTAGCAGTTTTCTATGAAATTTTTCATTTTTGTTCACTTTATAACTCTTTATAACTATAAAGAGGTAATTATTAGTTTGAGTTAACAAAAATAATAGTTTAAATAATTCGTTATTATTTTCAATACTACTTTTTTTGAAGAATGCTAAAAAGTCGCCAGTTACATTTTTTTCTTTCCTTTTCGCGCAGAGTGAGTGGTTAGTTAATAATATTTAATAGAAATTATTGTTTAACACATTATTTTTATTTATTTTACATTCTGACATGTCTTTAAATATCGTTCGTCTTTTTAGGTATCAAAAATTAATAAATAAAGTCAAGAGATCATTACTTTGTGAAGAATCTCTTTTTTTATGTTTTTCTCAAAAAGAACTAGACATTTAAATTTTAACTTGAATTTTTCTTTAGATGTAGCTTTTCTTTATATAAGTTATTGAGAGACTTTTTGCTTAAAGTATTATAATTAAAGCATTATCAAATTATCAAAATACTTTTGTATTCAAAAATTAAATATCTAATATTATGAATTATACAAATTGAAAATGTTTATTTGTTATTTGGTTATACCTAAAACTTTAATGAAATGCTAAAATTGTCAGAAAAATCTAAAATTTTCTAGTAATAAGCAAAGAGTATTTTATAAAAGATAATAAATTATTGGTACAATTATGCTTATTGCCTTCAATTAATTATTAGCCCACTCCAATTCACGAGTGGACATAGAATAGAACATTTTAGAAAAAACCGCAACTTTCTGTCATGGTTCTTAAAACTAGTTTTTATAAATAAAAGTAAAAAGTTTCAACATATGCAGATCTTTGAAATTTAATTGAATATTGCCTCGTTGTAACTGAAAAGTTAAAATGATGAAAAAAATTTGGAAATACCTTCGACTTTCTATCTCTACTCCAAGAGACAATTAGTGTAGAGAACAATGAAGTATTTAAATAATCAATATTAACATATAATTAGCATCAGAAAGTAATACTTTAATTATCAGAAACTATTTGTATTTAAAAAAACCATAAAAAAATGATAATTAGAGAAAAATCTCACAAAACAATTTTCTTCCGTTGTGAGCATTTCTTTAAAAGGAAAGTTTCAAAAATTTGAAAGAGTTTTTTAATTGTCGAATTAAAAAAATGTTTCTATTAATTTTGTATACCACAACAAATAGATGAATTTTACAAGAACGCAAATTAAATTTCGAATAAAAAATACGAATTTTTAACCAAACAATAACATTTTCTACCAAATACATTAATATTAAACCAGAATAACAAATCTTTAAACAAATGAATTTATTTTTAACAAAGTAGATCCTATTTAAACCAAACAATTGAATTTTAAACCCACAAATATACATTCTTAGTGCAAAATCTGGAGGTTCATATTTCATTCAAAAATTATCGAATTTTAAACAAAAAACAATTTATGTCATTCCAAAAAGACAAATTGCAAACAAAATAGTTGAATGGCCAAATAAGACTGATTAATGTTCCACCAAACGGTTGCATCTTTATCCAAAAACGTTGAAGTTTATAAAAAAAGATGAATTTCCAAACTTCTTTTAAACTAACGCAAATTATTCCTACGATATAAAAAAATTTTAAAATTAGATAAATTTCTTAAATTAAAATATTGCCAGAAAATCTTACAGATTTTTCATGACATTCTTGTGAAACTCAAGAAGAAACTTGCGTGTTCAAAAATCTTCATTTGGTTGTAATTTAAAAATTTTTTTTAAAGATTTTCATTATCTTTAAACCTATTTCAAACTTCAAATTCTTCCGGTATCGTTTCAAAGTATTTATATTTTTTCCGAAACTGTTTGAAAAAATGTTAAATGAAAAATAATTGCTTCAGTCTTCTAAATTATTTTTTCCAATTTTTGGAATAATTTAAAAATGGTATCAAAATTAATTATACGTTTAAAATTATTTGTAATATTCGCAGGAAATATTTTCTTATTTCAAATAAATTTGGAAATTTTTTGCTAAACTCCTAAATATGTTTTAAAATGATTCGAATTTGATTCTTATTAACATTATATAGAATTAAAATTTTCATGATTTAACATATTTATTATTATAATTTAAGAAGATTTGATATCAAATAATTAGAAAATTGATTTAAAAATCTATCTTGATTTAACGGAACTATTGGCTCTTAATGTTTTGTTTTGTTAAAAGTTTGCGCTTTTCGAATAATAGCCTTTTTAGTAACAAAATACACGGAAGAATCGCTTTTTTCAAGCCCCTCTTATTTTAAGTTTATCTTGTTTTAAGTCCCCAATACACGGTTATTATAGGTTGCGTACTTCTATTAACTCCCACCACAGTACTTGTAAGCTCTCCTACGCGTCAGTGGCTAACCAATTAAAATGAGGCGCGAAGAGCGGGAAGCCCTCGCTTGTTTTTATTGAGCATTTAAGCATGACGCCATGCGAATGCAGACAACTTTTAGAGAAAAATAGTTTAAACGTAAAAGTAAGTCATAAATATACGAAGAGTAATATTTTTTTAAGTGTAAAATGAATTATTTCTGTCATGTTTTATTATTTTGTCTATTTACGAACTTTTAGTGTCACGAAATAATATAAAATATTCAAAATCAGGTGTGTGTATGATATCGGGTAGTCTAACCTAAAATTTCGAATAGTTCATTTTATTTTGTACAACCAAGAGGTCTCCAACCAATGAAAGGATGAAATCGAATTGCGCAAATGGATTCCACACTTGAGCAATATTACTATTGAGATCTTTATAACTTACTTTTACGTTTAGAATATTTTCTCTAAAAAAGCAAATGTACCATAGTTGCAGTGCCATGTGAAGAACTATGCTAAGCTTCTTGACATTTCCACACATGCTAGCATGACCGCGACGTCATGCTACAATGCTCACTATTTTGCAAAATATTTAAGTCAGTTTTTGATTCTATTGTATTATTTTTGTTCAAAAATTGTATTATTACAAGAAAATGTTATATTTGTCACATCCTATGTAAAGAAAAAACAACTCTACATGCAGTGATGCTACGTACCGTGACTTTTTCAACTATATTTCATTTAACTAATTTTTCAAAAGTGAAAATTTCTTTAAAATTTTTATCTGTATTATTTTTGACAATATTTATTGATTTCAAATCGACTCGCGCTTTTTGGCACATGCGCAGTTTAAGAAGGTGTTAGCAATGCGCGTATCGATATAAGGCCGGGGAAGCCAATGAAATCCGCTTGACGAAAATAACCTGAAGGTCGCGGTACAGTCTAAAAATTATGAAATTTTTACGTTTTGTGGCCCTTGAAACAACTGATGCTTTACTGTAAATACTATCGCTTTTGCCGTCCTGCGTATGCTTTACAACCGTGTACAAAAAGTATACAAAACATTTCTAAAATATAATTTTTCACCATCTTAAAGTAAGTGAATGAAATTGGTATAATTAGAAATTAAATTTCTTCACTCTTCCTCCTTCTTTAAAGAGTAGTATATGCATTTTTTGGTTCAAATAATATTGTTGGGCCAAAACATTACGATGCATACCCAAGCATTTCAGAAGCAAAAGCGATGTTTCCTCCTGGAGTGCTCGGGTTTGCATCAGAATGTGTTGGCCAACTAATTTTATTCTAAACAACTGAAAAAAGCTCTTAATTGAAAAGCGAAATCTTCTAGCAAAAAAAATAAGGGACCAGTTCTTCAAAAAAATTAACCACTTCACATTCTCTCACCCTGGACAAGAAAATAATATAAAAAAAGATTTAAATTGATTATATCTAGATCTGGCTCTAGCTTGGGTCTGCAAAAGGGTTTTAAAAGACGAGACGTCACACCCCTCACCCCATTTCGCACATAATATTACAATCAAACTATTTTCTAATTTGAGTATTTGTTATGCAAGAACTGGAATTATCAAACATAAAGCAAATAAATTATCTTCATCACGAAACTTTTAGCATCATTAGGCCTACTAAATGTGAAACTAGAGATCTCCAAACTTTGGGCGCCTACGTGTCGTCCGTGTTCAAGAGAGAGCTTATAGCTGTCATCAAAATAACGACCTGGGGCCGAGAATGGAGGAAAAAATATAGCCTGGGCTAGAGGAGATTTCTTGCTCCACTCTGGGTGTTCATTCGATCGGTGGCCAAGTCTTCCACCCCTAGACATTTTATCTACAGCCGTCTATATGGGTTTCGGATTAGCGAAGCACAAGCCTGTGAGCGAAAGGGTACCGCCCTCTCCGACTCTTCGAATGATTACCCCTATCCGAGGGGTAAACCTCGAAATAAATACGTCTTGCATCTTTGAAGCGAAACCTTGCGAGGTCTTCGCGTTTTGTTTGCAGACGCTGTTACCATCAGATCTACCCTCGCTAGTCTCGTCTTATAGCTACTCCAAACAATGTCTTTTAGGTGATTATCTGGATTAGTTTCCGAGGGGGATGATGAGTGAAATCTTCTTTCAATTTAGGAAGGATCAATCCCTTTGATTTTATATGGATCGACTAATTTTTTCTTATAATTAGGGGCCTTCCATTTGGGGCCGTTTGTTAATTATGTCACCAATTTTTGGGCTATTTTCACGACCCTCTCCCTCCTTGCAAATGAGCGTTGTTTTAGATTATACCCCGAAGCATTCTACAATAAAAGTTTCTGTTCACGAAACACGGATTTTACATTTATTCTGAAGTTTATTGCTAATCTAGTAGCTAACAAGGAAACTATCCCAGGTGTCCCTCACCGATTTTGATGAAACTGCAATATGTTGTAGTACATCGAAAAATAAGAGACACGTATTTTTTTTTATCGG
>NC_046664.1:58502389-58513056 GCF_010883055.1 Belonocnema kinseyi
CCGATAAAAAAAAATACGTGTCTCTTATTTTTCGATGTATTACAACATATTGCAGTTTCATTAAAATCGGTGAGGGACACCTGGGATAGTTTCCTTGTAAGTTGTTGCGGTAATGTATCCAGAATAATTTAAAATATTAAAATTTAACAATTCACTTCCCAAAATGCACTCAAGAAAGGAAAAATAGGGCGATTTTTTAAAGCAAATTAAGCAAATATAGGGATGTTAAATTTTGAACTGAAAATGGGGATTTTAAATTTTCAGTTTCAAACATTACTTTTGAAAATAAAAAAACGCATTATTAAACATTATTTTAGTTTTTAAACTTTCAATAATGATTCATTTTTAAAAATGCCTCAAAGAGAAATAATTTTTTTACAAAGTAGATTCATTTTCTACAAAAATAGCCGATTTTATAATAAAATATATGAAGTTTCAACTAAATAGTTGAATTTTGTAATAAAAATCGAACAGTGAAATTTTCAGTTAAAAAAATAATTTTCAAAAGAAAAAATTCGAACTTCATTTTCAATTTCAAAATTTTTAGAATAATTTATTGAAGAAAATTTCAACAAAAAACATATATTTTTCAAACACTAGATTAATTTTTAACTAAAATATATATTCTTTCAACAATATACATACAGTGGACGCTACTTACCTTGCCGCGGATGGGACCTTAGGGGAGTAATTTTCCTGGAAACGATGTTCTGCCACTCTAGAGTCTAATCTTGATGCGTGGTGCTTGATGTAATTTGTTTTGCTCGCTATGTACGTTGCCGCGGGCGGTTCAGTGTTTACAAACAGTGAAAGTTCGATTTTCAGAATATATATTGTGGAAGTAATTATCTCACAGTTAGTTACAAAAATTGTGAGCACATCGTTCAGAGGCGGATCCAGAAAAATATTCCGGGTAGGGGGGGGGGGTTAAAAATATGTATGTATATCTCATGCATAGCTTAGAGGCGTCAGAATTTGATACGAAAAGCTAAAAGTTTCGAGGGGGAATGGGTGAACCCCCAAAATCCTCCCCTGGATCGGCCACTGACATCGTTCTCTCGCGGAATAATTTGAAAAATAGGTTAGTATTTAAGAATTATTGATAAACCTTTGATTAAATTTGCCATTCTTGAGGTTATCTCATGTGACAAGGAAATTATCATAACACATAAATATTATTATTTCGAAATTCTTTTATAAGCCTCATTAACATAGCATATAATGACTTTTCGCACTTTAAAATACCCTTAAAACACCTAAATCATTGACGGCAATGTAAATAGGGAGCGGAATAATTCTTGCATGCCGAAGCGTCGTGGTCGTGGTGGGGAAAGAGCTCGACCGAGAGTTAGGGGAAGCGGCAAGGTAAATAGCGGCAAGGGAAGTCGCGTCGACTGTACATTTTTAACCAAATAGTTCAATTCTCAACTGAAAGGAATAAATTGTTTCAAAACAGTTTAAAACAGAAGACATTTTTAACCTTAAAGCTTTTTAAGCAAAGACGAATTTTTTAACAAATATTTGAATTTTTAAATCGAAATGGAATGCATAAATTTTCATTGAACAAAATTTTGCAACAGCAAAAAAACAAACAAATTTTAAACCAGTTGATTTTAAAGGAGGATAGATTTTTAACAAAGTAGTAAATTTCTCAGCAAAATAAATGAATTGAAAACAAGCAAGATTAATTCACTACGGAAAGAGACGAATATTCAATATAATTCATAAATTTTCAAGCAAACAGTAGAATTTTCAACTCATAAAGGATGATGTTTAAAGACGAAAACGGAATAATTAAATTTTCAGGTTTTACAATAATTTTAAATAAAGAAATTTTTTTCATAAATTAGTTTAATTTTGAATTCACAGTTATCGAGTTTCATTCCAACGATGGAATTTCCCACAAATCATTAAAAATTTAGATAAAAAGATATCCCAGGTGCAAAATTCGGTCAGATGCCGACTAAGATTTTTTCAAGCTGCCATGGTTGGACCGACATTGGCGACAGACGTCGGAGATGAGCGAAAAGCCGACCGTCAGCCCAATTCTGGCCCAACTATGGTACGACAATCGGATAAATTCTGGCAGATTGGTCGTTACGACCACAATAATGCGGTCGGTCCGTCTCTGGATACAGCAGACGGATTGACTTATGTCACCTTGATACACCCGATGGTCGGTCAAACATTGACCCAAGTATAAGCAGACCGTCGGATAAACTCTGGTTGATTGTTACAAAAAGACCGTTAAACTGTAGTCGACCCAACTGTGGTCAAGAGTTGGCCTGTCTGCCGACGTCACATGTTCCTGTAACATTGGATGCAAATAGCCTACTTCATCTCGATAGATTTGCTTTCAGCCGCAGTTGATCTGCTCGTATTATCGGGAGGTCGGATTAGTGTGTTACTCGTAGAAATATATAAATATTCAAAATAAACCATTAAAAATTCTTAACTAAAAATAGAGACGTTTAAGGGTAAATTTTTTCTATTTAGATATCTTTTAGATTATCAACTTTAAATTCAAATCAACGAAAATCAAAAACCCTTGTTAATTTGTGACACCATAACATAATTAAAATTGTTGAAATGAAACATTCAGAATTATTAATTGAATAATGCTGTATATTCAAAATGTATCTATTTTAATTTATAATAAAGTTAATTTTCAATCCTAAAAAATTTGTAAATTCTCAAAAAGCATCGAAGACTGAATATTTTCAAAGTATAGCTTCCCAATTTGTCAACCAACATTCCAAATAAATCTATGAAGAAAATACAACACACAGTTTTTGTAAACAAACTTTAAGTGCTTCGATGGCCTAGTGGTTAGAGTACGCGGTGAAATACACTAGTTTAGTGAGGGTTCGAATCCTGGACGAGTAAGATTTTTTAAAGCGTTAAAGCGTGCGATTAAAAGTGTAAGTAACCATATGTGTGAATTATGTATTTAGTAATGGTAAAAAGTGAAAATTATATAATAATAATTTTATAAATAACTTTTTTTTAAATTAATTTTTATCGAAGGTTGGGCCGGCGTCATATTAAAAGATTGACCATATATGGGACCAAATATTGGTCGACGTGGAGAAGCCAAAGGTGATTCACCGTTATCATTTAGCTGGTTGGCCCGACCAGTGGCGCACAAAGTTGGACCGACCGTCCGACGGTTGGCCCGACCATGGATGAACGGTCAATTCACACCTGGGACGACCATCAAAATAGTTAAATTTTCAACCAAATAGGCAAATACCTAGATATTCAATTAAATAGATGAATTTTAAACCAAGAGGGTTAATTTTCTACCAAAAGAAGAATTTTCAACAAAATACCTGGAATTTTAATCGAATCGTTCAATTTTCTAACTGACAATGAAATTGTTAAATTTTCAGTATGAAAAGTCATTTAAAAAAGAATCGAACTTTCAACCTTCATTTTTATTTCCAATCTTTCAGTAATAATTAATTTATTTAAAAGTTTGACCAAGTGAGATGAATAGTTCACTAAGACCAAAATGGGCGAATTTTTAACGAAGTACATGAATTTTAAAATTAAATTGGAAATGCGGAATTTCAAGCTTATACAATTACTTATTAACAAAAAAAACTTATTTTAAACTAGTTGATTTGAACAAAAACATGAATTTAGAAGAAAATATTTGAATTATTAACCATATAGAAGAATTTCCAACAAATAAGAATAATTGACTACCTACAATGACGAATTTGAAAGCTAATAATAAAAAATTTTTTATTTAAAATGGAATAGTTATCTGTTTTGGATTACACATTATTTTGACTAAACAAAAAACAAATTTTCAATATGTACAAAATGTTTCTGACAAAATAGTTGTATTTTTAAACAAAGAGCTGAATTATCAAAGTACAAAGATTTTATTTTTAAATGTTATACCATGACAAAGAAAATACCAGTTAAAAGACATTGTTTATTATTTTATGTATTTTTCTAAATATATATAGTTTGATTTTTTGAAGGTAAAAAAAACGTTTTGCAAATTGGAATTATTTGAATATGTTCACTATGTACCTATTACTAAAAAAATTTTAATTCCATGTGACTAGTTATTTTTGTTGTTAACTAAAGTGGTAATAAAGTTCATTTCTTAAAGAGTAACAATTTATTAACTAATTAATTTATTGCTTTTGCAAATGTGTTATTCATTCTTGGTAGTTTTTGAACAAATCTTTTGTACAATAGAAATTATATTAAACATCAAGGAGCGGCAGATTGAAATTTGATTGATCATTTTATTAAAAAATTAATCTCATTGGTTTAAAATACAACTCTTTTTTGAAAATACATCCATTTTGGTTAAAGAATTTATTATGAATTTGTAATTTATTTAACTCATTCCAAAATCAAGAATTTTTTAGAAAATGATTCTATTTGTTTGAAAATTCAACTCATTTGTTTTTTGGATGAATTGAACTGTTTTCATTTAAAATTGAAAAATTTTTCGTTAAAAGTATCAACCATTGCATTTTTTGGGAGAAAGTTGAACTACTTTTTCAAATGTTCATTGTCTTTTTGTTGCAGATTCATAATATATTTGAAAATTCATTTCTCTTGTTAATTTTGTTGTTTTTGTAAAACATAAATTTGGTTGTTGTAAAAAATTGATAATGTTAATTGGTAATTGGCATCTAGTAATGAGCAGTGTTTAAAGAATTAACTATTTTATTGAAAATAAATTTTATTTGTCGAAAATTCATCTAAAAATTTTATTAAAAATTTTATTTCATTAGAATTTCATTAGAATTTTT
Organism: Belonocnema kinseyi; assembly: GCF_010883055.1. NCBI lineage: Eukaryota > Metazoa > Arthropoda > Insecta > Hymenoptera > Cynipidae > Belonocnema > Belonocnema kinseyi. The sequence continues at coordinate 58,507,174 of NC_046664.1, forward strand.
CTATAGCCAAGAGAAATTATTTCTTAAATTTTTTTGTCTCGAAAATTAATAGTTGTAACTATAAATTGAGAGCTAATATTTTTTAATGGTCGAGGATTTAAAGATTTTGTGAAAAGTCCATTTCTTGGTTAAAAATCAATGTTTTCAGTTTAAAATTAGTCGATTTCGATGGGAATTAGCTTATTTTGGGTCAACGTTGATTTCTTAAATTGAAAATTTAACTATTCCATTTTTGGATAATTTATCGTTTTTTATTTAAAATAAAAAAATGTTTGAAAATTGACTATTTTTAGTTGAAAATTCTACTATTTGCGTTAAAATTCAACTTCTTGGTTTAAAATATTTTATTTTATATCAGTTGCATTAATTAATTTTTTGAACTAAAAATTTAACTATTATAAGCTGTGTATTTTGTCCTTTTTGAACTTAGAGTTTAAAAAGTAGGGTTTTTATTTTTTATGCATACAAACAAGTGCTTAATCTTTTTTTTTAAGTAAGCAATTTGCTTTAGTAATTTTAAACTTTTTTAGTATCAATAAATAAAGTATTTTTCACTGCAGTTTTAGCATCCAAACATAACTTTGACTTTCCCTTCATAGAGTTAAACTTTTTGTTTCAATTTTCTAAAGCAAAATAAGTATCGTTCTATCATAAAAAATTAATTTTTTTTAACTTTACCTCCAAAGAACGAATATTAATCTTTTTTAATTGTTACGGCCAATAAAATAAACAAGAGGTACTTTATAGAAACTGTAGTAGACAAAAATTTTTCTATCGCTTTTAAAAGAGTTCCGAACCGCCATCACAGATGTAAAATTTGCATGGTCAATTCATCGCTTATTTTCCTTAAAAAACAATAACAATTTTTTCGGATAATAAAGCTCTTTAAAAAAAGCCAAAGTTTTTTGTAGATAAACGTATTCTAAAAAAATGCGTATTTGGATACATTAAATACAATAAAATATTTTTCAAGCGCATTGATCGTTAAGTGCACAAATATTAAAAATATTTATTCTGAAATACTACCTTATTTTGAAAGCCTTGTTGTGTGGTTTCGACTGAGAATGGTTTTAATTAAAAATAAGCTTTATGTATCATTAATCGATTTAAAATAGTTTGATTTTTGATGAGAATTTCAGTTTCTTAATTTTTTTGCAAAGTAATGAGATTTTTATTTGCTTTTCACCAAATAAACTGTGTTTAATCGAAAGTACACTTACTTGAGAATTTTTCGTTTGCAAACGTACTACTAGAAACATTATATTAATTGATCCTGTAAAATTCTTTTCCAGCAAATACTTTGATGAGGGAATGAGACGAAACTTTAACCTATTAAGTCCTGACTGGACATAATTTAAAAATTCTGTTCAACGGCTCTATTAACTATGAAACCGGTTATAGAAAAAATCGAGTGCCGTAACAATAAAAAAATGTTTGACTTGAAGCTGCAACATTGGATGTTGCCATGTTTATCTTGAAAAAAGCTACTACTAAATTTTGAATGTTAGAGTTCATTGACACTTTTAATGATTTCATAGTAACCGATTTCAATAGTAAATAGAACCGTTAAAGCAAATCTTAAAAATTTGACCAGTCAGGACTTAATGGGTTATAGGCGAGTTCAGATTACAAAAAGTTATATATTTTTGTTTTGCATCTCTCTCTACTCTAAATAATTGTTTCAAGAATATTTACATATGAATCTGACATTGAAATACGTCGAAATATTTCGTTCAGAGCCTACTGGATATTTTCCGATTTCATTTTTGGATAATGGGGTAATCGTGCCGCCTTTATGTTTATTTTTGCCCGCACTTTCAGGTGAAATCAAGAACTACATGAATACATTCCAATGAAAAAATGAGCACTCGTCAGATTTGCAAAGACGTCACCAGTGAATCCTGATAATACAATTTGTTCTCCGGTTGGCATGGGACCTTAGACATTCCGTCTCATGGAGAAATCAGACTCGGCGAAGCTCGGCGGCGTTCGGGTGGAATCGCTCGTTAGTTCGACTCATAGAGGCAGCTTATGCGTCACAAACATGTGAATGTGTAGGTACTTCATGATGTGAACGTTCCACGCTTAGCGAAAAATTTCCAAGATTTCCAACATTGGCAAGAGTACCTCAAAGTGTTCTCCTAAAATTTCCTGCACAGAAAACTGATATTCCGCTGTGAGTAGCCCCTCGCAAATTTTCGAAATTTTTTATACCGACTTTTAATCACTTAAGCTTTGAAAAAATTCTGTATATGAAGGATAACATGCAGCTCTGTTTAGATTCTTATCCTGTAGGATTCAAAAAGTACTAGAACCTTTCGAAATTTCACACCTTAGTTTGTGAACGGATCTTCAAATGGGTGAAGTCAAAAAAGAAGTTTTGTTGATGATGTCTGTTTATCACTAATTGTAACGCACAAATTTTTGTATTTGGAAAGAGTAGCAATCAGTATAGAATTGGGAATACCTTAGAAAATGTTTTTCTGGGTTCGCCCCTGCGTGCGACCATTTTTTGTGTTTAAAAACTTGAGTCTTAAACAGAACATTCTATTCTTATCGTTGTATTTGTATCTCACACATTTCTTATCTTTTCTTTTTTAGCTATATTCCAATGTTTATATGTAATTCTCATGGCTAAAGTAATCAGATTTATACTATTTCTAGAAACTTATTATCTGAAAAACTAAATTCTCTAAAACTTTTCCTCATCTAAGTTTAAAAAATCATTGAATAATATCCAATCTTTTTTTAGCAGAAAGCAAAAAGAGGTTAGATTGATTTTGTTCACTTAAAATCTATTGTAATAGAATAAAATTAAAAACATTTGAAACTTTTAGACGCCTTGGTTGAAAAATTGCTAAATAATATCAGACCTATTTTTAAATATTTCAAATTCACATACATCTCTTACGCTGAGTTTAAAAGGGAAATATAAAGAAAGCGTAGAGTTTAATGTTTTAGATTTATGGATTTTAAAAATCATTTTTAAATTTCAAAACTCCGAATTCAAAATAAAATTAATTGTTGAGTTAAACTTGATTAAAAAGCTAAGGGAAGGCCTTAATCACAAATTTTAGGAAATAAGATAGCTAAAAAAAAATTTTAAATTTGCAATACGTATCTTGACGAAGCTATTTCCTTTATGATCTAATTTGTTTTGATCCTTAGTATTTTATATAGGCCCATCTGTAAATTTTTATTTATGAACCTTCAAGATTGAAAGTTTTATTGCTTCAAAAACTTGATATCTAGATATGCAATGCTTTATTTCGATTTAGAATTAAAAATTTGATTTTCTATTACTACTTGAATTTGAAAAACCCTGCTGATCGAGTAAAAAATTTTTTTCTAGTTATTCTCAGGATCTAATAACACTTTTCAGCTAAGGTTATTATGGTTCGCATTTCTCTATTGACTAATCTGAAAAGTAATTTCTTGTTTTCTTTTTTTATATTGACCTTTTAGAATTATTTTAATCTCTATTGTAAAATTAGGAAATAGAAGGTTACGTACGTTATGCATTGTACATTTTAAATACGATTATTCAGTTTGTCCAAAAATATTTTTTTTAATTTTAGAAATGTTATCAGCTTATGACAAAAATTTTTTAATTTTCAAAAACGTAGGAGGCGTTTATACATTTCTAGTTTTTCTACTTAAAATTATTATATAAAAAAATAAATAAGAAAAAAAAATTATGAATAAAAATAATGCAGTCAAGTTTTTCTAAGAAAACGAAGTGAGATTAAAAATCATTGAGAATATTTATTTTTTAATTTTATCAGGAGCAATTTTGCTTTCTGTACTTGGTTTTATGTCTCGTTTCATTGAGAAAATTTGAGAAATATTAAGAAAAAATATACCTGCAGAAATCTGGAATTGTAAGGGAGTTTTTTTCATAATCTATGTGGACACCCTGGGGAAGAAAAAAATTCTAAGCTGAATGCTCATAACAATTTAACGCCTACTGGACTTTCTTTGATTGCATCTCGGGTTAATAAGGTTAGTGTGCCGCTTTTCATGTTTAGTTTTGCCCTTTTTCTATGACCAGGGCGATAAAATTTACATATTCCAACAAGATTATTAGTGGCGGTGAATATTACAAAAACGTTACCTTCCAGTTTTGATAATACAATTTGTTTTATAGTTAGAATGGGTTTATATTGATGGTTTACTTCAAGTATTCTAATTTGCTTATTCGCTGGAAAAGTGTATCTTCGAGCTTCAAATATCCTGTGCGGATTCGTATTGGGAATAAATCGAATAAGATGAAGTTGGTCAAATCGAAATCCAAGAACGTCACGAAATTGAAGTCGGAGCGATGGAGGTATTAACCTGGTAGGAGCTCTGGGCCTTGCGTAAAGAGTAATTTTGGCAGGAGAAGAAGACTTAAACGGAGAATGAGGTCTGGCTGGAGGAAGAGACCTAACAGGAGAATGTTGTTTGTCAGAAGAAGATGTTGCGCCAACGGTATGATTAGTAATAGGGGCTCTATTAGGTAAACAGTCGAACTCTGAACCGATATCTGAAAGAAAAAGCAGAGGATTAATTTTCTGATAAATATCTTGGAATTTAGATTCTTTGGAGTTTTTTCTGCTGTCTGTTTTGTCTGCTAATCTTGAATACAGATTATTTGCGTTATTATCATTATTTGTGGATAATATGGTATTATAATCACTAATAAAGTTAAGGGCGATGGTCTGGTTAAAGGCCAGAGTACAAACCATCCCAATTTTTTACAATTCGGGGAAAAACTGATTATTGCTTTAATAAATGATTTGCTCAAGAGTGTAAATGTAAAGGTCAAGTTACAGTTTTAAGTTTCAGGTTTCATGGAGTATATTGTATATAGTGAATCGCATAATAGGCAAAGAAAGGTTTGTTGATGAATGAAAGAGCAAAAAATCATCTCACAAATGAAGGATATATATTTCCTAGATTTATGTGGGTTAAGATGAAAATATAAATCAGAAGATTATTTATCATAGAGTGCTATACCACAGTTCATGGTGATTTGTGTTGGTTTGGCAAGCGATGACCCGCCAATGCCGAATTAAGGGAACTCGTGGCCCAGGGCTGCAACGCTTTTGTGGCCCCTTTTGGAAAAGACAGTTTAAGTGCCTTAGTTTTCATCATATTAAATTAAAAAATTTCTGGATTCATTTTAAAAGCACATTTTTATATAATTTAAAATGTCTAAATTGAATAAACTTTAAATTGACCGAAAACTGTTTTTCAGCATACGGCCCCCTCAAAGACCCATCGACAGTGTCTTCCCCCAGGATTTTAAAAAAACTAACAATTTTTTCGCAGGACTCCGATTCTTGAACTTTTGTTATTAAGGGGAGCAGCGACTCCAAAAGAAGGTAGTTTTTCGCTATCTTCTCCGGTGACCGTTGCGGGAATGTATTATGGAGTATGGATATTCCGGAAAGTACTGATTTTTCTAAAAAGACGTAAAAGGGAATTTTGTTTAAAATTAGAAAATACACTACTTGCAATTATTTTTAAAAGGGAATATACAATACGGTAGAGTGAAAATGATCAAATCAGTCGAATCATTTAAGCTGGGCAAAAAAAATTGTGGGTTGACATCCGAAAAAAGTAAAAAAAAAAAAAATTTTTAAATCGTTTAATATTTTCTGTTTCCTTTTTTAAATTGAAGATTGACAATTTTCACTATTCCAAAAAACTTCCCGATTGTTTCAAAAATTATGGAGAATTTTTTATATGTACTTTTCCTGCTACTGAATGATAATAAAAAATTATAAATGAAAAGCAAATGTTTCTCTCAGTTTAGAATTTTTTGAAAGTGGCCAAAAACATAATTTTTGGATTGAGTCCTATGCACATTTGTAATATAAAATCTGAAATGTATGTATA
>NC_046664.1:58513156-58514651 GCF_010883055.1 Belonocnema kinseyi
CTAGTCGGGAGTGGTGCTGACTGAAAACAGATGATTTGGAGCGATTCGCGCGCCATCTGTTGGTCATTCTAAGGACTTATTGAACTACCCTCGTATTTTTATTCAGAATAAGTGAATGAAAAAAATCATGCCCCTAAAAAATGCCCACAATTTTGTTGTCAGTTTTGATAGGACGCGTAGGTTTTGTTTTATTCATAAAAAACGAGATTAAAAATGTAAGAATTACATTTTTGGAAAAACGACACAAGCTACGAAAGAAATCGATAGAAAAAATTATTCATCAAAATAAGATTTACAAATTTGTTGCGAATCGTTTTTCAATAGGATGAGTAGTTTTTTTTTAATCCTGAAAAATAATATTAAAAAATATTTTTTAATTAAATTTTTGGAAGAATAACGCAAGGTACGAAAAAAATAGACACTTGTTGAACACTGATGAAGTATCTATAATTTTGCCGCTAATCATTTCTTAAGGAAAGCGTAGTTTTTGTTTCAATCATAAAAATTAAAGGTAAAATAAATAATAATTTATTAGAAAAAGGGCACATTCTATGATATAAATTAATAAAAAAAGTTTTTTAACCAAAAAAGATCTAAGAATTTGTCATGAATTATCTTTTCAAAAGCTGATGTATTGAACCAGGTTATGAGTTTTTATTCTGAAATTATAATTAAAATTAAGAAAGTTACGTACATAATCATAACAGATGGTATCCTCTAAAAATCTACTTAATGTTCGAATTCATATATAAATATTACTTGCCAACTGAATTAAGTTAATTTTATTAAAATTTCGCGTTATATAGTTGTTTACCTCGCGCTTTGTGCTCGCTTATGCATTCTCAGCACTCGGCATGCTGGAATGAAATTTTATAAAAAAAACATCACTGTGTAATTGCTTCTTTATGCATCTTGATTATTCTAAATTTTTAAACAAATTAAATATATTTGAAGATTAAACTGCTGAAAGCTCTATAGGATTTGATGTAAAGATTTTAATCGTGATACTAGCTACTGAGCTACCATACAATAGAAATCTAAAATCATTTTAATTTAAGCTTAAGAGCTTATAACCTGATTTTGACTTTATGCTCTCAAAAATTAATTTTTATACAAAAATGTATATGTAGTCAAAATAAATGGCAGCGCATTCAGAGGAAGATCAATTAATGTATAGTGGAAATGTGTGAAAAAGTAAATGTATGGACATGAGAACATAAAAAATATGGACATAGGGAAGTGTTATTTAAATGGAAAATAGGGAAATTAGTAATAAATGTAAAAATATATACTCCTACACTTATACAGTATAACAAGACTAGAATTTAGTGAGTTACGCTCAGGCCGAAAAGATTTGGCAGAATGGTATGTTAATTATTATGAAAATTATTAATATTAGGAGCATAGTATTTGTTGGCATAATAAAAGCTTTGTTTGTTCCAAACAAGCCTTGGTTGAGGTAATCTAATTTCTTTCCTTGGATTGATTCATGAAA
>NC_046664.1:58514751-58516174 GCF_010883055.1 Belonocnema kinseyi
AGCGGTCTGTCTTACGCCTCTTGCTTTTCTTGTGGGGCTGCCTGAATTTCATAATTCCACCATGAATCACCGAACGTTCTTTCATTAACCGCAGTACCACACACTTCAGACACACTCCTAATAATGACATCCTCGATCATATTCAATTCGCCCTCTATATTTTCATTGTCCACTGGCGCCTTTCAAGTCGTCCTTGCATCTTTGACTAGACTGAAAAAAATGTCTTTCGAATTAAGTATGAGATGTCGCTATCAATTACGTTAGAGACTTTTTCGTGTGATTTGAGCACGAAAGACGATGCGTTTTTGGATATAATATGGCAGTTGTAGTGTGATAGTGTTGAATGCCAAATTAATAAATGCGTAAGCGAAGTTCGCAAGCCAGAGCAGGAAGTTCGTTCCCGAGTCATACTAAGAAACCTCCCCACTAAGCCGGCCAAAAAAGTTCGTAACCCGTACTCTCTGGGTATGTCAAAGTTGGTTTGACGTTGTGTACCTGCTCCTGCGTGGTTTGCTGTAACAAAAACATTTAAAAGTAAGTAAAAATATGAATTTTAAGGCGCTATATCACAATTATATTATTAATAATTGTTTCTTGCATGCGATTGTAATTTATGCTATATACATTTTATTTAAAACATACTTAAAAACAAGTTGCCTGTTTGACGTATTTAATTTTTTAAAAATTGCCTGTGAAAGAAAATGAAAGTAATATAATATATGTGTGAATAACTTTTGCTTGACGGTTCTTGATATCTTAATCTTTTCATTATTCGATATGCACTTGTATATTAGGGCGGAGTGAAAATGAACAAATTAGTCGAATCGTTTGAGATGAGAAAAACAAGTTTGTGAATTGACATACAAAAAAAAGTGAAGTTTTTTTTTTCAAATCGGTTAATGTCTTCTGTTCTCTTTTTTTGAATTGAAAATTAAAAATGTTGCAAATTCCAAAAAATTCCTCATTGCTTCGTAAATTATGGCGAATTCTTCTATGTACATTTTTTGTTACTGGATAATAATAAAAAATTATAAATTAAAAAAAAACAATTTTTTCCTCAATTTAGAATTTTTTCAGAATGGACAAAAAACATGTTTTTTTGGATTGAGTCCTATGCACACATTTTAAAACAAGTTGAATATGTCAAACCTGAAATGTCTTCAGCTTGAACCAAAGAAAAACCTGTTACTTTGTTTTTTTCAAACAAATATTTTTAATGATGTTTCAAGCGTTCAAATATTGTCAATTTTCCGTTTTTGGAGTGATTTAGACAACTTGCTAAAATTAAGCTTTTAGACGGAAAAAATGGAGGTTAATGCGTGGGGGTTAATGCGTAGGGGGATACTTGTTGATGGTATCCCGTTTTTTTAGCGAACAGGTAATAAAGTGCTCAGGTAAGAATTCTTTGGACCTATCGCGTGGC